>NW_006399797.1:5417763-5419629 GCF_000299155.1 Elephantulus edwardii | reverse complement strand
GAAGCAGTTGTCAGAACAGAGCAAAGGTACACTGTATGATTCAAAATCAGGAAAGAAGTGCATCAAAGATGCTTCCTGTCTCCATACCTTTTCAATCTATATGTGGAACAGATTATTTGGATGGCAGGGTTTTATGATGAGGAATGTGACATCAGCAACCTGCATTACTCAGATGACACAACCTTGCTTGCTGAAACTGAGGAGGACCTGAAGCATTTACTGCAGAGGGTCATGATTATAGTCTACAATATAGATTGAAGCTCAATATCAAGAAGACAAGGATTTTCACCACTGAGCCAATAGGTATCACCATGATAGATGAAGGAGAGATTGAGATTGTTAATAATTTCAACTTGCTTGATCTACAATCAATACTCTTACCACCAGCAGTCAGAAAATCTAAACACATATTGCATTGGGGAACTCTGCTGTCAGGGAACTCTCCAGAGTACTAAAGAGCAATTATTTCAGAGAATAAGGTGCACCTGATTCAGGCCATCGTCTTCACAATTACTTGCCATGCATTACGTCTGAGAGCCAGACAATGACCAAAGATGACAGAAGAATTAATGCCTTTGAGTTGCGGTACTGGAGAAGAGTCTTGAACATACCATGGACTGCCAAGAAAACTAACAGGTCTTTTCTTGGAGAGGGTAAAATCAAGCTGCTCCTTGGAGACAAGAATTTTGAGGCTTTGACTCACATACTTTGGGCATGTTGCCAGAAGGGACCATCCTTAGAGGAGGAAATATTTCTTGAAAGGGTGAGGGACTGCCCAGGAGAGGAAGACCTTGGGGTAATTGGGCTAATGAGAGTGGCTGTGTGAGAGACAGTGAAATGAGATCGGCTCAAGATAGAGCAGGGTTTAGAGCTATTGTGCATAGAGTCACTATGGGTCACAAGTGACTTTAGGACATATAACGACAACAACAATCCTTTGTTGTTGTTGTTATGTGCCATTGAGTTGACCCCAACTCATAGACTGACATCATTGCTCTTCAGTACTCTAGAAAGGCCCCTGAGAGCAGATTTTCCCAATGCAATTTGTCTTTTGATTTCCTGACTGCTGGTCCCAGGAGTGTTGATTGTGGAGTCAAGCAAACTGAAGCTGCCAACAATCTCAATTTTTTCACCATCTATCGGGGTGAGAATCTTTGTTTTCTTGATCTTGAGCTTCAATTTATAATTCAGTCTTGATGCCACATTCTGTTACTGAACACAAGACGTTCTTTCTGCAGTCAATTGCCAATAAGACATACAGATTGTAGTATCCAAAGCACTTATTGCAGATCTGCAAGGACAGAAAAAATCTTCTAAAATAACTGTCTCCTGGTATAAGAGTGGTCAATAGTTTTTATACTTGAGTTAGGTGTTACAGTTCCTTGAATACAGTTTGTGATGAAGGCTGTATAGTGGAGTGGACCTCGGGGGGAGAGATTGTAAAGCAATTAAAGAATTTTCCTTTTACTTTTCAAAGAGGAATATACTGGGTGGGGGGAGGAGGGCAGGGAAAAAAGTGCAACAATAAATGAATGGAAATCCAAAGTCTCTGTAAATTAAAATTAATATTAATATTAATAAAAAATAAAATTTAAAAAAGAACAGAAACCACCCCCAAAAAATAGTTTGTGATATAGTTCACATATGACTGAGAAAGACATCTTCAAAGAGTTAAATGCTAATTCAAGTACATGTAACTGAGAAAAGAAATCTTCAAAGAGATAAATACTAATTCAATTATATGTAACTGTAAAAAACATCTTCAAAGAGATAAGTGCTAATCCAGAAAAGATTTACATACAACTGAGAAAAACCCTCTTCAAAGAGGTGAATACTACTAATTCAGGAAAGATACATCCCCCCCCC
>NW_006399797.1:5398381-5417663 GCF_000299155.1 Elephantulus edwardii | reverse complement strand
AGTTGAAAGTGTTTTTACATGACCAAAGAAAGATAGAGTTATAGCGCAACCAAGTTTGTAGGTAGGCTGGAGGCAACTGATGTCAGCTTTACAACTATGCCATATGTTTGAATAGTGAATTCATCAATACCAATCCATCAATTCTTTTCAGAGAGCGCAGCCTCCAAGATGATCTCTTCCCTGAATAGATTGAAAAGGTATGGAGATAGAAATAAAAATCTTTGTACTGTTTTCTTCTGATTTTTCTTCCTTGGGATTGTCCCCCCCCATTTTCCCCCTTCACTTGAGTGAAAGTTAAAAATCATATTGAAGTTCATTTAATCACTCCTACACATTTTGTTTTAGAACATTAATTATAATGAATGTAATTAATTATAACACCTTTCTTTAGTATTATTCTTTCTTGCCCACCTTGAGGGAGATGAGTTTTTCTTGGAATAGAGAGGAATAGGTTACTCTTATTGGAAAAGAATCAGCAGTATGTTGAGGTTTCCACCCTCAATCCCATGTTTTTCCTCCAATTGTACAAATAGTAAGAGACAGTATTTGCTTAGTTAATATTTTCACATGTGCAATTTCATCAAACCAATTGCACCAATCATGCTAATGTTAATTTTGTTTTATTTTAAAATGAGGAGCTGACTCCATGACTGCATTTACACACAAACAAAAAGAGCTTTCTGACCATGTCAGGGAAGATATTGCAGAGTTCTCCCTAGAGACCTGGAGAAGCAACCATACCAAGCTGTTCTGCCTGCCAGGCACCACACATTTTCCTGGTAACTCCACAGCCTGATGCCTCTCATTGTCTGAGCTGTGTGGTTCTTTAAACTTTAATTCTCCTAGTCAGTGGCCACAGGAATCCGTGCACTCTCACAGTACAAAGTCTCTCTCTTTCCTCTGTCACAGAGACAAGCTTTCAGAAACCAATCCTGAATGTTTCTGGTGTTTCTCCCCCCTTCATATTTTAAAATTCGTTTAGTCCGACTCCACCTGTTTATTCGTGCACTGTGGTTTAAACTTGAGTTCTGTCTTCTTTTGAATTCTCTTACCTGCGTTTGAGTGATTTGTGAGTTGATCACAAAATCTCTGTTAAAGAATTCTGGTGGCATAGTGTGTTAAGTGTTAGGCTATTAACGGAAAAAGTAGAGATTGAATTCATCAACACGTGGAGGAAGAACACCTAGGCTCCTCAAGGAAGGAAGAATTTTAGGCCTGGGAAACTGATGATGGAAGGTCACTTGAGTTAGAATAGACTGGCAGTGTTTTGGTTCCCAACCTTCCCCCCATACTTTGTTGATCTCTGTTGAAAACACATTTTTCCTTTCTTTGTGCATTTATCTTTTACCCTTTTATGTTATTACTTGATGAATGCACTGTTGTTGTTGTTATGTGCCATCGAATAACCTGCGACTCATAGCGACCCTATGAACAACAGCCCTAAACCCTCCTCTATCCTGTCCAATCTTATTGTCTCTGACGCACCTACCCCTATTACCCCAGTCACCTGATCAATCCATCTCATCGAGGGTCTTCCTCTCTTTTGCTGTTCCTCTACCCTCCCCAGCATGAAGTCCTTCTCTGAGGACTGGTCCTTCCTTGCAACATGTCCATAGTATGTCAGATGAAGCTTCAGAATCCTTGCCTCCAAGAAGCAGCCTGGTCTCACCCTCTCTAGGACGAACCTGGTTTTTTTCCCTAGCAGTCCGTGGTGTATTCAATATTCTTCTCCAGCACCACAGCTCAAAGGCATCAATTCTCCTTCTATTCTCTCTAGTCATTGTGCAGCTTTCTGATGCATAGCAAGTAATTGCGAAGACTATGGCCTGCATCAGGCTCATCTTTGTTTCCAGACCGAAGTACCAGAGGGATGTCTGTGTTTCATTGACTATGCAGAAGCATTTGACTGTATGGATCATAACAAACTGTGGCTGACTCTGAGAAAAATAGGAATACCAGAGCACTTGATTGTGCTTATATAAAACCTATACTTGGACCAGGAGGCAGTTATCAGAATAGAGCAAGAGAACACTGCAAGGTTCAAGATTGGAAAGGGTGTATGTCACGGATGTGTCCTATCTCCACACTTTGTCAACCTATATGAAGAACAGATTATCCAGGAGGCTGGGCTATATGAGGAGAAATGTGGCATCAGGTTTACAGGAAGAATTATCAACAACCTGCATTATGCAGATGACACAACCCTGCTTGCTGAAACTGAGGAGGACAGCCTTCAATATGGATTGAAATTCAACATCAAGAAAACAAGGTTCTCACCACTGGGCCAATTGGCAGCATCATGATGGATGTTGAAGAGATTGAGATTATTAACAGCTTTCGTTTGCTTGGCTCCATAATCAACACTCTTGGTACTAGCATCCAGGAAATCAAAAGATGAATTGCATTTGGAAAGTCTGCTGTCAGAGACCTCTCTCTCTATTGCACTAGAATTTTTTAACCTTTGCTTTAATGGAGTATGTCTTTTTCCTACGGAGTCTTTTTTTTTCTCTACAGTTATAAAGATACTATTCTCCTAACTATTTTCTAACACTTTTGTGGGTTTGTTTATATATTTATTTCTTGAATCTTCTTGGAATTTGTTTTTATACATGATGCAGAGTTAGGGCTTACTTTCACTTTTCCCAGTTATCCTAGGACAAGTAATTCAAACATCCATCCACTTTCTCACCAAATCTTTATGCCACTCCTGTGTATATATCAAGCTTTCAAATGTTAGTACATCCTTCTGGGTTATCAATTCTGATCTATGGATCTGTTTGTTTATTGTTTACTATTAACACATTGTTATTGTTATATTGCCAGATAGCTGAGAGAGGCAGAAGGAAAGAAACTGGTCCCAGCATATGAAATTTTCTGTTGAGTAGACTTGAATTGATGGTATACCAATTGATATATTTAAACTATCAGATGCTGCCCTAATGTTCTCTTCATGTTGTGCCAAGAAATCTGGAGAACAACCACTTGGCCAACTGACTGGAAGAGATCTATATTTGTTTCCATTCCAAAATAAGGTGACCCAACAGAGTATGGAAATTATCGAATAATATCATTGATATCACATGCAAGCAAGATTCTTCTGAAGTTTATAAAAAAGTGACTGAATAGCATATCAACAGAGAACTGCCAGAAGTGCAGGCTGGATTTAGAAGGGGTTGTGGTACTAGGGATATTGTAGCTAATGTTAGATGGATCTTGGCTGAAAGCAGGGAGTACCAGAAGAATGTCTATCTGTGTTTCATTGGTTATTCAAAAGTTATTCATTGGTTATCACAACAAACTGTAGCTGACTTTGAAAAGAAGGGGAATCCCAGAACACTTGATCCTGCTTTTTCAAAATCTATACTTGGAGCAGGAGGCAGTCATCAGAACAGATCAAGGAAACACTGCATGGTTCAAATTTGGGAAGGGTGTATGCCGAGGATGTGTCCTATCTTCATACTTTCTCAACTTGTATGCAGAACAGATTATCTGGGAGGCTGGGCTGTATGAGGAGAAGTGTGGCGTCAGGATTGATGGAAAATTCATCAACAATTTGCATTATGCAGATGACACAACCCTGCTTGCTGAAACTGAGGAGGACCTGAAGCATATGCTGCAGAAGGTCAAGGACTGCAGCCTTCAATATGGATTGAGGCTCAATATCAAGAAAACAAGGATTGTCACCAGTGACATTTGGCAGCATCAAGATGGTTGATTAAGAGATTTGGATAGTTAACAGCTTTAAGTTTGCTTGGCTCTACAATCAACGCCCTTGGCACCAGCAGCCAGGAAATTAAAAGATGTATTGTGATGGGATACTCTGCTGTTAGGGACCTCTCCAAAGTACTGAAGAGCAATGCTGTCACTCTGGAGACTAAGGTGCATCTGATACAGGCCATGGTCTTTGCAGTCATTTGCTATTCATCGGACAGTTGGACAATGACTAGGGAGAATAGAAGGAGAATTGATGCCTTTGAGCTGCGGTGCTGGAGAGGAGTATTGAATATACCATAGACTGCTAAGAAAACAAACAGGTTCATCCTGGAGAGGGTTAAACCAGGCTGCTCTTTGGAAGCAGAGATTCTGAAGCTTTGTGTGACGTACTTTGGACATGTTTCCAGGAGGGACCAGTCCTTGGGGAAAGACATCATGCATGGGAAGGTGGAGGGACAGTACAGGAGGGGAAGACCCTCTATGAGGTGGATTGATTCAATGACTGGGGTAATGGCGGTAGATGTGTCAGAGACAGTGAGTTTAGTACAGGATAGGGCAAGGTTTAGGGCTATTGTACATAGATAGGGTCCTTATGTGTTGCAAGTGACTGCACATCACATAACAACAAGATCTGAAAGGGACACCAGGCATTGAAGGTCAGAAGTGCAGGCAGATAAGGCAGTTTTCTTGTACAGGCAGTGTTAAGGAGATCAAGAGAGGATGGAAGTTTACTGGGGAAGTTGGGGGCAGGTCTTATTAGGATGTGATCAGGACTAGGGCAATTGGACATTGGTAGGCCTTATCAGGCCTGAGTCTAATAATGTTTAGGGTAGGCAAGGAACTGCTACATTTCTTCCTCTAATTATCCCAATCTAGTAAGTTTGCTGTTAGATACCAAAAGTGAAGTAAGTGAATTAATATTTTCAATATCAGAGAGTTGGACAATGACTAAGGATGACAGAAGAATTGCTGAATTTGAGTTGTGATGTTGGGGAAGAGCCTTGAACATACTTTGGTTCACCAAGAAAACAAATAGGTCTGTCTTGGAGAGGATAAAACCAAGTTTTTCCTTGGAGGCAAGAATTTTGAAGCTTTGTCTTATATGCTTTGGGTATGTGGCCAGAAGGGACTGATCCTTGGAGAAGGATATCATGGTCAGAAGGGTGGAGGGACAGCACAGGAGAGGAAGACCCTGAATGAGATAGATTGATACAATCACTGAGGTGATGGCTTTGGTGTGTTCGAGTCAGTGACACTGGCAAAGGATAAGGCAGGCTTCAGAGCTGTTGTACACAGGGTTGTTATGAGTCGCAGGTGATGCGACGGCATATAACAACATAGAAAAAGTGAGGGAGCTCTGGTTGCTTAGTCATAAGAAGCTTCACTTCAATCTCAAAGACATGCAGTTCAAATCCAACAGCTGTTCCATGGTAGAAGGATGGGCAATCTCCTCCAGTGAAATTTAGTGCCTCTGGACACTATGGTACTCAACACAAAATATAACATAAAAAATGTAGGCTCATTTAATAATCAAACATGTGCCCCCTGCTCTCATTCCACCCCTTCCTGTGATGTCTAGCCCTGGTCTGACCCCTAAAAATCACCGCTAAGGATATAGTGCTCCCCAGGACCTTTGAACCCTGAGGATCTGAGAGACCCTAGTATTAAAAAAACAAAACAAAAATGTAAGTTATGTTTTTCCTAGTGACTTTACTGTGATCTTATCAATCTTTCTAGATAAATTCTTTGATCATATTTACGTATGACCAAAGATTATAGTCTATATTTCCCAAAATATATCCTTCAGTAGTCTATGACTACTCACCCATTTACCTTTGATTATCACCTTTATTATAAGTAAACTCAAATTCACTGCTATTCACACTGTTTCTCTAATTCATGATGATGGACGCTCCATTTGGTTTCTAAGGTCATAAATCTTTGTCAGAGGATTATGCTCTTCTTTCTCCTACAGAGCCACTGGGGGAGGGATTAGAACTACTGGAACTAGTCAGACTAAGCCATTTTCAAGTCATTCTAAAAAGGGCATAGTTTTCTTCTGGGTCTAATAACAATTTAGGTAGAACAGGGAAAGTTACAAAATGTCTGAAAGTGTAAGAAGTAAAAATGTGCTAGTCTCTATTGGTAGGTAACTCTGGTGGTCTAGCTGCTCTGCAATCCTGAAGGCAAGCTGTTCAAGTCTACCAGCTGCTCTGTGGGAGAAAGAAGGGCAATCTCCTCTCGCCAGCTGCTCTGTGGAGGAAGGGCAATCTCCTCATGCAATTAATGGGCCTCTGAAAACCTCCCGGAGGATCAGCTATTGGTTGATTCCAACTCAATGGTACACAACAACAACAACATCATGCTCTAGTGGTAGCTCTGGTGGCTTAATGATAAGAAGCTATGCTGAAATCTTAAAGAACATGTGGTTCTACTCCACCGGATGCTCCACCGGAAAGGGATGGACAATCTTTTGTTGCTCAGTTTACTGCCTCTGAAAACCCACTGTAGGATCAGCGATGAGGGGAATCTAGCTCGATGGCATGCTTTAATTAGAGGGTTCTGATGGTTTAGTGGACTGGGAGTTGTTCTGGTAAAGCAAAGGCAGGTAATTTGAGTCCACCAGCTCCTCGTGTGGGCAATCTCCTCGTGCGTAATTTACTGCTTCAGAAAACCTGCTGGAGGATCAGTTCTGACTTGATTAAAATGAGGAAGAGATATTCCAATTACCCAAAATGTTGTTGTTGTTGTTATTGTTAGGTGCTATCAAGTTGAGTACGACTCATAATGACCCGATAAACAACTGATCTGAACCCTGTCCTCTCCTGTGCTATCCTCACAATACCTGACATGCTCAAACCCATTGCTGCAGTCACTATGGCAATCCACTTGGATGAAGGTTTTCTTTTTTAAAAAAGTTTATTTTACTATTCTTGTGCATGTATCATCAAATCAGATTTGACTGGTAGAAGGAGATTATCCCTCCTTCTCCGGCAGAGGACCTGATGGATTTGAACCACACACCTCTAGGATTTGCAGTGCAGCTTCCTGCCACTAAGCCACCAGAGCTCCCTGAAGGTTTTCTTTTTCTTTGCCACCCCTTCACCTTTTCAAGTATGTCTCAGTTCAAGGAACAGCCTCTTGACAACATATAGTCCAGATTCTTGGATTATTTGCTCGGCATACAGATTTAACAGATGAGGTGAAAAGATCTCAGATTTTAGCTTTATATAAATACAGTTGTTATTAGGAATTGTCAAGTCAGTTCCTATTCCTAGCCACCCTTTATACACAAGGGAGAAAAATCCCCACAAAAGACCCCCAAACATTGCCTGAATCCAAGGTATGTAATCAATGCCTTATACAATAATGGGGAGTGAGGCAGGGTGAGGGGGACGGGGAGGGGGTGAGAAAAATCCAAACATTTCCTGAACCTGAAGTATTTTCACAATTGATCCTGTCCTTGAGTTCATTCTTGTAGTCGCTGTAGATCTATCTGGTTGAGGGGTTTCTCCTTTTTCATTGACCTTCTATTTTAACAAGTAAGATTATCTTTCTCTAGGGATAGGGTTCTTCTGATAAAATGTCCACATGTCTAATATTATCCTGATAAATACTGACTTCTTAGGAGTATTATGACTGTACAGTTTTCTAAGATATTTTTGTTTTGGCAGCCTTTGGCATATTCATTATTATTTGCCAATATCATAATTAAACATCTCGGGTTTTCTAAGGTTCTTATATTTCCTTAGTCATTGCTCAGTTTTGGCATGAAAATGAAGTGATTGAAAATACTATGCCTTGTATAAGGGATATCTTCGCCTTAAAAGTCTTAAGTGTAAATTTAAGGTCAATTTTGTGGTTACCATGTTGATGCTCTCTAACTTTATCCAAGATCTATTGATGCTCTGCATTTCATGTACTAGCAACTTTTTCGGTTTCTTATTAAATACAAATAAAATTGTGGCCATGGGTCCACTTATAATTTTAACCAAATTTGATTTTTAATTTTCACATTTCAGATAACCAAACTAACTTCATTTAGGCCTGCATTTGAATTCTTCTAAGTCGATCTAAGTAATTATTTTCATAGCTAGAGTGTATTTTTATTCATCAATTTGGATACATCTGCAAATAAAAAAGGCACTTTGAAATTGTTCTGCTTTTTCAAAACGTTTTCTACTTCAAGAATTTTCTTTTGCTATTTACTCACCTTGACATAGTCATTGTCAGCAATTAAAAGGCTATTTTGTCCTCATCTTTTCTAATTTAGTGCAAATCACAGTTTTCCTATATTGCCATTTTAATCCTGTCATCTAAAACCCCAAATGCCAAAATGTCTAGCTACTTTGCAAGTATGATATTATTGAATTTCCTATGTAAATGTGTAACTGCCTGAAAAAATGTCCTTCAGAATATCTTTGGTAAATAGAAAACAGTTCCAATTTAAATGTCCTTTTGATATCTGCTCTGATTATCATTGCTTATTGACTTTGTGACTTGCAATGGGGAAGCAACAAAAAAGAGAAGAAAAAGAAGTTGCTGGGAATAACATTATACCAAAGAATATTTAAAATACCGTTTGATTCATAGAGTTTAAGAATATAGAATATGAAGAATATAGAGCATGTATTATATATATAATATACATGTACCTAATATATTAAGAATATACAGCAATGTTTTTGTGCATTATATGTTGCATTGCTAACTGAGAAGCCAGTTGTTCAAATCTGCCAATTAATCCTTGGGAGAAAGATGGGTAGTCCTTCTCCCAAAGATTTATAGCCTTTAAACCTCATGCAGGGTCACCATGAGTCAGAATCAACTGGACAGCTGTGATTTGGATTTTTGGCTTTCAGTAACCTTTTGTTGAGTGAGTGAAAAACCATGCTTTCACAGAAATCAAACTTAAGTGCAGTTTAGATGAAAATGTTTAGCTTCCTTTGCTGAATGGCAAGTGATTATACTTTTCTGGGCTAATATAATATGGTAGAGTTTGCTAGAAACCCAACAGATGGTCACAGTATGTAGGAACCGGTTCCACGGTGATGGGTTTTGACTTTCAGCTACTCGACAAGAGAATATTTACCCAAAAGATTTCATAGCATTTTCACATAAAGAGAGAGTTAGAACTCTAGTGGTGTAGACTGTAGGACTTGTGCTACTTAACCTAAAAGTTGCATCTCTGTTGGTTCTAATTCACCAGTGGCTTGGTAGGAGAAATATGGGCAATTTCCTCTTGAAAGATTTACAACTTACTGGAGGGTGAGCTATGAGTCAATTCAAATGGCAATGATAATTTCTTAAATGTTAGTCCCAAGGGAACCCTGGTGGTGCAGTGGTTCTGAGCTTGGTTTTTAACTACAACTCTGTCATTTGAACCCACCAACTACTCCAGGGGAAAGCTGTGGCCGTCGGTTTCCCTAAAGATCGCAGCCTTGGAAACTCTAAGGGGCAGCTCTACTCTATCCTATGAGTCCCACTCACTGGCAATGGCTATGTTAATCAAGAGTGACTACTATATTAGAAGAGAGGAAGATGTCTGAAAGGAATATATGTTATGTATTATATATCTGAGAACAATATGAAACAAGGAGTGCATTTTGGGGTGGTGGGCTGGGGGATGAGGAGAGAAATGGGGAAGAAAATGTGCAAAAGTGAAAAAATAGGGGGAAAATAGTGAAGAGTAGCTTTTACTTATTTTTTCTCCTCTTTCTTTTTTTCTATTCTTAAAACACACATTAGAAATAAATTTCATTCAGATTTATTAAGAAAACCCAAAAGTAAAGCGTCTTTCTTCTCTTCCCCCACTGTGTTTTGATATGTACTTGATTTAGGTAGATGTGATTGAGAATAATATTCTAAGATACATATTTGTTTGCATGGATTAACACACATGAGGAGCAAAATAAGTAAAAATGGTCAGAGAGAGGAGTTGATTTGTGATGTAGTTGCAACAAATGTCTTAGTCTAGCTCCAGAATACTGGAAACTAGTGTATATACCTCTTCAACAAGGTCATCTTGGTGGGAAGACTGGACCTTTATACCCTTCCTTGCATCTGAATCAGTCAATAGAAGTTACCTATGTTTGTTTTTTGTTGTTTGGTGCTGTTGAGCTATGACTCAGAGTAACCCTATGAATAATAGATCTGAGCCCCGTCCTATCCTGTGCCATCCTCATCACCTCTGACATACTTGAGCCCATTGTTGAAGTCACTATGTTAATCCATCTCATCTTCCTCTCTTACACTGACCCTCCACCTTTCCAAGCACAAAGTCCCTTTCCAAGGAATAACCCCTTCTAACAACATGCCCAAAATAGCTAAGATGAAGCTACACCATCTTTGTCTCTAAGAAACACTCTGGCTGCATTTTCTTCAAGATGTATTTGTTTATCCTTTTGGCAGTCCATGAGATATTCAGTATTGTTCCTCATAACTACACCTCAGAGACATGAACTGTACTTTTGTAATCCTTGTTCAATGTCCAACTCTCATATACATAGCATAGCAAGTGATTGAAAAGCTCATGTTTGAATCAGGCACACCTTGGTCTTTGAAATTATATCATTACTCTTTAGGACTTTAGAGAGGTCCCTGACAGCAAACTGGCTCAATGCGAAATGTCTCCTGACCTCGTAACTGATTGTACCAAGGATTTTTATTGATGGTTGTTCCAAGTAAGATGAACTAAGTTGTTAAGAACTTCTGTCCTTTCTCCATCTATCATGATGTTGCTTGTTGGTCCAGTGGTGAGATTTTTGTTTACTTGATGCTGAGGTACAATCCATTTTGAAGGCTGTAGTCCTGGATCTTCTGCACCAAGTGCTTCAGGTCATCACTTTCAGCATGCAAAGTTGTGCCATCTGCTTAAACACAAGTCTTCCTCCAATTCTGATGCCACATTCTTTGTCATTCAAGAAGCTGGACTTCTTGAATGATTTGCTCAACATGCAGACGGAATAATATGAAGAAAGAATAAAACATTAACACACACTTTTCTTGATTTTAAACCATGCAGTGTTCTTTGCTCTGTTTGGATGACAGCTTATTTGTCTAGGTTTTGCATGAGCATAACTAAGTGTTCTGAGAATCTCATCCTTATCAATGTTAGCCACAGCTTGTTGTGATCCACAGAGTCAAATGTCTTTGCTTAGTCTATAAAGCACAAATAGACTTTCTTCTGGTATTCCATGTTTTCCACCAAGATCTGTCTGACATCAGTAATGATATCCCTTATGCCACAGCCCAACCCATCTTGAACTAAAGGAAGTTTTCCTTAAATGTACTGCGCTAGCTGTTTTTAGATGATATTAAGCAGTATTTGCTTACATGTGATATTAATGACATTGTTGTGTGTGTGTTGTTGTTGTTTTTCTTGTTGTGTAGTGGCATCCACTTCCATAATAGCTTGCCTCTGGAAACCCTATAAACCTGGAGAAAGAATGAAAGTTATACAGGTGTCCAGGACTTTGGTTCATAGGGTCACTATGAGTTGCCTACGACTTGATGGCATTTAACAACAACAACAACAACAACAACAACAACAACATTGAATTGAATCTGACTGGCACAGGAGGAAGTTGACCCTCATTTTCCAGTGGAGCATCTGGTGGATTTGAACTGTGCACCTTTGGTATTGCAGTGCAACTTCTTGCTCCCTACTAATGATATTGTTGAATGATGTCCACATTCTGCTATATCTCCTTTCTTGAGAATGTCTTCTAGTCAGTTGGCCAGGTAGGTGTCTTCCAAAATTCCTGATACTGATAACTACATCCAGGGTTGCATCTGTTACTTGGAACATGTATTCCATCTATTCCTGGAGTCTTATGTTTTGCCAATGTCTTCAGTGTAGCTTGAACTTCTCCCTCACCTCCAATGGTTCTTTTATCAGATGCTACTTCCTGAAATATTTCAGTATGGACCAAATCTTTTTGGTACAACGACTGTGTATTCCCTATCTTCTTTTGATGCTTCCTGGATCATTCAAGATTTTACCTATCACATTTTGAGGTTGAGTTTGTTTTACCTGAAAAATAAAGTGATTGTTCAATTGAAGACATTTTCTGGGAGAGAGAATATGTAAAATTGATCAAACACCAAGTTAAATGTAACTCTTGTTATATCTTCTATCAGAATAATATCACCTCTGAGAATTAGGATCTGTCAACATGAACACAATAGTCACTAGGCATGTATGTCTATTTAAATTTAAACTCAGCTAAATATAATTAAATATTTCATTCCTCAGTTGTTACATTTCAAGTGTTTAAAAAACTATATATATAATTCCACAGTGAATTATAGTGGAATCAAAGATAATCCTATTTCCACCCCTTTGTTCCCAGATAACATCTATAGAGTCAGAAGTATTATAAATTGGTTGTTAATGGTTTTTCATCCTCATGAGTTATCACCTCCAAGAAAGTGACTAGTTCCTCATCAAAAGATAATTCTATTACTTTATCAGTCTAGATGAGTTTTTATCAGTCTAGATAAGCTTTTAAGTGATATATGCAGAAACCTGTTCTCATGCTATATAAATACTGATGCAGCTTTTCTGTATAAAATGGGCACTTTATCTCACTGGAATGCTATCTAGAATCACGTTTCAGAATGTCTATCTGTGTTGCATTGATTATGCAAAGGTGTTTGACTGTGTGGATCATAATGAACGGAACTGTGGCTGACTCTGAGAAGAATGGGAATCCTGGAACACTTGATCATGGTAATGCAAAACCTATACTTGGACCAAGAGGCAATCATCAAAACAGAGCAAGGAAACACTGCAGGGTTCAAAATTGGGAAAGGCATACGGCAGGGATGTGTCCTCTCTCCATACCTTTTCAACCTGTATGCAGAACAGATTATCTGAGAGACTGGGCTCTATGAGGAGAAGTGTGGCATCAGGATTGGTGGAAGATCTATTAACAATCTGCGTTATGCAGATGACACAACCCTGCTTGCTGAAACTGAGGAAGACCTCATGCACTTGCTGCAGAGGGTTAAGGACTGCAGCCTTCAGTATGGATTGAAGCTCAATGTCAAGAAGACAAAGATTCTCACCACTGGACCAATTGGCAGCATCAGGATTGATGGTGAAGAGATTGAGATTGTTAACAACTTTAGTCTGCTTGGCTCCATGGTCAACACTCTTGGCACCAGTAGCCAGGAAATAAAAAAACGTATTGCGATGTGAAAGTCTGCTGTTAGGGACCTCTCCAGGGTACTGAAGAGCAATGGTGTCTCTCTGGAGACTAAGGTGTGTCTGATACAGGCTATGGTCTTTGCAATCACTTGTTATGCATCAGAGAGTTGGACAATGACTAAGGAGGATAGAAGGAGAATTGATGCCTTTGAGCTGTGGCGCTGGAGAAGAGTATTGAATGTACCCTGGACTGTCAAGAAAACAAACAGATTCATCCTGGAGAGGGTTAACCAGGCTGCTCCTTGGAGGTAAGGATTCTGAGGCTTCATCTGACATACTTTGGACGTGTTGTAAGGAGGGACAGGTCCTTGGAGAGGGACATCATGCTTGGGAGGGTGAAGGAACGGCACAGAAGGGGAAGACCCTTTATGAAGTGGATTGATTCAGAGTCGAAAGGATCTATTGCAATCAACTTGTTCTCAAGCAAGAGCTGTTGGTTTCCTCAAGTGATTGTGGCATATTAGACTCTCACTATTGGTCTTTCTTACTGACAGGTTGAACATTCATCAATGGTGCTAGATCAACCTTGGTGGTTGGGAGTTCATGATGTTTCCATCTCTGACACCAAAGATATTACACTCATGCAGCCGTTATTCTACAATCCTAAAAGCATGCAGTTTGAATCCACCAGCTGCTCCACGGGAGAAGGATAGGCAATCTCCTCCCCATGCAAATAACTGCCTCTGAAAACCCACTGGAGTGTCAGGTATGGGTCAGTTCCAATATGATGGCACACAACAACAAGAAGAAGCCATTATTCTAGGACTGTGGAGTTTGATATGGAGGTTAGCTATTACCTAGCTAAGTTTTTAAATCTAACTGATTGCTCAGTGTCTCTTGCATAATGTATTCATTCTCGTGATTCCCTTAAGACATTCCTTTCCCAATCTTGTCGTGTTGGCTGTTGGCCAATCAGTGAAGTTATTCACCAAGGTCTATGAATTTGTTTATACTTTTATCTCCAACCATTTCTCTTCTCATACAAAAGGGACGACCAAGTGTGCCATTCAAATTTATCCCCATCGGAAAGTTTTCTTCATTACTCTCTTTTAGAATAATCTTTAGGTTAGCAGCAGGTTCTGTTCTGGCTTTCATCCATGTACAGATGATGGAGTTACCACTTTCTCCTGCAATCCCTAAACCTCACAACTTGGTGAGGGGTGGCAGTTCCTAATGATCAGTTATGCCCCAAGGGAAACGTGATATCCAATTATCAAACTCTTTCTTACAGGATATGTTAGCATTCTAAAGATCCCCCTACACTCTTTAAGTGATAACATTGTAATTGGCACAGTTTTCATTTAAAACCCTGGGCATCTACATTATGAATTAATTTGGGGTCCTTATCATAAACTCTATGTAGTATTTTTTTTCCAAATCATCATTGACACTTTTAATACTAAATGATCTGCTAGAACATATAGCCCAAGAAGCAAAACCACTTACGCTGAAACCTGAACATACTTCAGAACTTTTTCTTGTTCCACTTAAAATCTGTAGGTTTTCATACTATCTGGTAAATGGATTAGAGAATTATTTGCTAGTGTAAAATATATTGCTAGTGGTGTGCCCTTCTTTTTATTGGGAGATGCAAGATAGCAGTCATTTGTTTTTAAGTTTGGAGGTAAAGTACTGGCTTGTTCCAGACCTACCTATATAATACTTACTTGGTATTTCCCAGAATTTTAACTGCTACTTTATGATATATATATATATAGCCAGGGAGTCAATCATTCTCATCCAAGGTCTTCCTCTCTTGTGCTGTCCCCCCACCTTTCCAAGGGTAATGTCGTTCTCCTGAATGCTGTGTAGTATTCCATTTTATTAACGTATCACCATTTGATTGTGATTGGACATCTGGGCTGTTCCATTTTCTTGTGATGGAAGATAATGAACATTGGTATAGAAATCTCTATTCTAATTTTCTCAGGGTTTCTTCCAAGCAGTGGAATAGCTGGATCATATGGGATTTCTGTGTTCAGCTTTTCCAGGAAACATCAAACTATGTTCCAGAGCAGTTGTAACATTTTTCAATCCCATCAATAGTGTATGAAAGTTCTACTTTTTCCTCCAACATTTATTGCTTGCTGTCCTGTTAAACTTTGCCACTGCTACCTCATTGTAGTTTTGATTTGTGTGTCTCTTATTGCCAGTAATTTTGAACATTTCTTCATGTGGCTGTAGGCCAAGCAAATGTATACATCTGTGAAATGTCTTTCTATGTCTTTTGCCATTTTGCATTGGGTTATACGTTTTTTTCTTGTGGAGGCCCTTTAGTATTTTGTAAAATTTTGTTATGAGACCCTTCTCCGAGATGGTATTGCTGAATGTTTTTGCCCAGTCAGTAGGTTTTGTTGTTTTGGGTTTTTTGGTTCCCTCCCACCCCATTTTGTTGGAAAAAGTTTTTGATGTGTATGCAAGGATTTAATCTTTAGAAGGTCCCATTCATCAATTTTATCCTCTCTTAGATGTGTATTTCTGGCTGTGCTTGTCAGCCTCTTTATACAATGGGCTCGGCCTCCTAAGTTCGGTCCCACTTTGTCTCTTATGATCTTTATGGTTTTGGGCTTTATCCCTAGGTATCTGATTCACCTTGAGTTGATTTTTTTTAAATAATTTTTTTTATACTTATTTACTTACAAAGTTCATATACATTGTTTTTCGCATTGGACCTTTCCCATTTCCTTGACCCACCCCGCCCTCCACCCATCAGATAGTGCAACCCTATGATTAATGCTCCCCCCAATCTACCTTGGATCCTCATATACATTCTATAATAATGGTCTCATTCAGTATTTGTCCTTATGGGACTGAGTTAGTTCACTCAGCATAATGCTCTCCAGTCCCTTCAAAGTTAGGTAGTAGTTTTGAAAATCATTGCTCCTGCATGCTGCATGTACGTGAATGTACCATAATTTTTCAATCCATTTGATTGTGGTTAGATATTTGGGCTGTTTCTATGTTCTTGCGATGGTGAATAATGCTGCTATCATTAGTGTACAAGTCTCCATTTGTGCCTCAGTTCTCATTCTCTCAGAGTATATTCAAAACAATGGAATATGTAATTTCTAAGTTGAGCTTTTTGAGGAAACATTAAACTATCTTCCAGAATGGTTGTACCATTTTACAATCCCAACAAGTTATAAGAGTTCCTTTCTCATCACATCCTCTCTAATATTTATTAGTTGCTGTCCTATTAAACTTTGCCATTGCTACTGAGGTGAGATGGTATCTCATTGTGGTTTGATTTACATCTCTCTTACTGCCAGTGATTTTGAGCATTTCTTCACGTGTCTATTAGCTATCTGAATATCTTCCTCAGTGCAAAGTCTTTTCATGTCTTTTGCCCGTTTTGTAATTTTGTTATCAGTCTTTTTCTTGTGGAGGCTCTATAGGATTCTGTAAACTATTGATATAAGACTCTTATCTGAAATGGTATTGCCAAATGTTTCTTTCCCCAGTCAATAAGCTTTCCCCCCCATTCTGTTGGAAAAAGTTTTTGATATACAGAGGAATTTAATCTTTAGAAAATCTCATTCATCAATTTTATCCTGTCCAGATTGAGGACTTCTGGCTGTGTTTGAGAGTTTCTTTATACTATAGGCTAGGCTGTCTAGGATTAATCCTAGTTTTTCTCTGATGAACTTTACATTTTTTGGGCTTTACTTCCAGGTCTCTGATCTACTTTAAGTTAATTTCTGAGAGATGAGAGGTGTAGATCCTACTTTAGCTTTTTGCAGGAAGCAGTCTAGTTTTTCTAGTGCCATTTGTTGAAGAGGTTGTTGTTTCCTTCCTTGTCGAATATCAGTTGGCCACAGATAGATGGGTTGATTTCTAGATTTTTTATCCTGTTCCACTGGTCTTGTGCTTATCATTTACAAGTACCATGCTGTTTTTGTTATTACAGCTGTGTAATAGGTTTTGAGATCATGTAGTGCTATGCCTCCCGCTTCATTCTTGTTTTTCAGAAGTACTTTGTTTATTTGGGTTCTTGTTCTTCTCCAAATACATTTGCCAATTGAAAGCCATCTCCTTTGATCATTTTTAGACCCTGTCAAGCTCTCTGATGAAGAGCATATAATTACAAAGACATGGACTGGATAGGGGGACATTAGTCTCTAGAATGACATCATTGTTCTTCAATACTCTGGAGAGGTCCCAGACAGCAGATTTTCCCAGTGCAGTTCATCTTTTGATTTCTTGGCTGCTGGTCGCAAGAGTGTTGATTGTGGGACCAAGCAAGCTGAAATTGTTAATCATCTTAATCCCTTCTCCATCTATCATGGTGCTGCCAATTGGCCTAGTGATGAGAATCTTTGTTTTCTTGATGTTGAGCTTTAATTCATATTGAAGACTGTAGTCCTTGACCTTCTGCAGCAAATACCTCAGGTCTTTCCCAGTTTCAGAAAGCAAAGTTATGTCATCTGCATAATGCAGCGTATTGATGAGTCTTTTTCCAATCCTGATGCCATACTCCCCCTCACAGAGTTCAACCTCTCTGATGATCTGTTCTGCATATATATTGAAAATATATGGAGATAGGATACATCCTTTGTTTACACCTTTCCTGATCTTGAACCATGCAGTATTTCCTTGCTCTGTTGTGAAGACTGCTTCCTGGTCCAAGTATAGGTTTTGCATGAGCACAATCAAGTATTTTGAGATTCCCATTCTTCTCAAGGTTATCCACAATTTGTTGTAATCCACACAGTCAAATGTCTTTGCATAGTCAATGAAACACAGACAGACATTCCTCTGCTACTCTCTGCTTTCAGCTAAAATTCATCTAACACTGGCTATCTAACTATCTATCTATCTATCATCTATCTATCTATCTATCTATCTATCTATCTATCTATCTATCTATCTATCTATCATCTATAAATGCACACAGAATCCACAGGCTGCTTTGTGGGAGAAAGATGGGCAGCCTCTTCCCATGCGATTTACTGCCTCAGAAAACCTGCTTGGAAGTCAACTAAGAGTTTGTTCTGACTTTACGCAACAACTCTCTCTCTCTCTCTCTCTCTATATATATATATCCAAAGCCGCTAATGCATTTTCTTCTTCCTAACTACACCCAATTAACATAGTATCATGAATACCATGAAACAATAAAAGTTTCTTTGCGCTTTATTATGTCAGAGAAAAAAAAATTAATCTATCTCTGGTTAGGATTATAAATATATATATATATATATACCTATTTGCTTCACCTAAAGTCAATCTGGTCTCGACTTTTCCTTTTATGGGTGGGAAATTACCAGCTCATCTGATCAAGGACAGTG
Source organism: Elephantulus edwardii (assembly GCF_000299155.1). Taxonomy (NCBI): domain Eukaryota; kingdom Metazoa; phylum Chordata; class Mammalia; order Macroscelidea; family Macroscelididae; genus Elephantulus; species Elephantulus edwardii. The sequence goes on along the minus strand of NW_006399797.1, from coordinate 5,399,447 downwards.
TACCATGCACATGATAATTTGCTCTAGCAAGGGGCACAGCACAGTACAGCAGCAATTGAAGTAACTTTCTAATTTAATTTGCCTCATTTCATGGTCAACTTTTAAGATCATCTGATTTTTGTAGAGTTTAAGATCGTAATTACATGGGGGACAGCAAATGGACTATCAAATCTGCCACCTTTAGGTTTTAAGTGTCTCACTAGTTTCTGGAACATGGCTATAAAACACTTTCCCCACCTCATATAACACTCATAAAACACTCTTTAAAAAAGTTTATCTTGGCCATTTGACCTTCTCCGCACCTGATCATTTGGCATCCCTCTCAGACCATGTAAGACCTCTCAGGCCTGCTCGTTTCTTGGGATCAGTTTCTTTCTCTCTTTGAGTCTCCACTTTTTTTTCAATCTATCATATGGTTCCCTGACCGGGAAGAATGCCCAGTGATATCCTACTTCTCTAACTGGCCAGGACGGGGAAAAAAGCCCACTCTCTGAGCTCATGAACAGCTATAGGGCAGCAGGAAATAACCCAGAGCTTAGCTGCCCTCTATGAGGGAGTGGCTCTTTGCAGCCTCATTGCTATGTGAGCACAGCAGGAGTCTGCCTGGACTCCTTTATTGGTGTCTTTTGTACCCTCTGGATTAGGCCAGACTTCTCCCTCTCCCTCTTATCCTTCTCTCCTCCCGCCTTTCCCACAACATCCAACACAGACCTCCATTCTCAACCATCTAAAGATATCAGAGAAGTATTTAGTAGAAAGCCTCATGACCATATCCCAAACAACTGTCCAAGGACATGTGAATATGATGCTTCTCCTTCAAAACTTAACAGAAACCAAAACCAGCCTCTCCTATATCACCTCCTCTACCGCCAGCAGGAAGTAGCTAGAGAGAACTCCACCCCTAATCATCATATTCCTTTAAGGCCTGGAATGGAGGAAGAATATCACAGTTTCCCTGCAGGCTTGTTGCAGTTTCTCCACAACCTCGCCAGCATTTGTTGCTTGCTGTTCTGTTAAATTTTGCTATTTTGACTGGGGTGAAATGATATCTCATAGTTGTTTTAAT
>NW_006399797.1:5396801-5397434 GCF_000299155.1 Elephantulus edwardii | reverse complement strand
GATATAAGTCCCTTATCTGATATGTTATTACCGAATACTTTTTCCCAGTCAGTGACCTCCCTTTTTATCCTGTTGTAGAAGTTTTTGGATGTGCATAGGGATTTGAGTCTTAGAAGATCCCATTCATCTACGTTATCTTCTCTGGTTGTAGGTTTTCCAGGATACTGGGAAGACTGTTTATGTTGTGGATTAGGACTTCTAGTGTTGGAACACATTGGCTTCTGATTGTTACTCTAAAATGGGGCTTGGTGCTATAGAGTGTGTGGACACAGATGAATGTGGAAATGAAAGCAGTAGATAGGGCTCTGGAAGCCAACAGGTCAAGACACTCTTGAAGGAGCTCATTTGAGTTCTGTGTCTCTGATGTGTGTATGTTGTGTATGTGAAGCAACAAAGATGGCTGATTTCGTTGACTAAATTAAAAGTGTTCAAGATCACTAGAAACCTCTTGAGAGACTGGCAGCTTGTAAAATGCAATTCTTGTGATTAGCAGGATGGGAGTTTGAAAGTAATTATTGTATTAAAAATAAATGTGACTCTTCATCCATAGCCACTGGTGAGAGTCAGCACCCAGAGCCATCAGGGGCTTTAAGCTCATTGCCCACTGCTGTGGTGTGGACAGCTGAAACCCAG
>NW_006399797.1:5390894-5396701 GCF_000299155.1 Elephantulus edwardii | reverse complement strand
ATTTATTCCCAAGTATTTAATCTTGTGATTAGCTATTGTGAAAGGTATTGTTTCTCTTAGTTCTGGCTCTGTATTCTTTTTGTCTCTGTAGAGAAAGCCAACTGATTTTTGTATGTTGATCTTGTATCCTGCTACTTTGCTGAATTGGTCATGAGTTGTGCTTCTTGTTGTTAAGTGCTATCGAGTTGTAGGTGACTCATAGTGACCCTACGGATGAAAGTCCTCAACAGTTGCATGACTTTCATCCTTTCTCCAAAGGTAAGCTGTTATGGAAGTGGATGCCACTCCTGCTTAAAAGCTTGTTTTAACTAGGGAGCGCTGCCAAACACTGTCCACCATGGGTAACCATTACCGTATTTGACACATCAGTGTCACAGTGTTCAGCTTCATAGCAACCACAAGTTGCCTCTGTACAGCAAGTGGACATGCCAAGGCTCTACGACCGAGAAGAATCTTTTACCGAAAACAATTAAAGACAGGCCAGAGGGCCCAGATTAGAGTCACCAGCCTGTGGCTTGGTAGCCTTGCTTTTGGTTGGAGAAGAATGCTGAATATGCCATGGAATACCAAACAAACAAACAAACAAACAAACAAACAAACAAACATGTCTTGAAGAAAGTGGAACTAGAGTGCTCCTTAGAGTCAAGGATGGCAAGGCTTTGTTTTACAAACTTTGGACATGTTTTTAAAAGGAGGTATACTTTGGAAAGGGATATCATACTTGGAAATGTACAGCATCAGTGTAAGAGAAGAAGACCCTCAAGGAAATGGATTAACAAAGTGGCTGAAGTAATGGGCTCAAGTATGTCAGAGATGATGAGGATGGTACAGGATTGGACACGGTTCAGATCTGTTGTTTATGGAGTTGCTGTGAGTCATACATGACTTGACGGCACCTAACAATACCAAGTGGAGTTTGGTAAGATTCCATATCTTGCTAAGATGCTGGTCTTTTGATAATTGCTTTATTAAATTTCCTTAATTGAGGTGTATTACATTAGAAAATAGCAGATATGTTCTTCATATTGGGCTTTGGAATAAATTCTCTATAAATAATGTTCTAAATCTATCCTTCTGAACTTGGGATCCTAGATGGTTCAGAGAACCTCTAGGCTCCTTGATACAATTTGGGAAATTTTGAAAGTATATAATTTCATCACAGTCTCATTGATGTCTGTTACCAAAAAATGTTCAGTTCAGTGAATGTCTCTATGCTAATAGTTGTAGTGTTAGAATCAACGTGATGGTAGTTTGATTGCTTTTTAAAATGTGGTGCAAACTGAAAAGCTTACTCAGATTCTTTTTGTGTAATCGTTTTTTAAAATTTATTTTTATAAGGTGTATTGCATAGGTATAGGAATCTGATGATCATGTTTATCATTGCCCAAATACATGATACAACCTGAGTTCAAACTATATATACAATCTTGAAAAACATTACACTTGTAAGACAACTATCCAGTTGGGATTAAAAATAATATTTGAGTTTAATGTACTTCTATTGCTAATAAACATTTTCATTCTATATCTTGGATTGTAAATTCTCTAATAATAGATCATATGTAATTACAAAGTTCAATATGTCACAGAGGAATATTAATAGTGATTATTCCTAATAGGAATTATTAAGCAGGATGAATTTACTTACTTTAACTGTTAAATAATTATCCTGAAATTGGACAGAGTACAACTAGGGAGTGCTACTCTAATTCTAAGCATAATTTTAGCTCTATATTCTTTTCTTTCAGGCTATGGTCTTCACAATTGTTATGCATCAGAGAGTGGGACAATGACTAAGGACGGCAGAAGAAGAATTAATGCCTTTCAGTTGGGGTGCTGGAGAAGAGTATTGAACATACCATGGACTGCCAAGAAAATAAACAGGTCTGTCTCGAGAGGGGGAAACCAAATTTCTCCTTGGAGGCTAAGAATTTGAAGCTTTGTCTCACATACTTTGAGCATGTAGTCAGGAGGGACTGATCCTTGGAGAAGGCCATCATGCTTGGAAGGGTCGGTAGCACAGGAGATGAAGACCCTGGATGAGATGGATTGACACAGTAACTGGAGTAATAGAGGTAGGTGTGTCAGAGTTAGTGAGACTGGCTCAGGATAGGGCAAGCTTCAGAGCTATTGTACATAGGGTTGTTATGAATTGCAGATGACTCGATGGTACACAACAACAATAATCCACTTCTCACTTATTTCCAGGGTTAGAATCCAAAGACCAGGCTGTTGTGAGATAAGTGACTTTATGCAAAAGAGAAGATAAGTACATTATTACATAACTTCTAGATGACATCATTCTGTAACTGCTAATAAATTATATCATTATATATGTGCCAAATCTAATGGAATCATGGTTCAGTCAAATTGACATATAACCTCAAACATCACATCCAGTGTTTTTACATAACCTTAATTATCACAGTCAATTAACATACAACTTTAACTAGTACACCTCGGTGTTTTTTACTGTCAGACTAGCATAGGTAATGCACATATAGTTACATAGTAGAATCAGCTAACTGGACAAAAGTCAGAAGTAGTTATATTTTGTTCCTTCTCCCAGCCACTTTTCCAACTGTGCTCTTTACTGGAGTGACAAGGCATTGGAAAGTGGTGCAATATACTAGTGCAGCTTCTATATCAAGAAAAAAAGACAGACATGTTAGTGACTTGTACATATGAATTGATTCAGTAGCAAGCATGAAAAATTGTGGTCTCGATTTGATGGTACACACACAAACAAAAATAATAAAATTTAAAAAAATTGTTTATGGGTTGCTGAAATAAATTCTACTGATATGCATTCAACCCACTAGAACATTATCTTTTTTAACCTTTATTTTGTATTTTTTACCAAGTAAACCAAACCAAATCCACTGCAGTCAAGTTGATTCTAACTTATACTGACCCTATAAAAGAGAGCAGAATTGCCCCCGAGGGTCTCCAAGGCTGCAATTTTTATAGAAGTCAATTGCTACATTTTTTTTCCATTTTGAACAGGTGATGGACTTAAACCCCCTGATCTCTGTACCACCAGGAAGTATTAAAATATTCCATATTTACTTTGTAAAAAACTTTTTTTGGTAACTTTCAAAAAAATTTTAAAGAAGCAGAATGTATAATTAATTATTTATTTTTAGATTTTTTTTCAAGATGTCTACTATTAGACATTTTAACACTGTGCAAATAATTTTTCCTTTATTTTATTTTATTTTTTTTAGATAAGGGAGCCATGGTGGCACAATGGTTAAGCACTCTGAAAGTAACTGAAAGGTTTCCGTTTCAATTCACTCAATAGCTTCATGGGAGAAAGGTGTGGCTGTTTGACTCTTTAAATAGATTTACAGTTTTGGAAACCTTATGGCACAATTCAACTCGGTATTATAGAATTTCTATGAGTCAGAACTGACTTGATGACACTTTTTTAAAATGTTCATGATAATGTACTTGTGTTTAAGAGATGTAGGTATATTTTTATTCTTTTTAGAATAATGCAATAGCTAAGAAACTGCTTGCAATTTATTCTCTTCTCTGAAGACTTGAATTACACCTTTGATAATTCAGAATGCCAAATGAATAGAAGATAAAGCAATTTGAGATATTCTATTTTTATTATTACCTTTTAAAAATTATGTATGATCATTTCAATTGTCCTAATAGACATTTTCTTTTCTTTTTCTCCACTGTACAACACACTTCAGTGCTTGCAGCCTATGAACAAGGCGGCCAGGCAATGGTTCGGGGCTACAGTTTGCTCTGGCATGGAACACTATGACAGACCCATGTGGACGGGCCTGTCATCAATCCAAGCCCATGCATCCTAATACATTTTTTTTATCCTAATACATTTTTAAAGAAGGCAATTCTTCCAGCCAAGGAAAGGAGACAAATGTTTAAGGAGTGGCTGGTTATTCAGAAGAAAATGAAGGCTTAGAATGACTTCCTCCTTCTTATGTCAGAGTGCTTCGTATGCCATCCACTCCAACTCAGCTTTAATAACTTCTAAACTTGTAAAACATCTGATGATGACAAAGAAGAGTTATTCCTAAAGGATAAACTTTAAAAATTTAAACATAATCATAAAGACATACATAGTAACTTATTCTAAACCCACAGTGTAAAAAAATTGTAAAAACAGGCTTATTGTGAAATAGAGGGGATGAAAGTTATACAGGAAGTGTCCAGGACTTTCGTTCATAGGGTCGTTATGAGTCGCCTGCGACTCGACGGCACTTAACAACAACAACAACATGTAGCATCATCTTACAGTTGGCTACTTTGCGAGTTGGTTGAATTTCAGCTATTGAATATATAGGAATATACTACGGAAATGAGAGGGAAATTTTGAGTCTGAGATAGTTTGAAGCCAGACTTTTTGGGAATAAAGAAAATTGATTACTTGTTGAAAGTTTCCAATTCTATGGGTATTTTAATATGAAAATTTTACCATTCTGCATATTCTGTTGTGATGGTGGTGTTATGTGCTGTCGAGTCATCTAATCAGCTATGACTCGTAGTAACACTTTGAACAACAGACCTGAGCCTTGTGCTTTCCTGTGCCATCTTCATGATCTCTGTCCTACTCAAGTCCATTATTACAGTCACTATGTCAATCCATCTCATAGAAGGTCTTCCTCTTTTTTTTTTTGCTGGCTCTCTATGTTTCTCGGTATGATGTCTTTCTCCCAGGACTGGTTCTTCCTAAAAATATACCCAAAGTAAGTAAGAGAAAGTGTCACCTTCTTTGTTTCTGAGGGATATTCTGGTTGCAATTCCTTCCAGATAGATTTGTTTGTTCTTTTGACAGTCCATGGTGTATTCAATGCTCTTTTGTCAACAGTACAATCAAGGACATTTATTTTTCTTCTATTTTCCTTAATCATTGTCTAACTTTCTGATGCATAGGAAGCAAAACTGAAAAGGATACATGGATTCAAACATAGCTTGGATCATGCACTCCTTAGTCTTTAAATGGAATCCTTGCTTTTTAGAACTTTGGACAGGCATTTGGCAGCAGATTTCTCAAATGCAATGCATCTTTTGACTTCTTGATTGATGATGCTCCTATTAATCATGGACCCAAGTAAACAGAAATCATTGACAACTTTAATCTGCCTTCCATCTGTAATGAGGTTGCCTATTGGCCCAGTAGTGAAGATTTTTGTTTTCTTCATGTTGAGATGTAATCTATATTGAAGGCCTTTGATCTTTTGCAGTAAGAGCTTTAAATCTATTTCACTTCCCACCAGCAAGGTTATGTCACTTGTATAGCACAAGTTGTTGATGAGTCTTCTTCCAAACTTGATGCCATGCTCTTCTTCACATAGTCCAGCTTGTTGAATTATTTACACAGCATAAAAAAATCAATAGGGATGGATGCACCCCCTTTCTGATTTTAAACCATGCAATGTTCCCTTGTTCTGTTTAGACAACTGCTTCTTGGTCTATATATAGATTTCACATAATTAAGCATAATTGAGTATTCTGGTATTCTTCTTATTATCAATGTTATCCATAATGTGTTACTTTTTACACAGTCAAATGCCTTTGTATAGTCAATAAAATACAAAGAAACATCTTTCTGGTATTTTTTGCTTCTAGCCAAGATCCATCTGACATCAACGAAGATATCTCTTGTGCCATGACCTCTGCTGAATCCAGCTTGAATTACTGGCATTTCCCTGTTGATTTTTTTCCCTGTTGATTTTTGTTCCAGCCATTTAAAAATAATCTTCAGCAAGATTTTATTTGTATGTGATATTAATGACATTATCTGATAATTTCCACATTCTTTTTTTCTA
>NW_006399797.1:5381952-5387404 GCF_000299155.1 Elephantulus edwardii | reverse complement strand
AAGAGCCAACATTGTTCTTAATGGAGAGAGGTTAAAGGCATTCCCTTTAAGAACAGGAACTAGGCAAGGATGCCCACTATCACCTCAATATTGTTTTGGAAGTCTTAGCAATAGCAATAATTTCCACATTCTGTTGGATCATCCTTTTTTGGGAATAGAAATTACTATGGGTCTCTTCCAGACAGTTGGCCAGGTAAGATATCTTCCATATTTGTTGACAGATACTGGAGAGGATGTCCAGATTTGCAGATGTTTCTCGAAATACCTCAATCTTGTATATTCTATACCTGTTATAATAAATTTACAAGCCTTTTATTATCTTCATCTTTCTGTGACTTATTGTATGGTTTGAATAACAGGGATAATGAAATTATGAACTCTAGCAATGTACATTGCTTGACTTGCTTCAACAAGATGGATTGACAAAGTAGCAAGGAAATTAAGTATATCAGAGATGGTGAGGAAAGCACAAGATAGGCAACGTTCATAGGGTCACTATGAGATGTAGCTAACTTGATGGCACCTAATAACAACAACTGGCTTCATACACATTGACAATTTGCTGTGAATTGGATTCCTAATAATAAAGTAATCTGTGAGTTATTTACTTCTAGATATAAAATTAGGGTGCTCTGGTGGCCTAGGGGTAAGAAGCTGTGCTGGAATCCTGAAGGCAAATCAATATAAAAGAGTATTTTTCCCCAAAAGAGTATTTAAGCTGGAATTATCAAAACAAAAATAGTTCTTTCACATTGTGTATAAAATATAAGTTATAGAATTTTGAAAAATTCCATTTACTTTGTCATTGTTGAGATATATAGTTTATAACAGTTAATAGGAACAGTAGTTCCTATGTGTAAATTTCATAACATTGATTGCATTTTTCTAGTCATTTAACTATTCCAATCCTCATTTCCAGTGGAGTTCCTCTATTGACATAGAGACACTACCTTTCTCTGAAGGTATTTAATCTTTTAAGAGGATGTTGTCAATTTAATTTCTTATAGATGGTTTTTAAAAGATCACTATGATCAATAATTTTATCAGAAAATCTTGATAAAAAAGAGTGGGAAAACAGAGTTTCATATTAGATTCCAGCTTTTCTAAAGCCAAGGAGGCTGGATGTATCCCTAAAACAATTGCCTTGAGACAATTGTTATACCTGAAGTCAAAATATCCCCATATCTTCTTGAAATGAAACATAGGATTGCATAACTAGTAAAAATATTAGTTATATGACTTTTTAGAGACATATCTGTAAACTTACTTATATAATTTTTTCCTTAAAAAATTTTAAAGTGATACTAACAATTTCTTTTTTCTGCTTTCGGAAATTCACCATGTGATCTAAATTTTTAGATGATATGGCTATGCTATTTTCCTAACAAATAATTTCAATATGTTAACAAACTACCATTTATAGTTTTAAATGTACACTATTGTATCATAATGTATAGTGGAGCTTTGGTGGCCTAGTGGTAAGAAACTGCACTGCAATCCTGAAGGCATGTGGTTCAAATCCACCAGCTGCTCTGGATGAGAAAGATGGGTAATTTCCTCCCGTGCCAATACTTGCTTCTGAAAGCCTGCAGGAGGGTGATCTACGGGTTGGTTTCAACTTGATGATACACAACAACAACAACAGTAACATCATATTCATGGTCCCATATCTCCCATACCTATTTTCAAATGAAACAAAAATACACACTCATATACTCCATCCTAAAAGTCATACTTCTTCTTCATTCATGTGGTCGGGTTGTGGTGAGCTCATCATATCTGTTTATTAGATTGCACTCTCCTAATGGCAGGTGACATGTACAGTAAAGTGTGTGATAAATCCACATAGATGATGATTTAAGTCAATCTTAAGGATCTTTTGCCACATGTTGTATTTATTATTACAACTAAGTAGAATTTCAAGCTATAGACTTTCTCAACAGTTGGCTAGCTAGATTATTTTCCTCAATACTTCTAATACTGGCAAGGCCACTAATTCCCTTTGTGACTTATTATACTAATTAACTTCTACACTTAAAAATGTGTGAAGAGACTGACTGTACAACTCCTCTTATTTTTGCTTCCATACATATGATGAAGGGAGCTCTGGTGGCGTAGTCCATAGAGAGTTGTGATGCTAACTCACAGGCAAACTATGAACCAGGGATATCATCCAAGGAGCACAGGGAGTCTGGACCACACAGAGTGACAAGCCAAAACTACTATCTAAAAAAAAAAATCCTGTCCAGTGTTTCAGCAAAAAAAAAAATCACTTTTTGAAGTAAAAATATCCCTGTAGTTATAAGGACAAAAGCATTTTTTTGCAAGCCAAACTTACAAGTGACAATATGCCTACAGGTTTAAACACTACACTAATTCACAAATGCTCTTCAGCAGAGCTGTCATTATTACCTAATTACAAGAGCACTTCCAATCAAATGGTTTCTTCTGTAAGTGCTATCGGCATGTGGTATGGCTTTCCTTACTGTTGTTTCCAACAGTCATTGTTTTTTTAAAGTTCTTTTTGTATTTTATCTGCAATATTATTGTAAGTAATACTTGTTAACTTATATAATTTTTTTTGAGAATGAAGGAAACACTAAGGAATATAGGAGAAAATAAAAAAGGTCAGTTATTAATAATAGTGTAAATAAAAATAATACTGGAATTTAATGTAGAAGGACTTTACCGTTATTTTGTATTGCTATTATTAAAGAAGTACATCTAGGCTATTTATTACAATATTTATCGCATCTTATTCCATGATTAAAATGGAGATTAAGTGGTACTAAATATTCTTTGTGGCTGGAATGGGAGGAGGTACATGGGGGTGGTGTCACCATGGATTACCTCACAGAGTAAAGCCAATTCTTGTGAGGGTGCTGGCATTCACTGTTGAACTGGTTTGCAGAATTGTTGGTATCTGCCTGAAGTTGCCCTGCTTGGACACTGGGTGGCTGAAATGCATGGGGAAATGAAAAGTTTTTCAAGCTTTTTCTTGTGACAGTGTGGTTATGCTGGGTATCATATTAGCAGTAGGAGAAACTGATGGAGGATTGAATGGAGGACTTTTAGGATTTGAATTTGAGCTTTATGGAAATAATTAAAGGATAGCAATATATAGAGTAAAACTAACTCTGCACTCAGCACTAGGAAACATGAGTTCTTGACTCAGCTTCTGAGAAGCTAAAGAATCTCATTATAATTCTGAGTACTCTCACTTTTTACTGAATTACAACACAAAAATTACTTAATCTCTGAACTTCAATTTTTAAGTCATAAAATGAGACAATATGTATCAACAAAGATACACCGAGAAAGCAAGATAAGTATTAGTTCTTTTTTATGTTCATTTCACAATGTTGATTAAAATTTTGTAAATTTTTGCCCTCTATTGAGCTTGCTTGCTGAAAGTGAGGAGGGCTTGAAGCACTTGTTGGCAGAATATCAAAGAACAATACATCTCAAACCATACATGTCAAAACTTTGACATCTCAAAGTCAAGAAAACAAGAATTCTTACCACTGGACTGAAGGGCAACATCATTAAAAGATTGACATGATCAGTGATTTTATCTTTACCTGGATCCACAACCACCATCCTTGGTACCACCATTCAGGGGCCTCTCCAAGTGATTTACGGAGCAGTGATATCAATTTCAACACTAAGGTGCATCTGATTTATGCCATGGCCTTTCTAATCACTCGCTATGCATCTGAGAGGTGGACAGTGAATAAGGATGACAGAAGAAGAATTGATGCCTTCAAACTGTGATGTCGAGTGCTGAATATTCCATGGACTGCCAAAAGAACAAACACATGTGTCTTGGAGAAAGTGCAGACAGAGTGTTCCTTGAAGGCAAAATGATAAAGTTTTGTCTTATATACTTTGGGAATGTTGGTAAGAGAGGCTATTTCTTGCAGAGGGATGTCATACTTGGAAAGGTGGAGGGTTGGCAAAAGAGAGAAAGACCAGGTGAATTGACACAGTGACCGACCGCCACAATGGGATCAAGTACGTCAGAGACAAGGAGGACGGCATGAGATAGAACAGTTCTCTGATCTCTTGTTCATAGGGTTGCGATGGGTTGTTCTAAACTTGACAGCATCTAATAAAAACAACAAGATTATTGATAAATTAAAGTTTTGAATAAAGTTTTAATTAATTAAATTAATGTTAAATTAGATTAATTAAAGTTGTTAAAGGCAAGAAGAATTTTTGCTTTACCTTAAAAAACTCTATGGAAGAAGGAGAAATACAGTGAAAATAGCATTCTCAATCTAGATCCTGCTCTCTAATCTATACTGCTAAGACTGAGAATCATTATATGGGATATTAATTTCTCACAAATCTGGTGTTTGTCAGTTGCTGCCAAATCTTAAACCTGTATTAGTTTTTCATATTGATTTTCTAGCTACTGACTCATTGTCTCTTCTAGAAATCACGAGCCCTCAACTTAGAATGATAGATAGCTTCTGTCTACTAGCAAATATGCTTGTAGATGGATTTTTACATAACAAAAATAACAACATATCACAGAACTAGACTGTCTAAAAGCCCAAGACTCACAGATAAGGTATTCAGCCCATTAATAAATAGACTATTATGTATAGTCAAGAAATAGTTCTCTTTTTCTCCTGTTGCCTCAATATCTCAGTCCCACTACCTTCTGTGTCACTCCCTTGGCCATTAAGTACTAATATGCTCTTGGCTCATGAAATGATGGTCTAACATTGGTCAGCATATCTTAGTTGCTCCTGTCAGTCCCTTTTATTGATAATTTTCAAGACAAGAGGCAGACATTTCTCTAACTTCTTATTTTCCTCCAGACAACTGGGATTAATGTTAGATTAATTAAACATTAGATTAAAAATTAGATGCTTCCAAGGGCTCTTCTTCCTTCTCACACCTTGCCCTCTATTTTGGTCTCTTCACATTAACAAAAGTCTAGCCAAGGAGTGAGACCTTAATGTTCACAAGAGAACATCTAGACATTAGACACTTGAGCTCAACATCAATATGTAAGTAATTCAGCACAGGACTGGTATTGGTTCAGTATGAGGCTGTTAATGGGCTTCTCCAAAACTAGCTACTCTGGCACTATGGGCATACCTTGATTGTAATATGAATGGATTGGACATTACAGGCTGAGGCTTCTGGCATGTAGGACTGTTTCTCTTTGATATATGACTGGAGATGGCATTGCTTACTTTTCTGATACCCAAGGAATCACTATGGTTCTGCTGTCGGAACACGTTGGCTTCTTTTCTTTTTTAAATTAAATTTTATTAGTTTTAATGAACATTTACAGAGATTTTGGGTTTTCATTCATTCATTGTTGCACTGCTTTCTCCACCCTCCTCCCCAGTTTGTTCTTCTTCCCCCCCATGTCTGTTTTAATTGTCCAATTGCCACAGTGCTTGTCAAAGCCAGTTCTGATTAATCTCCTTTG
>NW_006399797.1:5352542-5378762 GCF_000299155.1 Elephantulus edwardii | reverse complement strand
CCCCAACCCTCACCTCCTTGTACCCCCAATATGTTTTTCCCAATAAAAAAAATATTTAAAAAAATGTGACTGTCTACTGTTCCCCATTCTGGTGAACTGAGATATACTGGCTATTCACTTATTCTTATCTGCACTGTTCTAAGTGATAAAAAGATAATATATAACTGTATGTCTTCCAGGACAACTACGCCAATCTGGAAACTAAGATGCACCTGATACAGGCCACGGTCTTTGCTATCATTTTGCTATGCATCAGAGAGCTTGACAATGACTAGGGATGATAGAAGGAGAGTTGATGCCTTTGAGCTTTGGTATTGGAAAAGAGCCATGGACTGCTAGGAGAAAAACAAGTTTGTCCTGGAAAGGGTGAAGCCAGGCTGCTCTTTGGAGGCAAGGATTCTGAAGCTTTGTCTGACATACTTTGGACATGTTGCAAGGTGGGATCAATCCTTGGAGAGGGAATCATGGTTGAAAGGGTGGAGGAAATGCGCAGGTGAGGAAGACCCTTGAGATGGATTGATTCCGTCACTGGGGTAATGGGGATAGGTGTGTCAGAGACAATAGGGATGACAAGAGATAGAGTAGGGTTTAAGGCTGTTGTACATAGGGTCGCTATGAGTCACAAGTGACGCTATGGAATATAACAACAACAATATGTCTTCCAGGAGTACACAATTTAATCTGAGAGAATCTGTCAAGGATGAGTTAATTATAGCACAAGTGTTAAAAAGAAGGGATGTGCCAGATAATTGGGAGAATAAGAGAGTATCAGGTGAGCTGGAAAAATTCAGAATACTTTCCTAGAGGGGATAAACATTGACTTAAATTATAAAGAACGAGTAGGAGGTAACTAGGTAAAGAAAGTATGTCTTGTTCGACCCCAAGTGCAGGTGGTAGTACCAGGTGTTTTAATCAAGTCCTTTTGGGTAGCCATTTATAATAGAACTATTCATCTCATAAACTCAGTATATTGGAATATGGTAGAAAGATTAGGAAGTAAACAAATGAAACTACTGACTAACCATAGTAGCTATTTTAAGGTCCGTATGTTAAAGATGACATGTTGTTATTGTTGTTGTTGATTGTTATTGAGTTGAGCATGACTCATGACCCCATGAGAAAAAGGCCTGAAGCCCTTCCACAAGCATCGTCATTTATCAAAGTCCAGAGTTTCCAGAGGCATGCTGTTTAGGAATTGGATGCCACTACTGCTTACAAAACTATCTTAAACTGGGAGAGTCACCAAACACTGCCCACTATGGGTAACTATTATGTCATTTGACACCACAGTGGCACAAGGTTCAGCGTCACAGCAATCCCAGGTTTATCTCAGTACAGCATATTGACAGAAGAGTGCTGTACTACTTAGAAGAATTTTCCTCAAAAATATAGCTACAACTGACTTTTAAATACAAAGACCCTCCCTGAGGTCTTGTTGACTCTAAACATGAGGCTTAAATAAAAAACAATCAATATAGTATGTTTTTGTTGTTATGTGCATAAACTTGCCATATTAAGGAGTGACAATATGCTATCTGCTGAGGAAGACCTTCAATGAGATGGATTGACACAGTGACTGCAGCAATGGACTTGGACGTGGTGAGATTGCGAGGATGATGCAGGATAGCGCAAGGTTTTGATCAATTGTTCATCAGGTCACTTCGGTTTGAAATTGATGACACTCAACAACTGTGTACACATTCTTGAGCACAGGTGAGATCAGAACTTCCCCTCTGAGTCGCATTGAGTATAAGCTAGATTGCTAATTTATGGAAATCCGAATTAATAAATGTGTGGGTTTTTCCCCCCCTTTAAGCCACTATGTTTGGGGATAAATTGGTGCATTTGCCTACAAAATACGTAAAAGACAGCTTTCCTGATTCAGTCCTTGTGTATCACTCAGTGGAACAGTCCTCTTGACTGATCTCTGATATCTCTTTCTCTTTGCTCACTTGACCTATTGCCTTATCCTTGTTATGGACCATAAAACATTCATAGAGTGAAGTCCTATGCTCAGCTAGATGGTTGGATCTATGCTAGTTGGTGGGGATACTAAAAAAAGTTACACACATGTCACCTTGGGATAGATGGACCACATCTGTTATTACATCTATTTATCTGATTCCATGAAAACATTTAAAAGATGAGTGAAAGGGTTTATTGAAAAAGATAGGAAAGGTGATTAGGACTCAATAAATAAAACAAGTGGAGCTTATTTATCTAATACTTTTCTGAGTAAGAACACTGAGGGGATATGGAGCTAATTTTCTTCTGTCTTTTTCACTAATGACTTTCGTTTAGGCTTACTAATAAACCCAAATTGTCTAGCTAATGTTTTTCTATATCTTTATCCAAATGTTTTATTTGGGAAACTGTGAAACACAGACGCCAAATCAATTCAAACAAAACATAAAAATCTAGATTTGGATTCAGGCGTATCTGGTTTGAATCTCACTATAATAACATTTAATCCCACTTAATACATGGATTCAATGAGCCCTTGTAGCACAGTAGTTGAGCATTTAGTTTCTAATAGAAAGGTCAGTAGTCCAAATCCACCCGCTTCTCTTTGGAAGAAAGTTATAGCAGTTTGCTACCACAAAGACTGCAGCCTTGGAAACGAATCTGTCCTACCAGGTTACTACAAGTTGCAATAGATTCTTTGGTACACAATAGCAACCAAATGGAGTTACATCATCTACTTTACTGGATGTTGTGAGGATATGAGATATGGCTTTGAGATAACAAATAAAACTTCTAGCAGGAAGCTTAAAGTGCCCAGGAGTGGCACTCTAGTAAATTCTTAGAACATGAAGCAGTGATACACATGGAGTGGCAATCCAGTGGAATTCAGCATTTAGGGCCAATTATTTTTTATTTCTTGGACAGGGATGGCAGTCTCTTCAAGAAAATGATGCTGCAAAGTACCAACTCAAGGTTGCTTTTAAGCTAGGGAAGTATTTGCCTTTTGCAGAGAAAGCAGGCTTTATTTCAAAGTCTAGGAGATGCTGAAAATAGGAATACTTTGCTCGAAAAATTATTGGGGATTATTTGCCTGGATCTTTCAAAAGAGTACAGAAAGGTTCTTATTGAATTTTAATATTGCACGACTTTAAATAAGAACTTTTGTTATATTTTGTAGTTTATTAAAAAATATTCTTTTTACTAACATTTTATCATCCTTTTGGATATAATCAGGAAAATAAGGATGAAAATGCCTCATACTTTAATAATAAAAATTTAAAAATATAGTAAAAGTTTAGGTTTTTCTATAACAACAGAGAGGTATTGCAACAGAAGGATTGTAATGCATGTTGCTGTTGTTAAGGAACTGACTCATAGCTGACCCTCTGGTGGGTTTTCTTGGCAGTAAATCAATTGCACAGGAGGAGATTGCCCATCTTTCTCCTGTGGAGCAGCTGGTGAATTCTAACCACATGCCTTTAGGTTGACAGTGCAACTCCCTACCACTAGGCCACGTATGATTTGTATTTCTTGTGGGAAAATAGGACCAACATTCAGAAATGATTTTGCAAATGGCTAAATCCTTTAGCACAGAGCCCATGTTTCAGCTTCGATTTCATCCCACTAACTGACATAGCAGATAATTATAACAAGATTTGC
Organism: Elephantulus edwardii; assembly: GCF_000299155.1. NCBI lineage: Eukaryota > Metazoa > Chordata > Mammalia > Macroscelidea > Macroscelididae > Elephantulus > Elephantulus edwardii. The sequence goes on along the minus strand of NW_006399797.1, from coordinate 5,375,138 downwards.
AATGAAACTGTGCCAGATGCGCTAAAAAAGTAAACTTTGCTCCTGAGGAAAAGAAGTTATGATGTGAGGAGGAGACCGTAAAGAATTTGTGATCACATGACATAAGCTTTTGAAAGACCGCTGGAGGCTACCTTGGGAACCTGTGGCATTTTGATTCAAATCTATTGTAGTTCAACTAGTTTAAGCAACAATAGTGAAACTTACATTATTTAATGTTTCCTTTTTTCAGTTAGGAAAGACTAATTCAAACACTTCATTTAGTCTGCGATTTTCTTATAAATATGACTCTAAAAACACCCCCCCCACACTAAGATTGTAAATGTCACCAGAACTCTCTAATAGAGAACATATTTAAAACTGTGAGTTAGATAGTGGGTGTTTAATCATAACTTTAATACACATTTTAGAAATTTTTTTTCTGGGACATTTTCATTTTCCAGTCTGTGCCTCTGTTCTGTTTTGTTACATTTTATAATTTAAAAACCAACCAGTAACCCTTGTCATGGAGCTGACTCCAGCTGATGGTACTCTATGAATGGAGTAAAACTTTGTTCCATAGGATTTTTTCAGTGCCTGATACTTTGGGAAACAAATAGAGGTCATTTTTAGGTCTTTCACTTGAGGCAACTTGGAGTGAATGAAAATACTCCACCTCCTAGTTAGTAGCTGATAGAGTTAAATGTTTGCACTCTAGTACAGTATGTGCTACTCCAGATAAAAATATTTTAAAATCTATAATGTTTTTATTCTATATTGTGTTTTTTGTTAGTGATTCTTAGCAATCCTATGAACAATAAATAGATCTGAACCTTCTCCTATTCTGTACTATCCTCACTATCTCTGCCCTAGTCAAACCCATAGCTACAGTCACTACATCAATCCCTCTCCCTCTTTCTCTCACCCTCTCCCTTTCTCAGCATGATTTCTTTTTCCAAGGATTTCCCCCCTGACATGTCTATATTATGTGAGATGAAGTTTCACCATCCTTACTTCTAAGGAGCACTCTGATTGCACTTCCTCCCAGCTCGGTTTCTTCTTTTGACATCGTTTATTGAGTACTCTAACACCACAATTCAATACTACAATTTAAAAAATGTTATTTTATAAAAATCATGAAAATTAGTATAATATATAAGGATATAAAATTTCTATATATTTTAAACACTTTGAGATGAAATTCTACTTTAATAGTAAATTCATGAAATCTAAATATGATAAATTACAGTCGAGATCTAGTTTGAACTTAACTGAAGTAGCAAAGCTGCTTTATACAATCTATGGAGCTTTTCCTGAAAACAGCCACTCCTAATTAAAACACCTGACACCTTATACATGGAAATATAGTTGAAGGGCTAAACCTGTTAGGATAAAATGAACAGGTGAAATAGTTCAGATTTCTTTGAAAATACAGTGATTAGTAATCTCGTAATTTTATAGCTAGTGGAGGCAGCAGGTGATACCCCACTTGTCAATGCTTTCAGCGAATCAGAGGTATAAAACCACAGAAACTTAGAGCTGGAAGGAATTTAATCACCTTGACAGTGATTAGTCTAGTTGAATATTAGTTGAATAAAAGTTGATTACTGGCTCCGAAACAAGATCTTTGAAACGCCGCTATTTGTTAGGGACTTGTAAGATTTTCTGGGTCAGCATCCCATTTCTTTGTTGCAGCTTATTTTTCTTTTTTTAATTCATTCTATTAACTTTTATACAATATCCCAGTCAGAATATTTGAGATTATACATTCAATTAAGGTCGTACTCATCTTGAACTTAGTAAAAAAGAGCCGAAGAGCTTTCATATGAGGTGTAGACTAACACCTAACCAAACTCCTAAGGATACGGCTGACCTTTCAGCGCCTTGGCAGCAAAATTTTATCAAATTCCTAGAGCGTTTTATTGAAACGATCACCTTCATCTTAATGAAAATATAAAAATGCAAAACTATGCAAGCAGATACTGTTTTTTCGCGTGTGTATTTGTAGAAACCGTAGTTACCTAGTTATAAAGGTCTGTAACCCAATTCTACCTCTTGAGGGAGACATAGTCCAGCTTTTATCCGGATCTCGACTCGCTGATCTTTTTTACTGTCTTTTCCCCCCTCTGCAGGTCCAATGCTTGCTCTTCGCTGTCACTAACACAGCGAACAGAACAGGCGGTTGGGAGAGAGGCGTAGTGGGGCTGTGCCGTCAGGTCTGCTGTCCCTTTTTACTGCTTAACTCAACCTAGAGTGTGGGGACGCAGTCACTCCCCTGCACTACACAGGGAAGCGAGTCACTGTCCTCCCGACGCAGCCAGGCTGGGCGCAATAGGGAGTCTGGGTGGAAGAGGAGGTTCTGCCTTCTAAGGCGATTCATTAAAAAATACCACCAGTATCTTTGGACAGTACAGACCTTGGGTGGAACGCGGAGAAGGGATTTAGGCTGCTACAGGGCTCACTTCTAAATTTTCTTCTGGTGATCCTGGATTTGTTTCCTCGACCCCTTCCTCCCTGCCCCCTAACTCTCTACCCTAGCGAAGTGAATGTGCTCCACATTGGAATTTGCAATTTCTATTCGGTGGGGAAGGTGCTAGCGCACTGGGGACAAGGGGGCAGCGAGTTTCCCTTCTAGCTCGTGATGCCTAAAGGGGCAAGCGGCTGGGTTACGAGGGGCTCTGCCAGCAGCACTTGGAGAGGCGTTTGAGCGGCTGGAGCTGGCTTCCAGGAGCTGCTAAGTTGAAGGCGCAAAGTCGCCAGAAGCACCAGCGCAGACCTGTCTACGAACGAGAGGAGCGGCGGCTCCGGGACGGAGGAGCCCGGGAGAAGGAGACCCACCGAGGTCTGAGCCTCCTCTCCTTCCTGCCCGGAAGCTCCGCGGCAGCTGCGTGCAGTGGAGACCCCGGGATCTTCGGGAACTCGAAAGTACCAGCGGAGGTTGCTTTCCTGAAGGTGAATCACTCCGTCCAATTGCCTTTCCCGGGAGAGCAGAAGGGAGGGCGGGAGAATGTGTAAGCGTGTGTGAGAGGCAGAGAGACAACGTGAGGCGAGAGGAAAAGTCTTTACTCGGCATTAAAAGCAAACAAATCAGAGATGGAATAAGAGCGGTAATTGCTGCCAGACCGCCTTCATTCCCGCGGCCAGGGGAGCTGGTCACACCGCGCGCGTCCGGCGAGGACTGCGGGGCCACGCGAGGCGCGGCCAAGGGCTGCAGGACTTTGGCTTTTCATCAGTAAACCAACCTTTTGATTACTTTGACACTGTGGAATAAAGAGAGGGGCAAAGGGACCGGGGGAGCGCACTCCACCCTTCCACCTGCTTTGGGAGCGATTCCAGTTTGGATGTGAAGAGATTCCCGAGAACCTCCTTTTTTTGGCCATCGAAGAAGGAAACACACACACAAGCAAGCGCGCACACACGCACGCCTAGGGCCACCCTCCACGCCAGCACACACCACCAGACTTCTGGTCCCTATGCCCCTGGATGGTGACGGCGGATTGGCATCTCGGAAGCAATGCAAGAGCGGTAAGGCTGGCGCGGGTCCGCGGAAGCTGCAGGAGCATCGCTAGGTGTTGCCGCCACCGGGAAGCCGGGCTGCAGGTAGGTGCGAGCCGCGCCTTCGGCCGCCGCTGGCGCGGGGGGCTCCGGCGGCCGCGGGAGGAGCGGAGACCTGGGCAGCCCCGGGGCGCACGCGTCTCCTCTCCGCTTCCCCTGGGGGCCTGGGCTGGAGGGCAGGGCAAGAGGTGCGGGCTGGGCACCCAGCGTCTCCCATGCAGGCGGTCCGAGGAGGGGCGGGGTAGGGGGACGCAGAGGGGGTGCAGAGCACGCCAAGGAGCTTCTGTGCGCCTTCCCCTCCCACCTCTTTGGGTTCCAGTTCTCCACCCCTGCGAGCGACCCGGTATAGGACTGAAGTGGGGTTTTAACTCGATCCCTCAACCAGACCAATCCAGGCTGGTAACCATTTTGGACTCTCCCGAAGAACGAGTTAGGATGGTGTTTCAGGGGATCAGTGCGATGTGTCAGGTCGCCCTTCTGAAATCCCTACTTTCTGTCCACTTTTGATTAGTTAATTTCCAGGCCTGTGCAAAGGGTGGGCGTTTCGACGAGATTGTTGAGACTCCTTCCCTCCCAAACCCCTTTTAACTATTTTCCTAAAAATTATGTTGGTCAATTCCCGAGCTGAGTTTTAAAGGTTTATTTATATTTGAGGACGGACGCTTTATTACTGAATGATTCACCACAAAGCTTTAGTAAAGATTGTTTTCCGAAGACAGAGAGAGAGCGAGAGAGAGAGAGAGAGAAAGAGAAAGAGAGAGAGAGAGAGAGAGAGAGAGAGAGAGAGAGAGAGAGAGAACACCATAGGGAAATGAGAGCGTGTTCATGTCTCTTTTCCAAATCTTACTAGTGGTCCATGGTTTGTGTGCCCTTGTTTTGCTGTCTTTTATCCCTTCTATTCCAAAAGGCCACTTTCCTACTTCAGGCTACCGACTTTCACCCATCAGTGGGAACGTGTTTCTAGAAGCTGCTTTGCAAAGGAAACTTTGGAGTCATCATCCTGTTTCAAATATCCATCCTAGAACTGTAGGGTGAGTTATCCAGTCAGGCTCCACTCCAAAAGGACGAGCCATGGGCTCCCGCAGAGCCCCGGGCAGATGCGTTGATTTGTCTGTTCAGTATTCCAGTTCCTGACCCGTGGGAAACAAGTGCGCCTGGCATCAGATGGATAATTAGTCACTACAGTGGCTAGTCTCTCTCCTCCTTGGGTGGAGTTTGGCTTGTGGCAAGTGAGACAGAAAAGACAATAAAGCTCCTTTTGTGACTGTGAAATACCTTTTGATTTTTAGAAAATTGTACTTGAAATCCATTCTCCCCAAGACAAAACACCCCCAACCTCCAAAGAGACCTCAACTCATAGGCAACCTTTACTCTGAAGAGTTTCCCAGAGCCCTTGGTGCATAAGGGTCCTCTTCCATAGGGTAGAAAGAATGTACATCAGTACTGACTGAAGGTGAAGGATCTGGTTCCTGCCTGCCCTACTGAATTGCTTCAGACATCAGCATTCAGACAATTATCAATTAACACATTAAAGTTGCTCTACAAGACAGTATGTTAAAACAAATGAGTGATTAATTTAAAATTCTGTGCAAAGTGCGAAATTACAATAACTAGCCAAGGAGATTAAAATAACTTCTGAAGCCTTTTAAGAACTAGAGTATTAAGGTTTTATGTATTTTCCAGCGTTAAAGGTTGGCACATGATCTCCCTTGCTGCTGATTTTTTTTCTTTTTTACCATTTCAAAACTGACATCTAGAATTTATATTTTTTTAAAAAATCAGACATTTTTAATGTCCCTACTTTATTCAGGTTTTTTTCTGTGTCAATTATTTGGATTGTGATCTTTTTTGGAATCCTAGATTTTAAAATCAAAAGGCCATTAATAGCAACATTAGAATACACTTTCTTTTCATTCTTTTAATTTTCAATGAAAAAAAGTAGTTTCTATTATTGATAAGTATAATATTGTGAAAGTAGTGTCACCATCTACCACATATTTAGGTATAGAGTCTCTTCTAAGAGGCAATATACAGGTTTAGATATTGCCTGATTTAAATTAAGCTTTTTTTTTTTGTTTTTTTTTAAATTAAGCTTTTTTTTTTTGTTTTAGTTGAAAATATTGTTTCTGTAATACTCAACTTTGGAGATTCATGTATTTCCTTTTTCCAAAAAGAAACTTACTAGCTTAAGATGCTTGAACTTAAATATTTACAGATAGTGCTATGCTTTATGCCTCTTAAGGAAGAACCAAACGCCTTGACATGAAAGCAAACACCTGTAATACTCCAAGTTGTTCTAGGAGAGAACATAAGGTTTGTGCGTTTGGATCTGTAAAATACTAAGCTCCTTCAACAATGACAAACTGGACAATATGGATTCGTTGAGATGGCCCTGAAATGATGTCAAGATTGTCTCTATTACCTAGTGACTGCTTTATAATATTTACAAACCACTAAATTTTAAAATGTGATGACAGGGCTGTAAAAAGATCTGTTTTTAGATGTGGCCACTTTTCCTTTTTAAAAATTTATGAAATAATGAGACTTAGGATGTGTTAGAAGAATTGATAAAAAAATTATTTTATGTCATAAAATTTTAGTGGTCTTGGATCTTTAATATTGTAGTTTAAAATGTGTTTTTGACTATTCAGATGTTCAGAGTGTATTTTAAGGTTAATTTATCGCTAATTGCTGGTTAGGAATGACCCTATGTAGGTAGAGTAAGATCTGTCTCTCCAGCATTTCCCAGACATCTCTTCGCATGCCCACTAAGAAAAGGCACTGTTGGATTCTGTCCAAGTTCAGCTCTGTCTGCAAGCTGATGAACATTTGCTTCTCTATTACATGTCCGAGCTAGGAATGTCCCAAAATGCCATCAATTATTTCTAATAATATTTGAAAATATGGAACAACCAGAATGCAAGTGGTTCGGTGCTCCAGCTTTTACTTGTGCAGTATTTTATTAGGGATGCCTCATTAAGTCACATTATTCTGCAGCTGTTTTGTTCATTGAAAATTCAAGTAAAAAATAAGAAACTTTACTGTGCAATGCAGTTTGTTTTCTTGGTTAAAAACCATAAATTGAAGGAGAATAAGCATCCAACATAGTATCCTTTGATCTATGGCTGACATTTACAAATGCAATTCATCAACCTGTTATTAGTAGGGTTCCATGAAAACAAAGAGAAGAAACACATGAACACAGCCTGTGCTAGTTATGAAGCCCAGACCAGCTGAATCAGCCTCATAAACTGGCCCTCTTGCTTGTATAATAGTTCACATTATATAGTTTGCTTATGAAAAACCCAAATTTTGTAATCCTGTGATGATGGATTTGCCATCTTGCTTGGAAATTCTTTGGTTAACTTTATTTTGAAGTATTTGGAGCATATGAAATGATTGCTTTAATTATTCTACTGTAAGAGAAGCAATTCTTTCATGAGGGTTTGTTTTTTTTTTAAAAGAACAGTTTTACTCTTGGAGCACAGTCTGAAAAAGAGGCCTAAAAATTAGTTTCTGTTTCTTGGCTGTCATTACCATTCACTTATTGGATAATTTTTAGAAGGTGTCATTCTCTTTATGTGGTGTCTTATCAATGAAATAATACTAAGAATTCTTTTCTCCTACTTTTTCTTTTACAGAAATTTTGAGAGGGATGCGTAGACTTACTGGAATTTGAAGAAAAGTGTTTAAATACAGCTTGCACACAAATACATCAATATGCTGTTAATGAAACCATGTATAACATGAATTTTGTAGAAAAGGGCAAGAATAATTATAAAATGTCCACATTAATAGCTTTTTAAACTACTTTACATGATTTGACCTACAGTGCAATAAGATCCTTTAGAACTGAATTTTATATTTTGAGCCACCATTACATATAGTATATATTTTTCTTTTCCCCAGTTTCCTTTTGATGATATTTACTTGCTAAGGTAAAAAATGCAGGAAAGTCAATTGTGCTTTCTATGAAAGGACATTTTGGGATATGTTTATTGACACCATGACTAGAGATTTTGACATATTATAAACACTGAGTATATCTGGATGGTGGACTTACTAAATATGTGCCTGCACAGTAAATATGCAAATCATGCATTCATTAGTACATACTATTCTTGTTTACAAGTGGTATCTACATATTCTTCAGAAACATAACTGATACTGTGTTCCAGATTTATGTTAGATTTCCAAAGCCCACCCACTTCCAATATGTAAAAATCACGTGTATGTTGGATTTCATCCTGTGTTGTAATGGCAGGCTAGTCAATAAATGGAATCAGTACCTATCAGGCCTTTTTAGGCAACTGATTTTTATTGCCATTGGAAAATTTAACTTCCAGTTTAGTTGGGATTTAGATGAATAGTGAATATGTCAACATTAAGGAGAATAATTCATTTTGTCCACAGTGATCCAGATAAGGTATGAGATGTAACCAAGGAATCAGCAATTACATACTTAAATTAAATTAAATTCCTTTAATCACTTCCTTCAATCTCTTAAATTACTTCATAGTAGCTGTAATTGTTTTATGATTTCCCCTGAATGACCAGTTAGTGTAAGGTACATCTCCCTTTCCCCAAGCAGTAGTGCAAATGTGTAGCTATTTGAATTTATATTTCTAATGCTTCTTTTATACAGGAGATTTTTAGAAACCCTATACGGAGAGATTCAATGATGTGATAATGCTGTATTCTAGCAATTACGGTGATAGGCTGAAGTTAGTACTTTGACAAAATGGGACAATCACTCAACAAGTCTCTTTTGCTGTTTTATCTCTGTGTGCACTCCACATGAAGCTTGGTGAGTTCAAAGTGGCCTTTGATGAATACCAGTTTACTTTCCCAAATATTTTTATGTTTTTATTGCTATAAACTAGTCACTATAATTGCCTGCATATGAATGGGCAACTGTGTTGACCTTTAAAGGTCATGCAAAGACGTTAAACCTTTCAGTACACAGTGTTAATTGCTTATGGCCTCCTGTAAGCTGCATATGGAGCTGAGTTTAGTACAATGGAGTAGTACTTTGAGTTGCTTTGATTATGCATATTTTTTCCAAGGGAAAAATCCATAGTAGGTTCTAAGACTAAGAGAGGACTATTTTTGGAATGTTATCTTTGTGCTTTAGAAGTTATCAAGCCAGAATGACCTGGATTATGAGGAGACATTTTTTTCAAGTGGCAGATGCCAGAGTGTACAATATTGTAATCTGTGTATAAAAAGTGTACCATGGTTTTATTGTTCCTTTCCCTTCCCCTTTCTAAAACTCTTTGGAGATGCATTGAGAATTGCACTTGTGGAAATAAGTATTTTTGCCATCTCCTGCTCTGTTATGACAAGGTGTGCTATTTGTCCTCATCTACTCTTTCCTTGCTTTGCATTTTTGTGTTTAAAGACTGATAAAAGCAAAGGCAGGCAACTAAAAGAGGATTATATGGGATAGATTCTGTTAATAACTAATTATCAGTTTAGTAATAGAACACTGACATTTTTGACAGATTATATACTTCAAGAGGACAGACTTTTTATAGTCCTCAAACTTGATCAGTTCAACAGTAGAGGACCATGCATATATATATCTGCTTAGAGGCAAGAATGATAAAGCTTTGTCTCATATACTTTGGGCATGTTGTTAGGAGAGGATATTTCCTGAAAAGAGACATCATGCTTGAAAAGATGGAAGGTCAGGAAAAGAGAGGAAAAGCCTCAGCTAGATGATTGACACAGTAACTGCAGCAACGGGCTCTAGTACATCAGAGCTGATGATGGCACAGGGAAGTGTTCAGATCTGTTGATCATAGGGTTGGTAGAGCTACTACCACCAATATACTTATGTCATATACATACCACCACACTCAGACACACATAGGTTTTTAGGTACCATTGAATTGGAATTGATCCATAGCTGACTCTCCAGTGGGTTTTCAGAGGCAGTAAATCACATGAGAGGAGATTGCCTGTTATTTTTCCCATGATACATGATTACTGGTAGATTTTAATTGCATGCCTTCTGGTTAGCATTGCAGTGTGTATTTGTGTATGTGTGTATATATGTATATGTGTGTGTATTTATAGATATAAATGTATATATGTGTGTGTGTTTATATATATAAATAAAAGCACTGATGGCTTTAGTGGTAAGAAATTGCACTGCTTACCAGAAGGCAAGCTTCCTTTCTAGAATAGGTTTGAGGGCATTACAAAGACAAAAGAGGAAAAAAAGAGAAAACTGGATGTCAGAAGAGACTCTGAAAATTACACTAGAGTGATGAGAAGCCAAATCAAAGGTAAGAAAGGATGAAGCCAAAGAGATTAACAAAAGATTTCAAAGGGAAACTTGAGAAGACAAGGAAAATATACCAAGATGTACAAAGAGCTGAAGTTGAAAAATAGGAGGGGAAAAAAGGGAAGAATTCACTTGGCATTTCTAAAGTTAAAAGGACTGAGAAACAAAATCAAGCCACTAGTGACAATACTGAGAGATACTATGGAAAAATCTTGAACAATTCAGGAACCATCAAAAGATGGAAAGAATACATGTACTTACGGTACCAGAAAGAACTGGTTGATACTGAAAAATTTTAGGAAGTATCATATGAAAAGGTGCAAGTGGCAATCAATGAAAAAAGAAAGTCAGGCTGTACTGAAGGCAGTGGCAAAATAAGGCCCCAGAGATCAGTGGAGTACCAATTAACGTGTTTCAATTAGTAGATGTAGCCCTGGACGTGCTCACCAGCCTATGCCAAGAAATCTGCAGGATAGCTGCTTGACTGACTCTAGGAGTTCCATATTTGTTTCCATTTCCAATAAAGGTGATGACAGAATGTGGTAATTATTGAACAATATCACAATGATGTTTTTGTTATTATGTGCCATTGAATCGCCTGTAACCTATAGTGGCCCTGTGTACAATAGCTCTGAACCCTTCCCTGTCCTGAGCCAGTCTCACTGATTTTGACATACCAACCCCCATGGCCCCAGTTACTGTATTAATCTATCTCATCCAGGGGCTTCCTCTCCTGTGCTGTCCCTCCACCCTTCTGGGCATGATGTCCTTCTCCAAGGACTGGTCTCTTCTGGCCGCATGCCCAAAGAATGAGAGATGGAGCTTTCAAATCTTAACCTCCAAGGAGAAACTTGGTTTCACCTTCTCCAAGACAGACTATTTGTTTTCTTGGTGGTACATGATATGTTTAAAACCCTTCTTCAGGACCACAACTTGAAGGCATAGATTCTTCTTCTGTTATCCTTAGTCATGGTCTAGCTCTCTGATGCATAGCAAGTAATTGCAAAGACCATGGCCTGGATTGGGTGCACCTTAGTCCCTAGACTGACATTGTTGCTTTTCAGTACTCTGGAGAAGTCCCTGACAGCAGATTTTTCCCAATGCAATTAGTCTTTTGATTTCCTGACTGCTGGTGTTAAGAGTGTTAATTGTGGAGCAGAGCAAGCTGTAATTACTAATTAACTTATTTTCTTCTCCATCTATCATGGTGCTTCCAGTTGGCCCAGTGGTAAGAGTCTTTGTTTTTTTGATGTTTAGCTTCAACCCATGCAAGGAAAATCTAGCTGCAGATCATTCCAAAATGGCTAGAACTCTCCGTTAACAAACAAATGCCAGAAGTTAAAGTTGTATTTAGAAGTGGCCATAGACCCAGGGATATCATTACTGATGTTGGATGGATTCTAGCTGAAAGAATACCAGAATAAAGTCTAATTGTGCTTTATTGATGATACAAAGGCATTTGACTGTGTGTATCTTCAAAAGGAGTGGTGGTAATATCGGGGAGGCTGAGTCAGACTTCTAACGACTTCGTAAAGGGAACTGTCTCTATCAATAAATATCCATAGCAGCAAATAGATACTGTCGGTTTGGTCAGACACATGACTCTCTAAAAAGTGTTCCTTCACCTCTTTTTACCCATCATTCAGGTTTGATTTTTGTTGTTGACTCACAGACTTTACTCACCATTGTAGGATTTATTAGGGAAATAAACTGGAGAGTGGGGGAGGCAAAGAATATCACCCTATGCAAGTCTGTGTTTAGTTTAGCAGTCCCAGGCCAGATTATCAGAAAACACAATTCATTTAACTAATTTCTGGTTCAGATAAGAAGCAAAAATCCAAATCATCCAGTAAAATTTGCCTCAGAGAAGTTATAAGTCGTCATCTTATTTAATCATCTAGTAAGCAAACCCTTTTACTATGGCCAGCACAAATGCAAGAAGACTCAGGTTACACTTGCCACAATCTCTCCACTACCTTTGTCCCCAAGGTCTTGCTGTATAGTGTGGAAAGCACTCTCTTTCTTATATCCATTCCACAGCTGTTAATGATTTGCAAGCCCATGTGTTAAGGCAGCTGAAGACCAGTGGCAACTAATGTAATGGCCAGCGAAGCCACCTTTTAAGTTAACACCACAGTATTATAGCAAACTATGGTTAGCGTTGAGAAAAATGGATATCCTAGAACACTTAATTATGCTCGTTGTTGTTGTTATGTGCCGTTGAGTTGCTTGCAACTCATAGCGACCCTATGTACACAGACCTAAACCTTGCTCTATCTTGTGCCAATCGCAGTGCCTCCGACACACCCATCCTGATTACCCCAGTTCACTGAATCAATCCACCTCATAGAGGGTCTTCTCCTCCTGCGCGTTCCCTCCACCCTCCCAAGCATGATGTCCCTCTCCAAGGACTGGTCCCTCCTTACAACATGTCCAAAGTATGTCTGACGAAGCCCCAGAATCCTTGCCTCCAAGAAGCAGCCTGGTTTAACCCTCTCCAGGGTGAATCTGTTTGTTTTCTTGACAGTCCATGGTACATTCAATACTCTTCTCCAGTACCACAGCTCAAAGGCATCAATTCTCCTTCTATCCTCCTTAGTCATTGTCCAACTCTCTGATGCATAACAAGTGATTGCAAAGACCATGGCCTATATCAGACGCACCTTAGTCTCCAGATTGACACTATTGCTCTTCAGTACTTTGGAGAGGTCCCTAACAGCAGACTTTCCCGTCGCAATATGTCTTTTAATTTCCTGGCTGCTGGTGCCAAGAATGTTGACTGTGGAGCCAAGCAGACTTAAGTTGTCAACAATCTCAGTCTCTTCACCATCCGTCCTGATGATGCCAATTGGTCCAGTGGTGAGAATCTTTGTCTTCTTGACATTGAGCCTCCATCCATACTGAAAGCTGCAGTCCTTGACCCTCTGCAGCAAGCATTTCAGGTCCTCATCAGTTTCAGAAAGCAGGGTTGTGTCATCTGCATAATGCAGGTTGTTGATAGATCTTCCACCAATCCTGATACCACACCTCTCCTCATAGAGCCCAGCCTCTCAGATAATCTATTCTGCATATAGGTTGAAAAGGTATGGAGATAGGATGCATCCCTGGAATATGCCCTTCCCAATTTTGACCCATGCTGTTTCCTTGCTCTCTTCTGACGACTGCCTCTTCGTCCAAATAGAGGTTTCGCATTAGCACTATCAGGTGTTCTGGGATTCCTATTCTTCTGCTAGTCAGCCGCAGTTTGTAATGATCCACACAGTCAAAGGCCTTTGCATAATCAATGAAACACAGATAGACATTCTTCTGGTATTCTCTGCTTTCAGTTAAGATCCATCTAACATTAGCTACAATATCCCTAGTACCACAACCCCTTCTAAACCCAGCCTGGACTTCTGGCAGTTCTCTGCTGATGTGCTGTTCTAGTCGTTGTTGGATAATCTTCAGTAGAATCTTGCTTGCATGTGAAATCAATGATATTGTTCTATAGTTTTCCACACTGTGTCGGGTCACCCTTCTTTGGAATGGGAACAAATATAGATGTCTTCCAGTCAGTTGGCCAAGTGGTTGTTCTCCAGATTTCTTGGCACAACTTGGTGAGCATATCCAGGACAGCATCGGTTAGCTGAAATACATCAGTTGGTATACCATCTATTTCTGGGACCTTATTTTTTTCTATATCCTTCAAAGAAGCTTGAACTTCTTCTTTCATCACCATAGGCTCCTGCTCAAGTGGGATTCGTGGCTAAAGTCGACTCTCGGGAAAAATCTTTTCCCCACCCACAGGAAAACAGGAGGCCAGGTCTCTGCCTAAATCATTCGGGCCCGAGGGCCTGTGGCCCTCAGTCCAAGAAGAAAATACAATCTATTCACCAGTTCTACAGGACATATCACCTTTGCTTTGGAGACATTACCACTAACTTAAGAGACACTGGTCATACCATAAGGAATTGTTGGCAGGTGATGTGTATGGAATCACAGAAACCAAGAAAACTTCAGATACAAGCTGTCAGATCAAGGGTTGGACAATGGAAGATAAATACTGAAGGAGTGGGTAGAAGTGAAGGGGTATCCTGGTGGGGGGTGGAGCTGAGAAATAAGTGGGTCAAGTCACTGGGCCAATGGCAGGAAGAACACTGTAGTTAATGGCTAACTTCACAATGAAGGATATATCTTTCACTTTTTTATAAATTGCTTGTCTGTCAGATACTTCCCTAAATCTGAACATTCAGATTAAGACAGACTAGGAAGAAGGATTGGCCATCCACTTCCAAAATAGCAGTCCTCTGAAAACGCTATGGTCAAAACCTATTATGCTCATACACAACCTAAATCTAGAATAAGAAGCTATTGTCTGAACTGAGTAAAGGAACACTGCATAATTTACAATGAGGAAAAGTGTAAGTCAGGGTTTTATTTTTTCTCCATACTCATTCAAGTCTGTACTCTGAGCAAATAGTTTGAGAAACTGGACTTTTTGAAAAGGAATCAGCATCAGAGGAAGACTCATCAGCAACCTGTGTTATGCAGATCACACATCCTTGCTTTCTGAAAATGAGGAAGACTTGAAGTGCTTGCTGCAGAAGATAGAAAACTACAGCCTTAAACATAGATTGCATCTCAACATCATGAAGACAAAAATTCTCGCCACCATACTGATAAGCAGCATAAATGATAAATGGAGAAAAGATTGAAGTTGTCAACAATTTTGTCTTACTTTGATCCGCAAATAACAACACCCTTGGAATCAGCAATCAGGAGATCAGGAGACATACTGCATTGGGCAAGTGTGCTGTCAGGGATCTCACCAAAATACCAAGAAGCAGTGACGTTAATCTGAGGACTAAGATGCGCCTGATTCAGGCTGTGGTCTTCTCAATCTCTTGCTATGCCTCTGAGAGCTGAACAATGAACAATGATGACAGAAGAAGAATTGGTGCCTTTGAATTGTGATGTTGGAGAAGAGTGTTGAATATCCCACAGACAGTGGATATGTTTTGAAAAAAGTGCAGTCAGAATGTGGCTTGAAAGCAAGGACTATGAAGCTTTTTCTCACCTTCATTGGGCATGTTGCTAGCAGAAGCCATTCTTTGGAAAGGGACATCATGCCTAGAAAGGTAGAGTGTCAGTGAACAAGAGGGAGACCCTCAACCAGATGAGTTGACGCAGTGATTGCCGCAATGGGCTTTGGTATGTCAGAGATTATTAGTATGGCACAGGATAGAACTAAGTTCATATCTGTTGTTCATTGGGTCTCTACGAGTCATGCCTGACCAGAAGACCCCTCACAACAACAATAATAACATGTGTGTATATGTGAATATAAATACACACACACACACACACACACACACACACACACACACACGTATATTTTTATTAGTTTATAGAATGCTCCAAATTTACAGAGTCACTGCCAGTACTATTTCATTTATGGTGAACAAACCAGGGTATTGTTACAATTTCTTACTTTACTTTGCAGAAGTATATATTCAGTGAAGGATATATTCAGATTTTCTGGTGCTGAAGA
This sequence comes from Elephantulus edwardii, assembly GCF_000299155.1. Taxonomy (NCBI): domain Eukaryota; kingdom Metazoa; phylum Chordata; class Mammalia; order Macroscelidea; family Macroscelididae; genus Elephantulus; species Elephantulus edwardii. Next base: position 5,359,785 of record NW_006399797.1, on the reverse strand, counting down.
GTTCAGAGAATTCCTTCTTAGAAATGTCAGGAGCAGAAACTTGATCTTGTTTTTGTTTATATTTCCTTTGGAAAGTTGAGTTGAATTGAATATAACAACTCTAACTATAGCTTTTCTATTCTCTGGCACACCAGGGAAAAAGACATAGGTAATTCAAAACCCAGGCAATCCAAGGGCCAAGCAGAGAGTGAAAGGGCATTAAAATTTCATACTCCATAAAACAAAGGCCCCATTTTAGGCAGCTTTAAGTTCAGTGACAAGTTTAACCTAATTTATAAAAAAATTTACTTCTTAAAATGCTATGTGACAGTAGTTTCCTTCTAAAATTTAAATTTAATATTAATGTGAACCTTTTTTAGATTGATTGTTGATGTTTTTATAAATATGTGTTCAAAATTGAGTAAAAAATTAGACTTTGATATTTGAAGACACATTTGTTTCTCACATAATCTGCTGCGTGGTTAAAGCTCATTAGCTTTCCATTTTGGATAACAGATTTTGAAAATGACCACTATAAAACCAGTGTGATGCTGTAGTCAAAGCCATAGAGGTGCTTTTGTGGCTCTCTCTGTAAATAACCTCATGACCACAAGGCAATACTTTTGTTTTTATCTGTGCCTCAGTTTCTCAACAATGCAAAATTTTTAAGACAATGAGATGTTTATTATTTTTGAGTATATTGAGAACTACTAGGCATCATGACATGGAAAAGAAGATAATAGTACTTTATATGCTTTCTCCTTCAAAAGCTTAGATTTTAGGTAAGAAGAGAAGAGGCCTTTAACACATGCCCAATGTTGTCTATTTTCAAAAGCATATTTTACTTTTTGTTTGTTTTCTAACAACAACAACAACAACAACAACACATAAAAGAAAATTGGCTCATCTGAAAGGGATCACATAGGAGGCTCCTGGACATAGAGATAGAGAAATGTGGAACAAAACTCAAAAATCACAAAAATAACAAGACTTGCTGGCCAAATAAGAGATTGGTGGGACCCTAAGAGTAAGGCCCTTAGTCACTCATTTCAACCTGGAATTAAATACATCCCCTTGTTCAACCTTCAGCCAAACGAAAGCTCACCTACAAGGTGAACAAGAACACCAGGGAGAGTTTTGCTCCTTAGAACAAATCATTTATACACCTTCCTAATTTGGCCACACAGAGCTCAGAAGATAGAAAGGGATAGGATGAAAAGATGAAAAGAAATGACAATTATAGGGTGGAAGTGGGAACAGTGATGATACGGTGTAGGGAAGTTATTAATATCATGTTATTGTTGCTTATCAGAACTGATCCCTAGCTGACCTTCTGGTGAATTTTCAGAGGCAGTTAATTGCACGGGAGGAGATTGCCCATCCTTTTTGGCGTGGAGCATCTGGTGGTCTTGAACCACGTGCCTTCGGGATTGCAATGCAGCTTCTTGCTGCTAGGCCACCAGAGCTCCTATGTAAATAATTGAATGGAAAGCCAATTACTCTGTAAACTTTCACTGAAAGCACAGTTAAAAAAAAATACAGAAGAAAAGATATTCAATTAAAAAAAAAAAAAAAAGAAAATTGGCCCTACAACATTTATGAAAATACCTTGAGGGGATGAGTGAGGCTGGCAAACTTATATAGAGGTACACGTTATTTGCATAAAAATACCATAAATGTTTTCCAGTAAGTAAGTGATCTTTGTTGTCCTGTTACATAAGAGCAGAGTAATGATTATTATAGTTATGACTAAATACTTTATAGAATGGAGACATAAAAATTGAATTACAATAAAATCTTATAATTTAGTTTGCTGGCTTAATTTGCATGATGCTGTTTTGTTTCAAATAGTAATAGGTCATGAGTTTCAGGACTAATGAATCATTTTAGTTTATCTGTCTTTGCTTTACTGACAGTTTTCATAGCTACTGAGATAGAATGGTTTGGTTTGATTTGATTGACCTAAGTAGAGTTAGGTTTACAAATAAATAATCCTCGTGTATATATTGATAATAAACACATTAATTTAGAACCTGTATATGATTTTTAAAGAGTTTATTCAGTTAATCAGTAATTATTGAGCTCTCTGTGGTTCATGGGGTATCTCAAAAGATAGAGACTTTTGAACTTAACATTTGAACTTAACATTTCAGGACATTGAAATTTTAAGATACTTCTGGAGCAATCACTTAACAATGTGTTATGCTGTATCTACTCTTGGTCATAATTGTTATTTTAACTGAATCATAGTTATGGACAGATAAAAGGCTAAATTTTCTCACTTATGTAATGCTAAAGCAGCATTGTGTCCATGTCAGAATTAGAATGTATTATTAAGAAAAATGTCATAGAATATATTTAAGATGAGTGACTCTTGAGTGATGCAGAGGCTTTTTAATCACTAGACTAATGAGCCAAAAAGTTATTGGTTCAAATCTAGAAGCTGTTCAAAAGGCATGCTTGGTGATCTGCTTCCAAAAGGTCAAAGCCTAGAAGAGCCTATGGAGCTCGGTTCTATTTTGACACACATAACATTACATTAACATAAGAATTGAGATTGACTGATGGGAACAAATAATAAAGCAAATGTAATTCAGTGAGTTGATTGAATTCACAAGATTTATTCTTTTACCCTAAGTCTGAGGATGGCACAGTCCTATCTCCTTTTTGTAAGTTATGGAAATTAAATTCAGATAGACTGAATGAGATCTGTGGCGTGATGTAGCCTAGAGTTGCTTAAAGGGATTGCAAAGTTTAATGCATACAGAGACTCGACAATGTGGCTGCTTAAAGCAGACCAAGTGGAAGGTGCAAATACTCAACCTCTGCACAGTTTTGGGGAGAGCTTAGGGACTGGTGGAGATTCTGTCCAACATTTGATTGCACTTTGGCTCTACATTGGCTCTGCCATGTTATTGTCATGCTGACACGTGAGTGTGGTGGTATAGAACTTTTGATTTGTAGAACAATATAGATGTGTAACTTTTTAAAATGTGAAACGTTCATATTTATAAATTACTACAATGAATTAAAAGTGTGAAATATTCTGGGAGACAGAATATATCTTCAAGCCACATGCAGGCCAAGGACCATGACTGTGTCACTGTTGGTAGAGGACCTAATGAGGACAGCTAATTAGGGAGATAGGCCTATGCCTACCCTCCTGTCATCTCTAACCACAGTCTTCCACCCCTGCTTTCATTTGGAGCCAAGGTGGTTGACAGTAAGACTTAGCTAGTGAGCTGAATGCTAATGATGAGTGACTCAAGCTTTCTGCTTACTAACTTTTTGTGTAGTTGGTGTAAACAACCCTTGGGGTTGTGATAACCTGTAGGGTTGAGAGATGTACTGGGAATACAAAAATTAACTTTATATTAAATGTAAAAAGCTCTGTAGTCACATAATACCTTGTTTTTATAAATTCAACTCAAATTCAACTCATTATCATTGCATCTGAGCCAGTTCATAGCTGACCTCCCAGGAGGTTGTCAGAGCCTTAAAACCACATGAGAGGAGATTGCCTATCTTTCTCCCACTGATCTACTCCCATCTACTACTGGTGGGATCAAACCACCAGATAGGCATCAGCTTTGGTGTAACACAACTTCCTACATACATACTGTTGCTCTTGAGTCAGAACCTACTCAAAGCTGACCTTCTAGCAGATTTTCAGAGGCTACAAAAAGCATGGGATATTGCCCATTTTTTTCCCTTGTAAAGCTGGATTTGAACTATCTGCCTTTGGGTTAGCAGTATAGCTCTTCACCCACTAGGACGCCATGATTCTTCAACTTCTATGTGCATACAAATTCTCTGGGGGATCTTGCTCAAATACGGAATCTAGAGCAGGACCTGAGATCCTGCATTCTCAGCAAACTTCCAGAGGAAGTACATTCTGTTAAGCTGTGGATGACAATTTGAGTCACAATACTTCTTTGAATTTCATTTCATGTATAAAGAAAGGTAACAGACTCCTAATGCTCATCCCTTTGAAAATTGTTCTCCCTTTTGTAGGCAGTCTAAATTTGACCAGTGACTCTGAACACTTATTAAAGGCTCTTTGATCTGAGCATAGAATTCATAAACATTTTGCTTAGTTAACTTTCTATTCAAAGAACATATTTTTCTCCAAAGGATATGGCAGAAATAGGCCATTCTTCATGTATTAATGCAGATTTGGTTTACTTCTTGCAGTCTGAGGAAATAAACATATATTTAATAACAAAAGTGTTATGTTACATATATGTATATATGTGTTTGTATATATATGTATGTATGACCTCTCTAGAGTACTAAAGAGCAATAATGTCAGTCTGGAAACTAAGGTGCATCTGATCCAGGCCATGGTTTTTGCATTTACTTGCTGTGAATCTGAGAGCTTGACAATAACTAAGCATGATAGAAGAAGGATCAATGCTTTGAGCTGTGCTAGAGAAAAGTGTTGAATGTACCAGGGACTGCCAAGAGAACTAACAGGTCTGTCCTGGAGAGGGTGAAACCAGGCTGCTTCTGTTCCCTGGATGCAAGGATTTTGAGGCTTGGTCTCATACTTTGTGCATATGACCAGTCCTTGGAGATGGATATCATGTTTGGGAGGGACAGCACAGGAGAAGAAGGTCCAGGATGAGATGGATTGATTTAGAGACTGAATAAATGGGATTAGTTCTGTTGGAGATGATGAGATTGGCGCAGGATAGTGCAAGTTTCAGAACTACTGTACATTGGTTTGCTATGAGTTGCAGGCAACTTGATAGCACATAACAACAAAATGTATGTATGTATATATGTGCGTACATTTATATATGTGTGTGGTGTGTGTGTGTGTGTGTGTATGTCACTTCCTAAACAACATGCTTCTGCAAACTATGAACTTTGATAAATGTGGATAGTTATAGAAAGGCTTCAGGCCTTTTGTTCATAGGGTTGCTATGAGCCATGCTCAACTCGACTGCAATCAACAACAGCAACAACATATGTATATATGTGTATATATAGATATAGAGATACAGAGATATAGATAGATGTAGATATGGATATGAAAAGCTCTGGTGCTGTAGTCCATAGGGAGTAGCTCTGTTAACCCAACTACATTTCAGATCCCCCATTGGCTTTGCAGGAGAAAGCAATGTATACTAATATACAAGGTCTATATTTGCTCCCCAAGTAATTTTCACAATTTCAATGGTAATTACCTTTTCTGTTTAGACAGATATTTAAGCTTGGACGCAACTTTTGGAGTTTTCCCCATTTGATAGCTATTATGACAATGTAGGAAGGAGTTTCCTTTGTGTTTTTATTGAGCTTACAACTTCAAAATGAGTATTCCTTCATTTTTCCTTTTGCCCTGCTAATCCTAAATAACTTTCCAAAAGTGCTCTCTTAAGGATTAAAGGCATAATACCTTCTGATTTAGAGAGTCTGAACTTTTTATCTTTATATATTAATAGCATTTCTCCCCTAAACCGGATTTGTTAATGTCAGAAGGTGTTATGGCTCAGGTGTGTGACTCTATTCTACTTCGGTTATGAGCTAGCCCTTGTTATACAAGCTCACTGAGCAGAAGTATTTTTCGTCAGTTTTATTAATGCGATGTTTCAGTGTTGCCTTATGCTGCTATATTAAGTATAAATGGAGATTAGATTTAGACACGTCAATGTGAGGGAGTGAAGTAATTTATTTTCTTGCAAGTTGTATGATTAATATAACTTGCAGTAATCATGCTATTAAATCTTACTTGATTTCTCCTTTAAGAGCTTAGAGGTTCCTACTATGGCTTAGTGGTAAGAGATTGTACTGCTGATCCAAAGGTATGTGGTTTGAATCTATCAGCTGCTTCATGGGAGAAAGATGGGCCGTTGACTCTTGTGTGATTTATTGTCTCTGAAAACCCACTGGAAGGTCAAATACGAGTCAGTTCCAACTTGACAGTACATAACATAATTGAATAAGAAGTTCCTGGGTAGTGCAATGAAATAAGTACTAGACTACTAACTAAAACGATGGTGAGTCAGATCCTTTCAGAGATCCTTGAAAGAAAGTTCTGCTTCTAAAAGGTCGCACATTTGAAAACTCCCTGGAGATTGAGAATATACCAGTGAGAATCAATCTGATGGCGTCTAGTGTAGCTGGGTAATGATATGAATCCATTTAATAGAGTCTGTCAGGACTGTAAATTTGGTGAAGCAAACCCATTTGTAATGTATCATAATACATCTAATGGAAGAACAAAAGTTAGGATATCTTTTGTACATGTTTCTTTATTGTATGAGGATATTTTCTTCAAAGATTGTCATTTTATGGTTTATAGGGTTGCTGTGACTTAGTGGTAAGGAGTTGCACTGCCAACCCAAAGGCAAGAAGTTTGAATCTCCTGTTCTGAGGGAGAAAGATGAGCAATTTTCTCCTGTGTCATTCACAGCCTCTGAAAACCCACTGGCAGGTCAACGATGGGTTGGTTCACACTTGACAACACATAATAAAATAACAATGAGTTGTAGTTGACTTGATGACATCTAATAACAAGAAATTGTATGAAAGTGCTGCCAGCAAAGGAGAGAGGGAAGGAGAAATAACTGCAGGGAGGGGGTGGGGAGGGAGGGAGGAGATGAGAGAGAGAGATACAGAGAATGAGAAAGAAAGAGGAAAGGAGGAGATGTCTGTGAGAGACATGCTCAGGGAAGGGGGATGTACAATTATAATCTCTAGCCTAAAAGGTATTTAATCATTAAGAAGGTGTATATAGGTTAAACATCAAGAATACAAAGAAAATAAATATGCTGACCAAAATTCTTATTCTTCCCACAATTCATTGTAACCTGAAATCTTAGAGACTACATATTGTCTGATTTTACTGTTGTAGAAAAGAAATAATATTTGTCAATGTCAAATTTAAGTGTTGTTAATCATATATAGAATATATTTTGATTGCTCTTGTCAGTGACTTGACTCATCTTTCATTAGGGAATTTAAAGCCATTTATTCTTATCTACATAATTACCATTTTCATAATTTATCATGAGCTGGATTTATTATTTTAATCTTTAGGATCACTATTGACTGTGATACCATTGTTTTGGCTTCAATGACATTAAAAATTGTTGTGATTCTAATTTTAAATGCTTTTAGTGCAGATACTATGAATACAAATATTTATTGATTTTATTTTAGTCCTGGATTAAGTAAGGCTTTTAAATGCTTTCCTCCATAGGAAGGTTTTCAAAATTAAAACTCTGACTATATCTGATTATCTAGAAATCCATATATA
>NW_006399797.1:5349689-5352442 GCF_000299155.1 Elephantulus edwardii | reverse complement strand
TGAATATTTTCTCCTATATTTTAAAGGCACATATCGATATACTTATATATTTAAATAGATTCCCTGAATGGTATAAACAGTTAATAGCCTCGTCCGTTAAATAAAAGTCAGAGGTTCAAGTCCACCAAGAAGTTCTTTGAAAGAAAGGCTCTAAGTTGGAATAGACTCACAGGCAAATGGTTTATATATATCAAAAAACTATCTAAACTTTTAATTTTTTTCCACTCTTTGAGAGTGCTGAATCCTAACCAATAGATCCATCCTGTGAAAGTTTGTCTTCACTCTTTGAAACATTAAATATATGTTTTACTTCTTTTAATGATTGCATTATGCAGATGACAAAACCTTGCTTGCAGAAAGTGAATAAGACTTCAAGGACTTACTACAGAAGAGAAAATAATATCACCTTTAATATGCTTTACACCTCATCATCAAGAAAACAGAAATCCTCACCACTGGACCAATAGCAACATCATGTTAAATGGTGAAAAGACTCAAGTTTTCAATGATTTACTCAGTACTCATAGTGGTAGCAGTCAAGAAACCAAAAGATAATATACATTGAACAAGTCTACTGTCAGGGACCTCTCTAAAGAATTGAAGAGCAATGATATTAGCTTAAAGACTAAAGTACTCTTGATCCAAGCTATAGTATTTTTAATTGCTTTCTATGTGTCTGAAGGTTCAGCAATGAGTAAGGATGACAGAAGAAGAATCGATGCCTTTAAATTGTGGTGGTGTTGAAGAATGTTAACTATGCCATGGACTGCCAAAAGAACAGGCAAGTCTGTCTTGGAGGAAGTGCAACCAGGATGCTCCTTAGTGACAAGGTTGATGAAACTTGGTCTCACAGACTTTGAGGAAGTTATCAAGAAGAATTAATCCTTGGAAAAAGATATGTCAGGGAAAGGGAGGAATACCTGCAATGAGATCAACACAGTGACTGTAATAATGGGCTCAAACATGTCAGAGATTATATGAGGATGACACAGGAGAGAGCTAAGTTCAGAGCTGTCATTCTTAGTGTCGCTATGAGTAAAAGTTGACTTGACAGCTCCTAACAACAACAGCAGCAGCAACAACGATAGCTCTTAAATGGAATATACCTGGGTTTTCCTTTATTGTACAAGACCGTTCAGACTGTTGTTGTTATATATGTCATCGAGTCACTTGTGACTCATAGTGACCCTATGTACAAGAGCTCTAAATGCCATTCTATCCTGTGCCAACCTAGCCCCCAAACACACTTATTCCCACAACTCCAGTCACAGAATTGATCCATCTCATTGAAGGTCTTCCTCTCCTTTGCTGCCCCTCCACTCTGCCAAACATGATGTTCCTTTCCAAGGATCAGTCCTTCCTTGCAACATGCCCAAAGTATGTCCGATGAAGCTTCAGAATCCTTGACTCCAAGGAGCATTCTGGCTTCACCTTCTCCAGGACAAACCTGTATAATTAATATTTAAGGTTATGGAGGTCAGGCTACTATGGTAGTTACTGAAAAAGTTATTTTATTCTTCTTTCTCAACTCAATCCCAAATATGAAACTTATTAAAAATTTAGTTACTATATGGTGCTGAAAACCTTTAAAAATAAATGGTATTAAATCAAGCATACTGCATATACCTTGGTGAATTTTTTTTCTTGGATCAGAGTCCATGCTATCCTCTGGAAAGATTGGATGACCTAATTATCCTTTCCTAGCAGTTGAGCTCATCCAGTTTTTAAGGTGGGCTTCAGGGCTTATGGCTAATGTCTCATTTTGCATTTTGTTAATTCTGCTTTAGAGAACACTAGGAAGATGGTACAAAGACTGAGGGATACTGACAGGAAGAAACAGAATAAGTGGCAGGTAGGAACTGAGAAGGTGGCAGGGTTAAAATTTTGTGAACTATGATAGGGAAAAGGTAATAGGTGAAATAGGTATGAAAATAAAGTAACTTTTAGCTAGCATGTTTTATACTTATAACATAAGCGTAGTTATTTCTTATGAAATAAACATTTTGCTTTCAGACATGAAAGTGGTTAGAAAAAGAATTAATCTTATTTCGGGGGAACAAAATTTATAAAGACAACAGATTGAAATAAAATTATAGAGAAGATCTGTTGGGGACCTGAAAAGATTAGGTAATGATGGGCAAGGTCCAATGGTGATTGATTTTATAAAACACAGTGCATGGGAATGATTCTATGAAACACAATATGAATGAAGAATAGCATGAAACACAATGTATATGAACTTTGTGAGCAACCCAATATAAAATTAAAAAAAAATAAAATTATAGAGAAGAGAAAAATGCGTGGTGACAAACCAAACTTTCTCCTCAGTCTTTTAAGGATTCAATCGAGGAACAAGAAACTCCTGTCAAGGCTTAAAGGCCTTAAAGAAGTTACCCAATATTGTTTCATTATTTTCTTACTGGCAAATGCAGTAGTTTGAAGTAATGATTATTAAGGTCTCTCCAAATTCCATAAGCCAATGAAGACCATCTAGGACAGGGAGGCACTCTTCTGTTCTCTTGTCATTTGGTCATATACTGCTCACTGCCCTTTCGGTATGTTGCCTTTATAGGCTGTGAAATTCTAGAGGTCAAGAATTGTCTCTAAAAAAAACAAAAACAAAACAAAACAACAACAAAAAAAGAATTGTCTCTAGTTTTGGTTGCACAATTGATGGGGAGGGCGATGTTAGGGAAATGGGAAGGAACTGGTGTGAAAAACAATGTATTCACATTTTGTAAATAATCTAGTAG
>NW_006399797.1:5340943-5349589 GCF_000299155.1 Elephantulus edwardii | reverse complement strand
AACAACAACAACAACAAGAGAACTGCCCAAGCATAACACAGGTGATATTCAGTATTTAAAAATATTTACTAGTCGGTATTTAACTTTTTATTATAAATTTTCAAATTTGTTTCTTTTGTTTTTATAAGAAACAATTATTAGATTATCTTCAGGAAGCATAAATAATAGCTGTGTTTGACAGAGGTTTTATCATATGCCAAATACTTGATATTTCATTTGATATTATAAAATGGCTGTGAATTAGGGTTGACTGCTACTATCAATTTCAGGTGAGAAAACTCTTGTAATAGAGTCAAAACTCCTACAGCTATTGAGTGCCAGAGGGTAGTTTGAATTACAATCTTCATGTTTTAAAACTTATCTGTTAGGAAAGAACTATCTATGGATCTCTTTTTTCTTATATTTGATCTTGTGAGCCAGAGATTACCCTTCTGTTCCAGAATATAATTTTAAGGTTGTTTGAAAAGTGAGTAGCCTTGCATCACAGCGCTGTTGTGTTTATTGTCCACTCACTCATACTCATTGCCATTGAGTTGGAACAGACTTAGTAGGTTTCTGAAGCTGTAAATTATATGGGAGAATTTTGTCCATCTTTCTCCTGAGGAGCTGGTGGTGGATTTGAACCAACAGATAGGTGCAGCCTTTGTGTTACCAGTACGACTTCCTACAGACTATGCCACCAGAATTCCCTACTTATAGTCCATTACAAGAAAATAACATTTTCCTTAGGGGAAAAAGTCATAGTGCTTGCATCCCATAAGATGTTGGTGTGTGCTGTCAATTCAGAATCATCCCATAGTTGAGCCTACAGCAGATTTTTTTTCAGAGGAAATTAATCACATAGGAGGAGATTACCATACTTTTCCCACAGAGCAGTTGTAGATTTGACTGGCATGCCTTAGGGATTGAAGTGCAGCTTCTTACCTATAGGCCACCAGAGCGCTCTAAACTAGATAGCCAAGACTTCCTAAAAATTAAATATTTATGTTCATCAAAAGACTTTATCCCAAAGTAAAAAGAGAACCTACTGTCTGGGAAGAAAAATGAAATTGGCATTTAAATATTTGACAGGGAAGTATCTCTAAAATATTTAGAAAGGTTGAGCAACAACAAAACGGAGACAAAGATCCAAATAGAAAGTGGTGGAGCACATGAACCAATAATGCACATTTAGACAAGGAAATGCTGGTGATCATTGGAGCCATTAAAGGCATGTCAATCAAAACCACAGTGAATTACCACCAAACCCTGGCAATAACTTGTTGGTAGGTGTTGTCAGGTTGAGTACAACTTATAGAGACTCTATAAACAGCCAGCCTAAACCCTGCCCTATCCTGTATCATCACTAACACAATCAATTCCATTGCTGAAGTCACCATGTCAGTCCATGTCATTGAGGAGTCTTCCTCTCCTTTGCTGTCCCCCATTTTCCTGAGTGTGATGTCCCTCTTCAAGGACTAGACTGACCTACCTACATGTCCAAAGTATGAAAGATGAAGCTTCACCATCTTTTCTTCCAAGGACTTATTGGACTTTTCCCCAAAGACATATCTATTTGTTTTGGCAGAACATTGGGATATTTAGTACTCTTCTTCAACACCACAACTCAAAAGCATCAATTCCTCTTCTGTCATTCTTATTCATTGTCCAGCTCTCTGATGCATAGTAAGTGATTGAGAAGACCATGGCCTGAATCAGGAGGATCTTACTCAAACTGAAATTCTTGAATGGCATTAGTCAAAATACAAGAAAACAAATACTGTGAGGTTGGAGGGAAATTGGGACTCTCATTTAGTGCTGCTGGGAGTGTAAAATGGTACAACTACTATGGAAAATGGTATGGCATTTCCTTAAAATAACTAGAAATACCATTTGACCCAGCAGTTCCACTACTGGGAATATATCCCAAAGAAACCATAACTGCCACCCAAGCAGATATATGAACACCCATGCTTTATTGCGGCTTTGTTCACAATAGCAGAGAGTTGGAAACAACCTAAGTGCCCATCAACAAATGAATGCATAGAGAAGCTCTGGTGAATCACACAATGGAGTACTATGCTGCATTGAAAACCAAGGAAAACATGCAATATTATTCAAAATTGGTGACCCTGGAGGACATTATGCTGAGTGAAATCTCTCAGTCACAAAATGACAAATACTGCATAGTGCCACTGTTGTAAAATGGGACTGACATTGGAGTTGGGGAGAGACTGAGAAAGATGGGATAAATAATGTATACTCCATTGAAACAGATGAGGGAGAATACTGTTTAAAAGGGATATACGATTAGGTATTCTTGTCATGACGGGAGTCCAGAACAAAGGCTGCCTAGTGGAGTGGACTTGGGAGGAGGGATTGTATAACAATGAAAGAATTTTTCTTTTACTTTTCAAAGAGAAGAGCAAACTTGGGGGTGGAGGGCAGGGAGAAAAGTGCAACAGTGAATGAATGACCCCCCCGAAAAAAAAACCAACTAGAAATAAAAATATCATATGATAGAGAAATGTCACTCCTAGAAAATAATGAGCTGCAACAAGATAGCTATATGCACACTCATTCTTATTGCAGCATTATTCCCAATAGTAAAAATATTGGAAAAAACCCCTAAGTATCCATCAAAAGGTGAATGGCTAAACACAGTGTCTTGCATACACTCAATGCAATACTACACAATAACATAGTAGTGAAATTGAGAAAAAACCCCTTCTCACACAATGGAAGAGTCTGGAAGAATTATACTGTATACTGACCTAAATAGGTCAATCACAAAAGGAAAAATATTGTATGAGACCACTTTCAAGAAAAGTCAAGAGTAGGTTTACACAGAGAAGAAACTATTCTTCAATAGTTGATAGGGATGGTAAGAGAAAGAATAATCCCTAGCAAGATAGCACCCAAGCCCAAACAAACCTCATTGCCTTGAGATCATGGGCATCCCCTATTGGGTTACTAAGATTGAGCCTTTTAAGATGCTACTTCTCTTTTGACTTGAACTGTTAAACTTTTGGTTGAAAACTCAGCATATGTTCATTCCAGTGAAAGGCAGTAAACAGTACAGGGAAGGTCAAAACAACATGACCAGAATATAGGAAAGACATTTGAGAGGTCTGTAAGAATAAAAGACAACTATGGGGGGCCAGTGCAAGAGAGGAAGACCCTGGATAAGGTGAATTGACTCAGTGACTGGGTAAAGGGGAAGGTGTGTCAAAGACAATGAAATTGGCACAAGATCAAGCCAAGTTTAGAGCTGTGGTACAAAGGGTCACTATGAGTTGCAAGTGACTTGACAGCATATAACAACAACAACATGGTAAACATTGGAACATACACAATCCTAGAACTACAGTAATAATAATCAAATAGTAATATTAATTTGTGAGTGGTCAACTAAAGGTATTTATGTTAAATAGGTATTTGAAATCATAAGGGACTCTACCTACAATCATATATTTAGTTGTGGAGATTTCTACATGTTTATTTGTACGTGCTATGTGTATATGAATATTTATATTCATATATTATATATATTTATATATTCAGGAGATCTGATGGCCTAAGGGTAAGAGCTGTACCAAAGACACATGGTTCAAATCCACCAACTGTTTCATGGGAGAAAGATGGGCAGTCTCCTCCCAGGCAATTAAACTGCCTCTGAAAACTTAGGGGAGGGTCATCTGTGAGTTGGTTCTGACGTATAGCTAGACATATATACTGTATGTTGTTATAGTGTACCGTAGAATTGGAACCAGCCCATAACTTACCCTCCAGTGGGCTTTCAGAGGCAGTTAATTGCATGGGAGGAGATTACCTATCCTTCTCCCACTGAGCAGCTGGTGGCCTCTAACTGCATGCCTTCGGTATTGCAGCTCAGCTTTTTGCCAGTAGGCCACCAGAACTCCCTGTACACAACAACAATATTTATCTATTATGTACTATTATTTATAGTGCTTATGTACCATTATGTATAGTAGAGCACATAAGAGCACCATTATCGAAACTTATTAGAAATAACCAGTATTTCTTTGAAATACTGGATTGAGCTACAGATCATAATTTTCTTAGGAGTCATGTAGATCAACCGGCATAACATAGTTCATAGTTCATGTTCTACCTCTTAGTTTGTTGAGTAGCGTGTCAGTTATAAAACTATGGATCTTTTCCTACCTGAAGCAAAAGTCAGTGAAGAAAACCAAAGGCCAAAGACAGCAGTTAATCAGAGGACTAGTGGGCCACATGAACCACAGTCTCTCTAGCTTAAAACCAGAAGATGGAGATGGTGCCCAGTATCACTACTGATTGCACAATAGAAAGCGTTGGTTAGAATGGGTGAAAATCCAAATTAATGAAAAAAAGTCAGACTGACTTGTCTGATAGAGAATGAAGGAGCTTCTGAGACTATTGCCTTAAGTCACTCTTCTAACATGGAACTGAAAACCCCTCCCAGAAGCCACCTCTCAACCAAATAATAGACTGGTCTATAAAATAATAATACCATGTGAAATATACTCCATAGAACAATCAGTTCTATGAGACCAACAGAATGACATGTAATTGAAAGCAAAGATGTGAAAGCAGAGAGGAAGGCCTAATGAAGAGTAACAGGGAACCTAGGGTGCACGTGGGAAGGGTCGATAAACTGCGGGGACTCCAGAAAATGTCTGGGAATAATTTGTGTATGAATTGTTGAGTGCAAAAGTCATGTGCTGTGTAAATACTCACCTAAAGTACTACAAAATATTAAAAAAAGATGTAGTTCATCTAAGTTCAAGTTTCCTCAGCTGTGACACAGATCCTTAGTATTTCAGCCCCTGCTTGGGGGTTTACTTTTCACCAGCAGGCCAAAGAGAATGCACTCAGACATGAGTTTGTGCTCTTGCTAAGCTGTTGTTGTTGTTAAGTGCCATCAAGTCGCAGGTGACTCGTGGCGACCCTATGAACAAAAGTCTTGGACGCCTGTATAACTTTCATCCTTTCTCTAGGTTCATAGGGTTTCCAGAAGCAAGCTATTGTGGAAGTGGATGCCACTCCTGCTTCCAAGCTGCCTGGTATACAGTGAGAAAGAAATCCTCTGCCTCTGACCCACTGAATCTCATGTATTCAGTGATAACTGGCATAACATAGTGATGAAATGTGCTCGGCTTATTTGTGAGCTGGCAGATCTCACTCAGATCTTTCAAGATTCTTGACAGGATGGTGTCTCTTCCTGTGACATGAAAGGCAGTCTCTCTTTGCTTGATAAATTATGTTCACCTCAGTAGACACTGTACGTAGAATGAAAACATAAATGAATGAACTTTCATGCTACTGCCCAGATTTTGGTACTCTCCCTCTCTGGTTTCTCTTGAAGCTCATCCTCCTCTGATATGAGATTCTTTTGGTGGTCAGAGTGGGTAGATAGCATGGAAAACAAAGAAGAGACTGGAGATCCCAGTTAGAAGACTGTTGAAGTTTTCTGGTGAAAACTGGCAAGTGTTTGAAGAAAAGAGCTGGAAGAGGGGGAAAAGTGATAAAAGTTAAAGTTGGCACCAACTGGGTTTAGAGACTGAATGTGTGAGAGTGGGAGGGAAAAGTGACTAGATCTTTGTATAATTTACTTGAGTTGTTTATATAGTGGGCTCACAGAAGCTATGGTAGCCTATCTAGATGAAGATAATGCCATGAAAATAGGGTAACCAAGAATAGATGTAATTGGTGGTGGTGCTAGGTGCCATCAAGGAGACTATAACTCACAGTGATGCTATGAACGACGCCCATTGTTAAAGTCACTATGCCAGTGCATCAAATTGGGAGGCTTATTTTATTTTGCTGAGCCTTTGCCTTTCCTAGCATAATGTCTTTTTTCCAAGGACTGACTCTTCCTGATAACATTCTCAAAGTGTGTAATAATGCAGCTTCACCTTCTTTGCCTACTGAGCACCTTGGTTGCACTTTCTGGAAGACATATTTGTTTATTCTTTTAGCAGTCTATTCCTCACCAACACCATGATTCAAAAGCCTCAAATTTTTGGGTACAAACGTGCTATCATAAGTTTGAGTCTAGATTTCAGGTAGTAGTTAAAAACCTTCTAAATGGATGAGGTCTCCTGGGAAGAGTGTTGAAAAAACACCAGGGAGAGACTATCAGCCCGCCAGTCACTTTCTATTTGTCTGCTGTTTTCGCCTTGGGCTCTGGCTCAGCTTTTGGCAACTTGTCCTCACAAACCCTGAAGTCGACTTTTCTTCCAATAACTTGTTGCTCAGAGAAGCTGATGGTAGCAGGAATAGAAAGCCTTAGGATAGTGGGGAGCATAATCAGAATTTTTTTTAATCTAAACCCAGAGCATATATACTATGCCCCAAACTATGCTGAATCCTTTGCATAAATTGTTTTATGCAATCCGTATTGATTGATGAAGGTACTATTTTTACCCCTAAACAATTAGCAGATGACTTGACCATGTCTACACAACTTGTAGGAGGCAGAGACAAGTCTTCAACCTAACATGCAGAGTTGATCTGAATCTTGCATCTCAAACATACTCTTTGGAAAATTGGACTCATACTACTTAACTGAATGCTGGCTACAGCATTGTCTTAGTTCAAACTAACTAGAACTGTAAATTCTAGGTAGGCACTATTTCAAGTTTAGAATTGTATCACTGTAATATCTATAGCATTCTTTGAATAGATTTCAGATACCTCATAAATGACTTTCTATTATTCTCCTTTTTATTTGATGAAAAGCTTTGTTAGGTAATGAGAGAAAGAAATAGCACTTGAGAAAATGTGAAAAATTCATATAATAAAATATTTATTACTTAGACGTGGAGGGGAAAAGGCCCACCTCTTAAACAAATATGTGTTACACTGTGTCTTTTTTATCCCCTCAAATTTTAATTCAGACTGAAATGTGCTATTATGTTTATCTTAAAAAATATCTCTTGGATTTTGGTTTTTAAATTTGCTTACAAAGTTTATATACATTATATTTCACACTATTCTTCATTCACATTGTGTTTCATATAATCATTCTTAAATATTGCTATTGTTTTTGTTGTTATGTGCTGTTGAGTCACTTGGGACTCATAGCAATCCTATGTACAACAGCCCTAAACCTTACTCTATCCTCTGCCATCCTTATTGTCTCCGACACACCTACCTATCTCCGTTACCCCCGTTACTAAATTGATCCAACTCTTGAGGGTCTTCCTCTCTTGTGCTGTCCTTCCACCCTGCCAAACATGATGTCCCTCTCCAAGGGCTGGTCCCTCCTTGCAACATGCCCAAAGTATGTCCGATGAAGCTTCAGAATCCTTGACTCCAAGGAGCATTCTGGCTTCACCTTCTCCAGGACAAACCTGTATAATTAATATTTAAGGTTATGGAGGTCAGGCTACTATGGTAGTTACTGAAAAAGTTATTTTATTCTTCTTTCTCAACTCAATCCCAAATATGAAACTTATTAAAAATTTAGTTACTATATGGTGCTGAAAACCTTTAAAAATAAATGGTATTAAATCAAGCATACTGCATATACCTTGGTGAATTTTTTTTCTTGGATCAGAGTCCATGCTATCCTCTGGAAAGATTGGATGACCTAATTATCCTTTCCTAGCAGTTGAGCTCATCCAGTTTTTAAGGTGGGCTTCAGGGCTTATGGCTAATGTCTCATTTTGCATTTTGTTAATTCTGCTTTAGAGAACACTAGGAAGATGGTACAAAGACTGAGGGATACTGACAGGAAGAAACAGAATAAGTGGCAGGTAGGAACTGAGAAGGTGGCAGGGTTAAAATTTTGTGAACTATGATAGGGAAAAGGTAATAGGTGAAATAGGTATGAAAATAAAGTAACTTTTAGCTAGCATGTTTTATACTTATAACATAAGCGTAGTTATTTCTTATGAAATAAACATTTTGCTTTCAGACATGAAAGTGGTTAGAAAAAGAATTAATCTTATTTCGGGGGAACAAAATTTATAAAGACAACAGATTGAAATAAAATTATAGAGAAGATCTGTTGGGGACCTGAAAAGATTAGGTAATGATGGGCAAGGTCCAATGGTGATTGATTTTATAAAACACAGTGCATGGGAATGATTCTATGAAACACAATATGAATGAAGAATAGCATGAAACACAATGTATATGAACTTTGTGAGCAACCCAATATAAAATTAAAAAAAAATAAAATTATAGAGAAGAGAAAAATGCGTGGTGACAAACCAAACTTTCTCCTCAGTCTTTTAAGGATTCAATCGAGGAACAAGAAACTCCTGTCAAGGCTTAAAGGCCTTAAAGAAGTTACCCAATATTGTTTCATTATTTTCTTACTGGCAAATGCAGTAGTTTGAAGTAATGATTATTAAGGTCTCTCCAAATTCCATAAGCCAATGAAGACCATCTAGGACAGGGAGGCACTCTTCTGTTCTCTTGTCATTTGGTCATATACTGCTCACTGCCCTTTCGGTATGTTGCCTTTATAGGCTGTGAAATTCTAGAGGTCAAGAATTGTCTCTAAAAAAAACAAAAACAAAACAAAACAACAACAAAAAAAGAATTGTCTCTAGTTTTGGTTGCACAATTGATGGGGAGGGCGATGTTAGGGAAATGGGAAGGAACTGGTGTGAAAAACAATGTATTCACATTTTGTAAATAATCTAGTAG
>NW_006399797.1:5339934-5340538 GCF_000299155.1 Elephantulus edwardii | reverse complement strand
GTTCTGGGCAGCTGACTTTCCCAAAGCAGTAATTTCTTGATTTCCTGGCTGCTGGTACTAAGTGTGTTGATTGTGGGGCCAAGTAAACTAAAACCATTAACAATCTCAATCTCTTAATCCTTCCATCATGATGCTGCCAATTGGCCCAGTGGTGAGAATCTTTGTTTCCATGATTTTGACCTTCAATACATATTTTAGGCTGCAGTCCTTGACTTTCTGTAGCAAGTGCTTGAGGTCCTTCTGAGTTTCAACAAGCAGGGTTTTGTCATCTGTGTAAGGCAGTTTGTTGATGAATCTTCCTCCAATCCTGATGTCACATTCCTCCTCTCCTCCTCGTGCGGTCCCGGATGATCTGTTCTGCATATAGATTGAAAAGGTATGGAGACAAAATACATCCATGGCAGACCTCCTTCTTGATGTTGAACCATATAGTGTAAGTGTCTCCTTTCTCTGTTCTGATGATTGCCTCTTGGTCCAAGTATAGGTTTTGCATAAGCACAATCAAATGTTCTGGGATTCCCATTCTTCTCATAATCAACCACAGTTTGTTGTGATTCACAGAGTCAAAAGCCTTTGCATAGTCAAGAAAATAAATGTATTATGG
>NW_006399797.1:5334053-5338984 GCF_000299155.1 Elephantulus edwardii | reverse complement strand
GGGATGTTTCACTCAGCTATGTTTTATAAAATTAATTCCCATTCGACCTTGCCCATCACTACTCTGTCTTGTTGCCTGGATCCTTTCCATTTGCTTCCTCACTCCCTCCACTCACCAAATTCTGCAGCCCTGTGGTTTCATCCTTGCTTATTATCTTGAATTTTTTGCTGTTTAAGAAATTATTTTCTTGGAGGTGGGGTGGGAACAGCCAATGCAGGAACACTGGCTGCAGAATTCGGTTGCTTTTGTAAAACATCAATATAAGACTAATTAGATGTTAAATGCTTGATGAATATTGAACAATGCAATCTTCTAATTTTCTGATTAATGACAAAGCCTCATGAAAACATTAATTATATTAAAAGTATTCAGACAGTCCCTTTCTGAGTAAATCTTTTTCATTTTTATTAATTTTGTTTGTAACAAATGACAGAGTAAAACAGAAAATGTATCTGTAAATGGATTTCCCCCCCCTAATAATATGATAATGCAGGCAGCAGACATTCTATGGTAATATGAGTAATAGGCTCCTGTTGTTGAAGATTATGGATGTTTTTAATATGACAACATCAAAGGAGGAGCATTATAGCTATGTTGTATATTCTTTTGACTCTGTTTATAACTGAACTTCAAAAAAAGTGGGAACATATTGAATATACATGTATCTCCTTTAAATGTATTGTGCAAGATTCTTTAAATTTTTATTATATGTGCATGCATTTACACATGTATACAATATACTGTTTGAATACTTGATTCCCCTAGTTTGAATAAAACTTGTTACTTGTAAAATGAAATTTTCTAATGCCTATCCCAAAGGCACAGGCTGTGAGGTCACCAGCTGCTCCATGGAAGAATGATGGACAGTTTCCTCCTCTGCAGTTAACTACCTCTGAAAGCCCTCTGGAGGGTCAGCTATGGGTAGGTTCTGACTCAGCGGTACACAATAAGAAACAACAACAAAAGGAAGTAGTAACTGTTGATAATTCATCTTAATTATCAATAAGGTGGGGTGTTCTGATGGCTTGATGAGTAAGGAGGGATGCTGTTCACTCAGCAGTGGTTCAGTTCCACCAGCGGCTTTACAGGTGAAAGCAACCCCTTCTCATGTGCTGCAAGGTTAGCTGTGGGTTGATTTTGACTTAGTTAAAATGAATAGGTTAGTGACCTATAAGTTATAAACACCAACAAAATTTCACTCTAAAGTTATAAAAACCAACAAAATTTTCTAGTTGGACATGGAAATAAAGCCCTCTTAAGAATGATAAAATTGGATCACAGACCTGGGAGTAAAGCCCAAAACCATAATGCTCATAAGAGACAAACTGAGATTAAATTTAGAAGTGTTATTCCAAGGCGTGTGATTGGAAGAGGATAAAATTGATGCATGGGACCTTCTAAAGATTAAATACCTGTGTACATCAGAAACTTTTTTCTACAGGGTGAAAAGAAAACCTACAGACTGGGAACAAACATTTGGCAATACCATCTCAGATAAGAGTCTTATAACCAAAGTTTACAGAATACTCCTGGGCCTCCACAAGAAAAAGACTGATAATTACAAAATGGACAAAAGGCATGGAAAGAATTTTCACAGAGGAAGATATTCACATGGCAGACACATGAAGAAATGCTCCAAATCACTGGCAATAAGAGAGATGCACATAAAAACCACAATGAGGTACCATCTCACTCCAGTAACAGTGGCAAAGTTTAACAGGGCAACAAGTAATAAATGTTGGAGAGGATGTGGCGAGAAAGGAACACATATATTGTTGGTGGGATTGTAAAATGGTGCAACCATTCTGGAAGGCAGTTTGGTGCTTCCTCAAAAAGCTGAACATTGAAATTCCCTATACCGTGAGAAAATGAAAACTGAGGCACAAACAGAGATTTGTACACCAGTGTTCATAGCAGCATTATTCACCATCACAAGAACATGGAAACAGCTCAAATTTCCAACCATAAACAAATGGATTGAGAAATTATGGTACATTTACACAGTGGGATACTATACAGCATGCAGGAGCAATGATTTTGTAAATTATTACCTAACTTGGGAGGTACTGGAGAGATTTATGCTGAGTGAACTCAGTTCCATAAGGATAAATATTGTATAAAACTATTATTGTAGAATGAGTTTAAGGACCCAAGAGAGGTTGGAAGCAGAGGGATGAGGATGTGCAGGGAGAGGGGGGATTAATCATGGGATTGTGCAATTTGATGGATGGGGGGTGATGGAAATGGAAAGAATTTGTTCTTGAAAACAACGTATTTTAACTTTGTAAATAAATTAGTAGGAAAAAAGAATGATAAAATTCAGAATAAAAATAAACAATTATTTTCATTTATTTTTTAAAATTTTTGTTTGTAAGTTTTTGAAAAAAGCTTTCCTTGTTTAGCTCTTCTGTCTGTTCCGGACCAGCGAAGAATCTTAGACTTGGAAGTCCCCAGCACGTAGGAGGGTGAAGTGGTGGTGTAGTACCCAGGTAGCTGTGCTGCTAACTCAAAGGGCATGCCTCTTTGGCAATTTGAATCCACCAGTGGTTCTATGGGAGAAAGATGGGAAGTTTCCTCCTATGGTATGTGTAGCCTTGGAAACCCATGAGTCAGTTCTTAGTTCGTGGCAATGAGTGAGGTGAGTACAGCACACAGGCAACAGCTTAGCAGTGAAGGCTGAATGTCTCTGTCAGCCATCCTGTGAGAGGAAGCTGTGGGGTTCTGATCATGAAGACTGCCGCCTGGAAACTTTATAGAAAAGTTCTATTATGTCCTGGTGCAAATGAACATTAATGCTGTGGCTTTTATTATTTATATTGTCACTGGATGAAAAATGTATAGACCAAATGTATTTTATTCCTCTCTCATTCTTTAGACCAGTAAGCCTGGTAATTAAAAAAATGAAGAAATTTGTTACAACATTTTTTGTTTGTGTTTGTTTACTCTATCCAGTGCCTCCTATTATGATATTTTTCAGAGTGTCAAAGGTAATAGCCAGCCCCTAGGGAGGGCTGGTGGCCAAGTGTTAAGGAATTGCTCTGCCGTTCCAAAGAGATGCAATTAGAATCTTGCTCCACGGGGAAAGATAGGTAGTCTCCTCTTGTGTGATTGATAGTCCCTGAAAACTTGATGGAGCATCAGCTGTGAGTTGGTTCTGACTGGAGGGCACACAACAAAAACATCTAGTTCTTCTGGCCTCAGAGGCATAGAGGCTTGGTTTCTCCTGGTCTTTGGGCCTTTTAGATTCAGTGTTCCATAGGAACAGTAGTGATAAACTCATTTTATGACTAAATAGTTGAGAATCAAAGAAGTTAAATACCTACTGAGTCTACTAAATTGATGAGGTGGTTGAACTGAAATTTTAACCCAGATTACTTGAATTTAAAGGAAAAGGTTTATATTCAAATTATTATTATTTCAATTAACTAAGGTTATGTGATATTTCAATTCTATATTTGTAATTTAAGATTCATTTTTGCCAATTCATCAAGCTTTGCATGTAAAATTGTTGTTATGTACCATGGAGTCGTAACTGACTCATAGTAATCCTCCAGTGGGTTTTCATAGGCTATAAATCACATAGAAGTTGATTGTCCATCCTTCTCCTGTGAAGCAGCTGGTGGATTCGAACTGTGTACTTTTGGGTTGGCAGCACAACTCCTTACCATGAGGCCACTGAAGCTCCTTGTGTGTAATATTAGTATTCATTAAAGATTTATTGTGTGTTTGCACTGACCATTATACACAGTGACAGTAAGCAGAGGTAAGCCCTGTTTTGAAAGAATTTTGACATAGTTGTCTGCAGTATTATTAAGCATGCTGTTTGGTTCATCATGAATGTTATGGAAGGACATTTTAAACCACTCTGTTCCAAGATTAATGTCTGTAGCCTTTCATTTTTACTGCCGAATTGTTGCAGTGACATGATCCTAGAAACCTGCTTGGTGTACTGATGAATATATGACTCAAGTAAAGTCAAAAGGTAAAAAAGTCTTCTCTCATGGGTACTTATACAACTTCAGCAAAGGTGGGAAAGACCCTCAGCAAACTGGATTGTTGACACAAGTGACTGCAGCAGGGGGCTCAGGTGTGTCAGAGATGATGATGATGGCACAGGATAGGACAGTTCGTATCTTTCAGGGTTTCTATGAGTTGTACCTGACTCTATGGCACATTACAACAAAAACAACAATACAGCTTCACCTTACAACTATCAGGACATCATTGTATAATGGCATTACTTGTTTACCTTACCAGGTAATATGATGCTTGAAGGCAAGGACTGTGCTTTGCGCGTTTGCTGGACATTGTGGCCCCTTAGTAAATATTTGTCAGAAAAGGAAGGAAAAAAGGAGGAAAGCAGGAAGAAGGAAGCAAAGGAGGAAAGGAGGAAGTCATTCTTGGCTTTTATTTCCTGAGCCTGTTATTTTGTCAAAGGAGTGTATATTTGTGTGAAATATTTTCTTATTATGAAAGAATAGTTTTTTTTCGCATGAGCTATGATGCTTTATTTTCTAAGGAAGAGATTTTGTTATGATTTGTTATAGTATGTACTATATCCCATTACAATATCTCTGCTTTTATTACATGATAAATGAAATTATATTCTAATATTCTTAATCCTCCATGAATTTTTAAAAATAGTAGATGTGTGGCTATGACAAGTTTCTTACTGTTATGTATATTTATACATTTATTTTTGCTTTTCTACAGATAATAGTTTATCCCATATTATTTTTATGTAATGCATCAAAAGGAAAGAAGAGAAGGTATTTAAAGTGATTAGTGAAAGTTTTGTCTTTTTCTCGGTGTTTTTCCTGTATAATGTGACTTATCATGGTTTTTGCAATCACTTGTTATGCATCAGAGAGTTGGACAATGACTAGGGAGGACAGAAGGAGAATTGATGCCTTTGAGCTGTGGTGCTGGAG
>NW_006399797.1:5317648-5333083 GCF_000299155.1 Elephantulus edwardii | reverse complement strand
AATTTCCTGGCTGCTGGTGCCAAGAGTGTTAACTGTGGAGCCAAGCAGACTAAAGATGTTAACGATCTCAAACTCTTCACCATCCATCCTGATGCTGCCAATTGGTCCAGTAGTGAGAATCTTTGTCTTCTTGACATTGAGCCTCAATCCATACTGAACACTGCAGTCCTTGACCCTCTGCAGCAAGCATTTCAGGTTCTCTTCAGTTTCAGCAAGGAGGGTTGTATCATCTGCATAGCATTTCAAATTTTAGCAGAGCAGAACTAAAAAAAAAGGAAGATGGGGGTTAGTTTTTGCTCTGTCTGTCCTTTTCAAATTCTATAGATCATGTGAGTGAGTCACCTATTAATAGAGGAATGATGATTGTGACAAAACAATTCTAATATCAATTATGAGTTGTAAAATAACAGCAATGATATATAAATAGCAAAATAATTGTAATAGGCTATTACTGATACAACAGAATGAAATACTGCCTACTCCTATACCTTCTTGAGCTTAAGCCCATTGCTTCAGCCACTGTATTATTCCATCTCATTGAAAGTGTTCTTTTTTCTCATGAACCCCCTGACTAAAGATAACAGAGACAAATTGATGCCTTTGGGTTGTAGTGCTGGAGAAGAAGAAGTATCGAATGTTACATAAACTTCCCAGAGAACAAACAGGTTTGTCTTGGAGAGAGTGAAACCAAGTTTTTCCTTAGAGGCAGCATTTTGAAGCTCTGTCTCACATACTTTGGTCATGTTGCCAGGAGGGACCAGTCCTTGGAGAAGGACATCATGCTTGGAAGGGTGGAGGGACAACACAGAAGAGGAAGACCCTGGATGAGATGGATTGGCACAGTGGCCGGGATAATTGAGTTAGGTGTATCAAAGACAGTGAGACTGACTCAGGATAGGACAGGCTTAGAGCTATTGTGCAAGGGGTTGCTATGAATCACATAGGCATCTTGACAGCACATAACAACAACATTTACCAAGTATGATGTCTTCTTCCAGGAACTGGATCCTCCTGGTGGCATGCCCAAATTATATAAGAAGACGACTCACCGTTCTTGCTTCTAGCAACCACTCTGGCTGTATTTGTACCAAGACAGACTTATTTGTTCTTTTGGCACAGACCATGGTACATTCAGTATTCTTTGCCAACACCACAATTCAAAGGCATCAATCTTTGTCAGTGTTGGTTACTCATTGTCCAGCTGTAACATGTGTATGAAGTAATTGGGGAAAAATTGGCCCAGGCCAGGCATTCATTAGTCTTTAAATTGACATAGTTCCTCTTTAGCACCTTGAAGAGGTACTTGACAGTAGATTTACCTAATGAATGTCTCATTTAATTTCTTGGCTGCCACTCCCCTGGACATTGATTAGAGATTTAATTAAGTATTTGATATTTTTCATCTTTTCTCCATTTACCATAGTGCTGTTTGTTGGCTTTGTTGTGAGGAATTTTGTTTTCTTGATGTTAAGGTTTAATCTATACTGAAGGCTTTGGACTTCATCAATAACTGTATGGAGTCTTTGTTTTCTCCAAGTAATGTAGTGTCATATTTTAGGTTGTTAGTCAATCTTCCTCCAATGTTGTTGCCTTTTCCTACTCTGTAGAGTCAGACTTCTCCAATTATCTGCTTAGTGTATCGTTGATTAAGTAGGGTGAAAGTATACAACCCTGATGCATGCTTTTCTTGATTTTAAGCCTCGCAGTATCTCCTTGTTCTGTTTGAATCTCTGCAGCTTGGAAGTCTTCTGGAATTCCATTCTTCACAATGTAACCTAAAAATACCTATAATTTGTTATAACTTACATAATTGAGAGCTTTTGCATAGTCAATAAAACATAGATAAACATTTTTCTGATATTCTTTACTTTCAGCCAAGATCCATATGACATCACAGTGATGTTCTTTTTTTCCATGTCCCTTTTGAATCCAGCTTGAGTTACTTGCAGTTCCCTGTTGATGTGCTGCAACAGATGTTTTTAAATGATATTCAGTAAGATTTTTACTTGCATGTAATATTAATGATATTGCTTCGTTGTTTCTGCCATTCTGTTGGATCACCTGTTTTTGTAAGGATCACAAATATGGATCTCTTCCAGTTGACTGAACAGTTAACTATCTTCCAAATTTCTTGACCTCAACTAGTAACTTCACTCACTATAGCAATGTGAATAATACAGAGTTGTTGTATTGCTAAGAACTTATTGCTTCTAAAATAAAAATCAATGAGGAAACGCTGTAGCACACTGTCATGAATTGTATTATGCGCCATTAAATTTGAGGGCGCTGGTGGCCTAGTGGTAAGAAGCTGCACTGCAATCCTGAAGGCATGCTGTTCGAATCCACCAGCTACTCTGTGCGAGAAGGATGGGCAATCTCCTTCGGAGTGATTAATGGCCTCTGAAAACCTGCCACAGGGTCAGCTCAGGGTCAGTTCTGACTTGATGGTAAAGAACCACAATAAGGTGCACCTGATTCAGGCCATGGTCTTTTCAATCACTTGCTGTGTATCTGAGGGCTGAACAATGAATAAGGATTACAGAAGAATGGATTTCTTTGGACTGTGGTGTTGGATAAGAGTATTGAATATCCCTCGGGCTGCCAAAAGAACAAACAGATATGTATAGGAGAAAGCACTGGTAGGGTGTTCTTTGGAAGCAAAGATGACAAAGCTTCACCTGATGTGCTCTGGACATATTAGTTGGAGAGGAAATAACAGTCTGTGCTTTCAAGGATGGAGAGTTGATGAAAGAGAGGAAGACCTTCAGCCAGATGGATTGAAAAGTGACTGCAGCAGTGGGCCTCAGTGTGTCAGATATGATGATAGAACCGAATAGGACAGGGTTCAGATTTGTTCATAGAGTTACAATGAGTTGTACTTGACTTGATGGCATCTAACAACAACAAATTATGTGACTACTGGTTGGGGAGTTATTTCTAGTGTTGTGTGGCTCTCCTGTAGTTTATAATCTGGCGAAGTAACCATCCATTTTGAGATGTGTATGACTCAAGTCACAACCTTACTCAAGTCCCATATTTATTTAAGCCTCTAAGCTTACTCATAATACTATTTTTTTGAGTTGTGCCTTTTATTTTACAAGAGATAAAAGGAGAGAGAATTGAGTAAAAGAGGTCCTTTGCATTTAGAATATGCAGACTCAGGAGAAGATTAATGCCAAGACATCTAAAAACCTCCAAGAAAAACGGAACACATAGATGTTAAAAAAGATAAAGACCTCCCCCGAGGGCTGGCACTGGGAACTTGAACTTTGAGGCTCTAAAGCCAGAGAAAAGAAACTGTTCCAGCAACACTAGATAATGAACTAGGACAGACTCTGAATATAAAACGAAGAGCAAGCATAGTTTTCAAACTTGTGGATACAAATCCTTTTCAACGACAGCTACAATGATAGACCAGCAATCAAGATAGTGTACCACCTCATAAATCCCATATTGCAGTTGGGATTTAGAGCATTAGCCTGTCTCTGTTTAATAAGTCCCACAAGGAACTAACAAACAAACAAATGTGTAACTCTGGTAAATAAGCAAATACAGAAGTGGAATAACATAAAAGCAGAGTGTTCTATTTAAGACATTGATCTGACTTTGAAGTTCAAGTTAGACATATTTCAAAACTAGTATTTCTTTCCTGCCTTGGCAGCACTTCAAAAGAAGGTACATTTCAATCCTAGCCATATCACTAAACTATAACTTTTTCAAATTATCTAAATTGCTCACCTAATGTGATGCTAATGACTTAATATCAGATTCCTCTGACTTCAAACTATTTTTACATGTAGTAATTTCTTTTTTTTTTTTTTTACTTTACAATGATAATAACACTGAACTCTGATATATAGTTGTCATTGTTTGGTATTTTTTTCAAAAGGGTATCAATTATTTTTGGCCTTAAGGGTACCATTAAGTATTGCCCTTGGGTCCTTGGTACTGCATTTTTCTCTCCTGGTTTCCATAAATCACTGACACAACAAGATAAACAAGAGACAGTTATGGTGCTTGTAAAGCGCTTGGAAGGCTATTCCGTATATACGTATGTTGCCTTAGAATCTTTTAGATATAAACTTGACTTGTAGTCCTCAGGCTCATTTCAGGTACTGTCAGATCTGAATAGAATATGGTAACCAAAGCATTGATTAAATAGGCCTGACCTTTATTTAAAACTTCTATTTCCTGTATGGTTTTCTAAGCCTGATTTATCACTTCTTGTAGGTGGCTTCACTCATTATTATAATCAATAAATACTTATTAAATGCATATTTAAAGCACAGAAAACCCAATAAACCTCGATAGTACAGGTACTCATCAATTTACTAATGGTGGTTGCTGGATGTCTGTCTGAGGCATTTGAGAGTCATCATAGTGCACGAAGAAGAGCACAGAATTTGTGCCAAGTTTATTACCTGTATGATATTGGCCAAATCACCAGCTTTCACAAAAAGCCCCCCAATTTCTGCCCAATCTTGTTTTGTCTGAAACTCTATCCATTATCTTATTTCAAGATTTTTTAAGAGATCCTAGATGTCTATCACTTCTTCTATAAATATTTCAATATATTTCTAAAAGATAATGACTTTTAAAAAGAATTACCATATTGTTGTTGTTAAGTGCCATTGAGTCACTTGCAATTCATAGTGACACTATGTACAATAGCCCTGAAACCTGCTCTATCCTGAACCAACTTTATTGTCCCTAACACACCTACCCTCATTACCCCAGTCACTGTATCCATCTCATCGAGGGTCTTCCTCTCTTGCGTTGTCCCTCCACCCTTCCGAGCATGATGTCCTTTCCCAAGGACTGGTCCCTCCTTGCAACGTGTCCAAAGTATGTCAGATGAAGCCTAAGAATCCTTGCCTCCAAGGAGCAGCCTGGTTTCACCTTATCTAGGATGAACCTAGCAGTCCATGGTATATTCAATACTCTTCTCCTGCACCACAGCTCAAAGACATCAGTTCTCTACCATCTACAGTACTATCAAGTCTAAAAAGATAATATTAAATACAAAATACTATCAAATAGACAATCTTGTTGAAGTATTCTCCCTTCTCTCTCTCACCGCCCCCCCAATTGCTATCTCATTATCTGAAATTTCACTTTTACTATGGTCTTAGTTATCTAACTCTGTATAGCAAAATAGCACCATGAATGAATGGCTTTAGTAAATTGAAGTTTATGGTGTCATGGTTTGGGAGGGTAGAAGTCTAAATTAAGAACTCCAGCCTAGGGAGTGGTTTCTCCCTCTGTGGCTCTGGAGGAAGGTCCTTATCTCTTTTTACTATCTATGAGTCCAGTGTTTCTTGGAGATCTCCATGTATCTTGAAATCTTCCTCTGAATAGAAGAGATTCTCAGTGTAGGGGCCCCACATCTGCAGGACATATTTTGCTCTTCGTTCTTTCTGGGTTCTAGTCAGTCTGTTCTGTTCTTCTTGTTTCTTTCTCCCTTAATCTGTTGCAACATAAAAGATGATGCAAGCCACATGTCAAAGAAACTTCCCTTACATCAGATCAGTACTGTTACCTGAGTTAACTGTTACATTTCCGCCTAAATCCCTTACAACTGATTGGCTGATCACAGCATATCACATGGGGGATGACTGCATCTTTACAACACTATAAAAAAACCAGAATCATGGCACATAGACACATATTTTTTTGTCCAATCCAAATCTGTCTGACTATATTGTACATAAATGACATATAACTGGCAGTACTGAAGACCAAGATAAGAGTAATGCTGGCTGTCATGGTTAAAGTTATATATCCACTTGCTTGGGTCACGATTCTCAATGGTTTGACAATTATGTAGTGATGTTATTTGGCAGTTTTATCACAATCATCTTCTATTTTGTGGTTGGATATGATCAGCCTCCATTTTGGGCATGTTTCAGGAGGATCCAGTCAATTGTTGGAGAAAGAAATTACATTTGGAAAAGTGGAGGGTGAGTAGAAAAAAGGAAGACCATGAGATTAGACACTGACTGTAATAATAAGCTCAAACACAGAGAAGATTGTGCGTATAGCCCAAGTTTGGGCAAAGGTTAGCTTTGTTATACGTAAGATTACTGTGAGTCTGAGTCAACTGGATGGGTCCTAATAACATCAGCATGCATATGTGTCTTGTTATTAGGTGCTGTCAGGGTGTGTGTGTGTATACATACTCATCATCATTGAGTTGGAATCATTGCTAACCCTGACCAGGTTTTCCAAGGCTGTAAATCACCTGGGAGGGAGATTTTCCATCTTCCCTGGAGTCTCCAAATAGACCTGCTTTTGGGTTAGCAGTGCTCTATGGACCAGGCCACCAGAACTCCACATCTCCTATCTCTCTCTATTTATATGGGTCTGTTTACATGCTGTTGTTAGCTGCCATTGAGTCAACTCATAGTGACCCTATGAGCAACAGATCTAAGTCTTACCCTAATCTCACTAACAAACCATTGCCGTTTAAATATATTTTATGCATACCAATTCAGTGACATTATTTTATTATATTTTGCAGAACAGTCGTCACTGTTTGCAATTTTTTTTTCTTATCACCAAAACAGAATTTCAATACCTCCTAAGTACTAACTCCCTCTGCTTCAAAAGATTTTTTCACTTACATTTTACCATCTATCTCTCTATTCTTTTCCCTTGCAGTTTAACTGTGAAAGTAATGAGGTTAGTTGTCTGGTAGTTGTTGTTGTTGTTAAGTGCTGTTGAGTTGCTTGTGACTCATAGTGACCCTATGTACACCAATTCTGAACCCTGCTTTGTCCTGTGCCAACTTTATTGTCTCTGACACACCTATCCCTATTATCCTAGTCACCTCATCGAGGGTCTTTTTATTTTCTGTAAGTTTGTAGCTCCAGCTAGGGGTCTGAGCAGATTCAGTTTAGTTTTTTTTTAAAGCAGAAATGCTTTGTGGGTGGTGGTATATATTTAATATAGATCTAGTTCTCTTTCCTGGTGCTCATTATATAGATTTATTTACTCATTAAGGTTTACAGGGTGCTCGGTTTTAGGAGTTACATTGACAACCCAAAGGGAAGTGGTTCCAATCTATTAGCTGATCCATGGAAGACAGATGGACAATCTCTTCTTATGCAATTTATAGTCTTTAAAAACACAATGGAGGATCAGCTTTGAGTTTATTCTCACTTGATGGCACATGGCAACTACAAGAGAAGGGTATGTATGCTTGTGAAATGACCCATGTACTTCTGAGTGTTAAAGTGTTTGTTGTTGATACAGTTGGAAATTGTTTTGGTCCTTTACTTCTCTTTTTTGTGAACTTTGGTACAAACAGCTCTTACTACTTGGACAGCTCTTAAAATTGTTCAAAACAGGTAATTTGTAAAGGTTCAGTGGAAAGGGAGGTAGCACATGAAAGGTAAAGGGGGAAAGAGAAGAGAAAAAAATGGGAAAGAAGCAAAGGAAAATCAGGTTTATTTTAGGTTGTTAACAACTTATTACATTCTCCTAATGTATAAAATTGTTGTCAGATGCTGTCAAGTTGAATGTGACTCAGGAATCCTATGGACAGCAGATTTGAACCCTGTCTTCTGCTGTGCCAGCCTCATCATCCCTGACTCACTTTAGCCCATTGCAGCAGTCACTGTATCAATCACTCTGGTTGAAGGTCTTCTTCTCTTTCACTGACTCCTCCACCTCTTCAAGCATGATGCCTCTTTCCAAGGAATAGCTTCTCTTAGTAACATGTTCAAAATGTGAGAGATGAAGCACCACTATCTTTGTCTCCAGGGAGCACACTGGCTGCACTTTTCCCAAGACATATCTATTTGTTCTTTTGGCAACCATGGGATATAGTACTAGAACAATAGGGTTGTGCATGTTACTTGTATTTTGGAATTAAATTAGTTTTGTGGTTAGCAAAGCTGGACATAACTAGGGAGAGTTTTTACTCTTAAGACCAAAGCATCTAGATCCTAGCCAGCAAATATGTTAGAGTGGTTGCATACATTTATTTGGGTTGGGGATAGATTCCTAAAAGTGGTCTTGCTGCATTAAAGGCTCAAAGCACATGTAATTGGCTAAGTTTCCTTCCTTAAAGGTTATGCATTTTGCATTATCACCACCAGATCATGACATTGCTCGTTGCTTTACACATGTCAAAAGATATGTTGTCAAGAGTCTCAACTTATGACAATTTGATAAATGGAGGCAGATGCTCCAGTGTAGTTTCAGTTGGCATTTGAAAGGGAATTTACTTAATGAATGAGAGAAAAGACAAGAAAATAAAATGACTCTAATGAATTTATTTCTCTCTGAAAGTATCTAGCTCATAGTCTTCCTCGAGAATGCTCATGATACTTGCTCTCCACTGCCTGGGACCTTAAAACTCAGACCATTTTTGTAAATTGTATGTGCTTGAGTAACTATAGTTAGCTTAAACCACCACTAATCAAAAAACAAAAACACATAAACCAAAACAAAATACAAAAGAAAAACCTCAACTTTTCACACCTGACGATGTTAAATACTGAGTTGCTTAAGCAATGATTTCTAGATAAGCTTCCTTAACTTTTTGTTAGTGAAAAAGACAACTATCTGTAGTCTAATGGTGATTGATTTTATAGAACATAAAGAAGAGGAATGGTTGTATGAAATACAATGTGAATGAAGAATAGTGTGAAACTAAATGTATATAAACTTTGCAAACAAATATAAAATAAAAATAAAAAACCCTCCAGATTTCCTTATATGTTTTAGGTTGTATTTTAAAACTGAATTATTTGTCAAGACAATGATTATAGCATGTTTGTAGTGTGAACTCAATGGTTGGCTATGGGTATGGTTTTGTTGTTGGGTTTGATTTTTTATAGTTCTAGAAAGTTACTGTCTCATTTTGGGAAGTTAGTAACAGTGAGTAGAATAAACACTGAAAAAGATTAGGCATTTTATATTTCATTTTTGTTTTCATGAAGAAAATGAACCACATTAGTTACGAACTTGGCTCAAGTCTTTTCTCATTGTTTCAACAATCTCAATGAGAAACATAGAGCAAGCAATGAACTTGACACATGGCATTGTGGGAGCTAATATTTTGCTGGGAAATTGAGTAAACATGGTGGAAAGTAGGGCTGGCTAAGATGGTGGAGAGTTTTGACTGTAAGGTGAAAGCATGTGCATCGTATCTGACAAACACTGCTGAATTGAGGAACTTTTATGATAACTGACACTTAAGAATGTTACTCTTTGGAAACAAACCCAAAGACTCCAGGAAGCACTGAGTCCATAGACTGATGGCCTGCACAGACCACATTCTTTTATAGCCTGAGACCATTAAACTAGATGGTGCCCAGCTATCACTACTGACTACTGTCACCACAATAGAAGGTCCTGGGTTGGACAGAAGAACAATGTAGAACAAAACTCAAATTCATTAAAGACTGCATTTATCTCACTAATAAAGCCTGGAGGAATGCCTGGGACTACTGTCATAAAGCACCTTCTAATCTGGAACTGAAGTCACTCCTGGAGGTCATCTTTCAGTCAACTAACCGATTAGCCTACAAAAGAACCAGTAACACTGTGAGGAAAGTGTTGATTAAGAACAATAAATGAATGGAAATCCAAGTTCTTTATGAACTTACAATAAAATCTCGATTAAAAAAAAAAGAACAATCAGCTATGTGAGATCAAATGGGCAATGTTTGCCCACAAGCAAGAGGAGAAGGCAAGGAGGGGCAGGGATTCTGATGGGTTTTAGTTTTATGGAAACAGGGTAGGAAGGATGGACATGAGGAAAGTGCTTATACATTGAAGGTATTGTAACCAATGTCATGGGACTATATATGTAAACCTTTGGATGAAAGACTAATTTGCCATGTAAACTTTTAACTAAAACAATAAAAATGTCTCCTGAAACAAACAAACAAAAACAGAATTATTACCCTTTGGCAATCATCCAGATGTCACATAATAGCCACAACAATGATTTGTAAAATGGTGCGGACTAATTTCCAAGCCATAATTTAAAAGTCTCTTGAAAGAGTTTTTGACTTGCTTGTAAGAGCTCAAACTAGTGTGGATGCCAGTGAGAAAGGAAAATAAGACAAAGAGAAAATGGTATAATAGAATTTGTGACTGATTGCTTATGTTGGATGTTGTTGTTATGTGCCATCAAGTTGCTTGTGACTGATAGTGACCCTATGTACAACAGATCTGAACCCTGCTCTATCTTGAACCAATTTTCTTGTCTCCAACACTCCTACCCCCATTACCTGAGTCATTGAATCAATCCATCTTGTCCAGGGTCTTCCTCTCCTGTTCTGTCCCTCTACCCTTCCAAGCATGATGCATCTTCTCCAGGGACTGGTCCCTTCTGGCCTTATCCAAAGTATGTGAGAGGGAGTTTCAAAATCCTTGCATCCAAGGAGCAGCCTGATGTCACCCTTTTTGGGACCGGCCTCTTTATTTTAGTAGTCCATGGTGTCTCTATACTTTGAAGATCATAAGAATTATAGAACCATTAATAAACATTGAAACATGGATTTTGAATTACTTTTGAAGGAAAGATGATAATTTTGGATATGATATTTTTGAGATAAGAGTGAGAAAGCTAGATGGAAACAAATTCTGAGAAGAATATGGAAGTTTGCTGTTAAATTTAAGAAAGAGTAGCCCTGAAGATAAATGTTTTAAAGGTGTGGACATGACAATTTCTCTACTCTCTGGGAATATGTAATCTTTGAAGAAGAGCATACAAAGGTTCAAGGGTTAAACTGCAAATCCACTTTCTCATGGTGGTGTCCTTAGCATGTTGCACTACTGACCAAAAGGCTGCATGTCTCTCTGGTGGTTCAAATCCACCAGCTTGAGGAGGAGTATGGACTGTCTTCTCCTGTTAAGATTCTATGATTTTGGAAATCTTGTGGAAGGTTTTTATGAGTCAGAATTGACTTGCTGACAGCAAGTTTTTGGGTTTTGAGAAGGAACAAGTCAATAACGAAAACATGGAATGAATGAGTATCCAGAGAAGTAAGAACTGGGTAAATGATAGTGTAACAGATGGTTGAGTGTAGCCGGTTAAAAATTGAAGTTTGAGAAAAAGCCTTTCATGATCTGAAAATATAAGCTAATCAGGCTAGAAATGGAAAATGATTGACACCTGGAAATAGAAGTGAAATCTAGTACAATCATAGATCTTCTCTATAAAGATATTTTATGTGACAGAATTTTTAATTATAATGGAAGGAATTATTCCCTCCCCGCCCCCAAATTGCAGGAAAAGAATTTTAGTCTTGTTAGGAAACCTGCATTCTGATTTATATTCTGTCCTTAAGTAGTTTTGTAACCTTGGGCAAATCTTCCAATTATTGTTGGCCTGATCTGTAAGATGAACTGTTGAGGAAGGCAAGGATGCTCTCATTGCTAGTGCTGCTTCACTACCTGTGATGATTGTCATCACAACTTTATGTTGTTTTTGTTAGATGCTGTTCAGCCAACTATGATTCACAGTGACCCTATGAGCAACAGATCAGAACCTTGTCCTGTCCTGTGCCATCCTAACAGCCTTCACCAGTTCAAGCTGACTGTTGCCATTACGGTGTCATTCCATTTCATTTTAACATTATTGAACTCACTCATTCATTGCCAGACTCATGGCTGACCCTCCAGTGAGTTTTAAGAGGCTCTAAGCTCATAAAATGCAGGGGAGGAGATTACCCATCTTTCTTCTGCCCTTGAACCCTCTGTGTCAGCCTAATGAAGGTGCTGTTTACCTGTTACCGTTCCTATGTTTATATGCTCCTTAAAGGTCTTCTGGTTCTAAAATATCATGATTTATTTTGGAACGCAGCAGAAATGCTAACAATTAAAACCTACTCTGAGTTAATGAAGACAATGTCTGGAATTTTTCTCATTTTGATTAATTTCAAGGTGGGTTTAAAAAAGTAATGCTTATCTGAAAATGTGAGTGAATGATGTATGTATTAATGTCTGAGACTGGAGCTTTGGCTAGATTTAAAACTTGGAAATTCTCATGGGAAATTGTGCTTATACTTTTACGCATATTTATTCTACTGACGGCAGACATGTTCATTAAGAAATCAAATGAAATATTTCTTTAAAAAGAACTCAATATCTCAATAGGGCTGCCTGGAGTTTTTGTCTGCAAATTCCAGCACAAGGATATTCTGATTAAAAATTGTTTCTTATGTTATCTAGGAGCAAGATAGATGTTCTCAGGTTCAAGAGAGATAGTTGTTGAGAAACTAAATGTAACTTTGGCTGCCCTTCAAAAAAAGTCAAGTTTACCAAATCAGAGATCAATGGACTCAGCTTTTGCTAAAACTTCTGAGGGATGTCCCTGTCTAGGAGGATCCATGGCACATGCACAGATGTTCTTTGAGCTGTCCTTGTGAAAAACAAATCAAATACCACACTTCTTGTTCCACTCTCTTTGATTGCCCAAAATAAGACTATTCATAACCTTTCTACTTCCTCTGTTTTCCAGAAATAAATTGTATCTCAGCTATGATTACAGAAGCATCTGTTGAAGTGAAAATCCTTTGAATGAAGTCCTGGGAAAGAGTTAACGCGATAATATTTTCCACCACCCTCTTCCTTCCTCTGTCTTATTTGTTAATATGCCCATCAAAAGAAATACAACACGTTGATAAAGATGGGTATTGCTGATGGCCAGTTCTCACTTTTTCCAGCTTTTTGAAGTTCCTTTATAGTTATGATAAGCAGTGGTAGATTTGCATTACTTTGAAAACAAGCAGGTCTATTTGCCATATTTCAATGAGAAGTTCCTTTCTGAAAGCACCTGTCTTAGAATGCAGGCTTTCCTAATGAAAGAGGACATTCTGTGGGTTCTTACATTTCCGTGACTGCTCATTTGGTTTCCACAAATCATCTTTAAATAGGTAAGACACCTTCCTGAAAATGAGAAGGAAGGTCAAAGGAAAGTAGAGCCACGTGCTGTAGCCACTGTGCGAGACAACATAGGAAACATGAGAGCAATGGTTGCTTTTGGTCCAAAGGAGAGGGACTTGAAGAGAAAGAATTGTACTTTTTTTTTTTTTAAACAACCGTGCCATCTTAATAACATCACCACAAACTGCTGTTAGCTGTTATGGAGATAAAACAGTAATTGTGGTCAGATTAAAAAAAAAAACCCCGACATGAGTCTCTTTCAGTGTCTGAAGATACTATCTGGAATTGAAACCCAGTTTTACAAAATTCTAAAGGGATTGGAGTAACTGAAAAATACCCCTTCAGGTTTCTCATGAAAGATTTCTACTGAAATCATATGCTGCTCTCTTTAGAAACAAGCCAAGCTTTATTCTAGTTGTTATGTGGAAGCCCTTTGTCCTGGCATTCAGGACATTCCTTATTGTCTTACCTTCTATTACTAATTCTATTTTCCATACCCTGCATTTTAGTGTAATAACTCCCCTTAGTTTCCTTTAAACACACTTTGTTTTGTTTTGTTTTTTTCTTCATTTGCCACCTTCCTTCTTTTCTACCTTTGGAGATGCCTTTTCTGTGTATTATACCTCTAAAAATATTTCTTTCATGAGCTATTAGAAGTTCTCAAGCAGAAGATGGACCAGTGTGTGTGAATGTGTGTGCATGTGATGTTACATATTGCTGTTTTTGTTTTGTTCTTATGAGCCACCAGCTGCTCGTAGCAACCCTATGTACAATAACTCTGAACGCTGCCCGTTTCTGGGCCAGTCTCACTGTCTCTGACACATCTATCCACATTACCCTAGTTATTGTGTCAATCCATCTCATCCAGCGTTTTTCTCTCCTCCTGCTCTGTAGATACAAACTTATTCTCTTTAACATCCAAATTCCTTTCAAATTGTGGGATTTTGTGTTCCTGTGACTTCAGAAATCAAAGAAAACCAAGGGGACATTACGGCTTATAGCAACCCTATAAACAACAGATCTGAAGCCTGTCCTATCCTGTGCCGTCTTCTTCAATTCCTGACACACTTGAGCCCATCGCTGAAGTCATTGTGTCTATTCACCTGGTTGAAAATCTTCCTCCCCTTTGTCAACCCTCCACCTTCCTGACCATGATATTCCTTTCCAAGGAACAGTATCTCCTAACAACTTGCCCTAAATATGTGAGGTGAAACTTTGCCTTTGCCTCTTAGGGGTATTCTGGCTACACTTTGTCCAAAACATACCTGTTCTTTTTTAGTCCATGAGATATTCAGTACTCCTTTCCAACACTGCATTTCAAAGACGTCAATTATTCTTCTGTCATCCTTTTCATGACTTGGAGCTCCTGGATTGCTGGCCAAACCAGTTTGGTATTATTGTCTAACTTATTCACGATTGCCAGAGTTTATTCAGTACTTTCCTTGAGTCAGGGTAGGGGTGACAAGGAGTAGAGGTACATAGATAACTAGGGAGAGGTCATATTTTATTAGAGGAAACAAAATAATTCAAAAAAATTTGGCCAAGGCTTTGAACATGATGCTCTGATGAATGACTGTGTGATGGATTCTGGAAGACTTCCCCAGGGGGTAACATTAACCCTGGTAGAAATCACTCCCATCAGTTAGATGCACACTTACAAACACACTGACTTTTTCTTATAGCTTGATTCACTTCCGAAATAGCTTGCCTCCGGAAACTCTATGAACTTGGAAACATGATGAGACTTATACAAGTATGCAGGTCTTTCATTCAGAAGGTCACTATGAGTCATTGATGGCTCGATGACACTTAACAATAGCAACATAGAGAGAGCTCTTTTGGCCTAGTGGACAAAAGTGATGCTACCAAGCCAAAGGTGGGTGATTTTAATCTGTGGCCCTCAGGCCTGGTTTTAATTGTTTTTGGTCAAACATTTTTCTAAGTGGGTAGCACTGGTCTATCCATTTGCTGTACAGAGGTAACTCATGGTTGCTGTGATGCTAAACACTGTGACACTGATGTGCCAAATGGGATAAATGGTTATCCATGGTGTACAGTGTTTGGGGGAGCTCCCCGATTAAAATAAGCTTGGGAGCAGGAGTGGCATCCACTTCTGAAATAGCTTGCCTCTGGAAACCCTATGAACATGGAGAAACGATGAAAGTTATATAAGTGTTCAGGTCTTTTCTTAATAGGGTCGCTATAAGTTGTCTACGACTGGACCACACTTAATAACAATCTATTCTAAGGAGCCCTGGTGGTGTGATGGTTAAAGTACTTGGGTGCTAACTAAAATGTTGGTAATTTTAACTCATCAGCCGCTCTGCTAGGATCAGACTGCTACAGTCTGATTCTGTAAAGACTTCAGACTTGGAAACCATATGGTAGTTCTGTTCAGTCCTGTAGGGTCACTGTACCCTCAAACCAACTTGATGGCTGCTGGTTTGGTTTTATTCTATTCTATCTGTACACAAGGGGTCCCCATGAGTTGGGATCAACTAACAAATGAAAACAACAATCAGCTTTTTT
>NW_006399797.1:5291556-5317273 GCF_000299155.1 Elephantulus edwardii | reverse complement strand
GAGTACACTTCTCTATGCAACCTTAATTCTGGATTCCTGTGCTAATCATAATACTCAATCATATATCACTTCTAATCTGTTCTTTTTTAAAAAAATTAATTGTTATCTGAGTAAAAGTTTACAAAGATGGATTGGGTTTTGTACACATTTTGTTTTAT
Source organism: Elephantulus edwardii (assembly GCF_000299155.1). Classification (NCBI taxonomy): domain Eukaryota; kingdom Metazoa; phylum Chordata; class Mammalia; order Macroscelidea; family Macroscelididae; genus Elephantulus; species Elephantulus edwardii. The sequence goes on along the minus strand of NW_006399797.1, from coordinate 5,317,115 downwards.
GACTTTAATTACCCACAACATAATAACAATTTCCCCACTTACTCCCTGTAATTATCATTTCCATTAATCCTTCTATCCTACTCTTTCCTGCCCCTGGGTTTTGCCTTTGGGTAAATGCTTTTCTTTTCACCTAATCTAAGGAGCAGTGCCTCCCTTGATGTTATTGGTTCCCTTCTAGACCTGTCTATTATGTGGCTGAAAGTTGAGCTACAGGATGAGTTTTGTTTCAGCCGTGTAGGGTGATTAAGTACAATAGTCTTGGGGATTCCACTAGTCTTTTATCAGACCAGCAAACCTCACATTTTCAGGGTTTCCCCCATTTTGTTGTACATTTCCCTCCACCCTATTCAGGACTTAATACTTTTTCAATGTGATCATTTTGGGTAGGTAGTATCTCAGAGTTGTAGAGTCTTAGTCCTTGGAACTAATTGCTTCAAGGTATCTTGGCTTTTCTTCTCATTTTTACTAGAAAGTGTATGACCAATCATGGCATCTTAGATGAATGTCCTCAAGCTTTTAAGAACCTAGTTGCTACTCACAAAAGTAAGTTGTAAAACATTGCCTTTGAGCTCCTGCTCTACAATCCCAAAGGCAAGCTGTTCAGATCCACCAGTTGCTTTCTGAGAGAGGGATGGGCAATCTCCTCTCATGCAATTACTGTCTCTGAAAATCCACTGGAGGATCAGGTATGTGCTGATTTTGACTTGATGGTACAGTAACAACAACAACAGCAACAGGGGGAGCAGAAAGGTCACAAGATATAGTTACTGGTGGAAGAAAATCACCAAATTCTCCTAATATTTTCCAGAGAGGATTTTAGGACTATCTTCAGCCCTCATTTACTACCACCTTTCTGAGTTCTCTAAAGCCATGTGCCCCGATACATAGAGGATGCTCAGTGTTTGTTGTGGAGCCAAACACCTTGGGTAAAGGTAGAGATACAAGAGGACTGCCTTGAGAACCTGTACCAGAGGCAGGGCACCTAATGACTGCACGACCAGGTATGCTGTGGTGAGACTTAGAACATCCAACACTGCCTTTCCCTACTGCATTACTTAAGCTGACACTGAGTATGTTTCAAAAGTTAAGACTTGTTAGAAAATGCAAGCATTATTATTCAGGTTCTACCATAAAAAATATTTATTGTGGCTTTCCATTAAAACAACTTGGAGTTCTGACACTCAAAGGAACAGCTTGTTCCTTTTAGAGTATTTCTTCCTGAGTTATAATTCCTAAATGGGGGAAATGCATCCTACAAGAAGCTTAAGAATTTTATGATACTTGGTAATTCACCAAAGTCTACTCAATTTATGGTGGCATTTCTTCCAGTAACTATACCACAAATGCTTTTATTAATGGCCATTACATTGAGTATTAGTTTCTTCAGAAATATTAAAATCCTTTGGTTAGTTTCTGTTTTATTCTCCTGAACCCACCTTTTGTCAAGTGATTGACTATAGCCCTACACGAGCCAATAATTTAAGGCAACAATCTGAACATTTTAAAATGTCTTTTAGTCACATCTTACACATTTACAGAAACAAAAGCCTTCTTCAGTGCCATGCCAAGTTACACCATGGGACATGAAGAAATTATGTTTCCCATATAATGAGTCTTTTGACAGTCTAAACACTAATGATTCTTTTAGAACACCATATTGAATTAAAAAATCGTTTGCCATCTCTGTATAATATGTAAAGTTACTACTTCTCAATAAAGGCATTCCAATTGGAAATAATAATTTCCTCTTCCATTGCTTTAAATGAGTTGAAGCAGCAATTTGATACCTCTTATCTTCTAGTGCCTCTTCTTTTTCATTTGCAACAGCCATTTTTTTTAATGGGAGTCTTTGGCTTGAGATTTTCAAGTTCATCAGCATTATTTAAGTGATGATAATAATTCAGGAGATAAACATTCTGTTTTGCTTTTAACTAGATGTCTAGTTGTTACCATCCTGTCTTAGATACAGAAGGGGAGAAAACAGACATTTGCTTTTTAACAATGCTGTCTAAAATAAGACCAGTCATATTTTCACAGTTCTGTCTTTGTAAGTGGTCAGGAAACTTATTACCTTTGAATCTGTCAGTCTCCAAAGTCAACTGTCTGTGACCCTGCTTCACAGTAACAAACTTTGGAAGTGGCAAGAACTGAAGCTGGTAGCCTCCAAAGCTATCAGCCTTGTCTTGACTCCAGTTCTGGGTCCAGAAGACTGGAGACCTAAATATCCAGACTGGAGACAAATCCAAACTTATCCTGAGTCCAAAGACTGTAGACCTGTACCTCAAATGCAATATTGAGATTTAAAGAAACATGCCATTTAACAGTCCTTGGTCCAAGAGAATTATCCTGCGTATCTGAGAAGATGCACTTTATTCTATTCTCATGAAGAATCATCAGAATCTAGAGAAATATTGTGCTAATAAACTTGTGAGGAACTCATAAAGAGAAAATCTGAGTTGATTCTTTGGCTGTTCTCTTTAGGTACTTAGAATCTTAATCTGGATTCCTTAGAGGAACAAAAATAATGAAGCTGATAGATAGGAGCTTATTTCAAGGAAATGGCTCACATACTTTAAGACACACTTCTTGAGTCTGTAGATCAGACTACTGGGTAGAGGAATTGCAGTCAGGAGACAGAGGCACAGGCTGCTAGCTTTGGAGGCCTCCCAACTTCAGTAAGTAGTTGTTTGTTTGTTCAAAGTTTGTTACTGGTTTTTGTTTGTTTCTTTCCCACCCCCCCCTTCTTTGTTCTCAAGAGTACTGAAGAGCAACGACGTCAGGCTGGAGACTAAGGTGCACCTGATCCGGGCTATAGTCTTCACAGTTATGTGCTATGCATCAGAGTTGGACAGTGAATAGGGATGATAGAAAGAGAATTGATGCCTTTGAGCTGTGGTGCTGGAGAAGAGTGTTGAATATATCATGGACTGCTAGGAGAACAAACAGGTTTGTCCTAGAGAAGGTGAAGCCAGAATGCTCCTTGGAGTCAAGAATTCTGAAGCTTTGTCTGACATACTTTGGGCATGTTGCAAGGAGAGACAAGTCCTTGGAGAGGGACCTCATGTTTGGGAGAGTGGAGGGACGGTGCAGCAGAGGAAGACCTTCGATGAGATGGATCGATTCTGTGAGTGGAATGGTGGGAATGAGTGTGTTTGAGATGGCTAGGTTGGCACAGAATAGAACAGAGTTTAGAGCTCTTGTACACAGGGTTGCCATGAGTCGCAAGCGACTCTATGGCATGTAACAACAACAACAACTTCTTTGTTCTAGCTCCAGATGAAATATAATACACATGAAACATTAATTAATGCAATTGAGCAATAATTATTGAGATCCACTCAGTGTCATGTAGTGTTCCCTTGCTCTGTTTGGAAAACAGCCTCTTGGTCTAGAAACTAAGGAGGACTTGAGGCACTTGCTGCAGAAGATCAAGGACTACAACCTTCAATATAGAGTACATCTCAACATTAAGGAAGCAAAACTCCCCAACACTGAGCCAATAGTAACATGATAGATGGAGAAGAGATTGAAGTTGTTAATGATTTAATCTTTCTTGGACCTACAATCAATACCCTTGGCATCAGCAGTCAGGAAATCAAAACATGAGTTGCATTAGGACAATCTGCTATCAGGTACTTCAGCAAAGTGCTAAAGAGCAATGATGCCAGTCTAAAGACAAAGGTGTTCAGGGAGCTCTGGTGGTCTAGTCGCAAGAAGCTGCACTGCAGTCCTAGAGGTGTGCAGTTTGAATCCACCAGATGCTCTGCTGGAAAAGAAGACACAGTCTCCTCCAGTACCAGTCAGATATGATTTGACGGTACATGCACAAAAATTTAATAAAATTAAAAAAAATAAAAGACTAAGGTGTGCGTGGTCCAAGCTATAGTCTTCTCAGTTTTGCTTGCTGTGCATCTGAGAGCTGGACAATGACTATCTATGCCTTTAAGCTGTGGTGCTGGAGAAGAGTATTGAACATACTGTAGACTGCCATGGTGAAACCAGGTTGCTCTTTGAAGACAAAGATTTTTAAAGCTCTCACACATAATACTTTGGATATGTGGTCAGGAGGGACTAGTGCTTGGAAAGGGTGATTGTATTTGAAAGGGTGGAAGGTCAGCACAAGAGTGGAGGTCCCTGGATGAGGCTGATTGACACAGTGACAGTGACAGTGGGGTCACGTGTGTTGGAAATAATCAAGTTAGCTCAGTATAGGGCAAGATTCAGGACCGTTGTTCATGGAGTTGCTGTAAGATGTAGTCAATTCAATGATACATAACAACAGCATCACCCAACTCAATCTTAGTCTCTGTTGAGATTTGCTAGTATGGTATCCTGATACTGGCTTAAAGAAGTTATTAGGGATAAACAAAGATTATTTTCCCCTAGAAAAACTTGTAGGGAACATTATTTAATTTATTGGATGATCAATGCCACATATGAGTGAGAAATTCTATTTTTTTTATTCAGTAAATATTTATGGAGCACTTTCTGTTGGTGTAGTAGTTAAAGCAGTGAGCATCTAAACAAAAGTTCAATAGTTTGAATTTACCAGTACTCCATAGGAGAAAGATAGGACAGTTTCCTCACCTAAAGATTATAACCTTGAATAGCCTTAACGGGCAGTTCTGTTTTTTCTTATAGGGTTCCTAGGAGTCAGAATTGACCCAGCAGCAGTGAATGAGTACTTTGTGATGAATCCTCTTCAGGTACTGAAGATAGAAATATAAAAAGACAGATTGTATCCCTGCTGAAGAGAGCTTTGGTAGTGTAGTGTGTATAATGCAAAAGATATATTTTCCTGGAAGTTGAAATCCACCAGCTACTTCTTGGGAGAAAGGTGGGTAGGCTCCTCCCATGTGATTTACAACCTATGAAAACCTGCTGGAGAGTCAGCTAGTGGTCAGTTCTGACTCAATGACAGTGAATTGAGTATCGCTGCTGAGGGGGTGCTTACATTCTGTTTTAGCAGAAAGTACGCAGGATAAACAAGTAACCAAGTAAGCTGTATCAGATAATGATAAATACTGTGAAGAAACAGAAAATGATGGGAAAAGCTTGATACTTTAGTCAGAGTGAATAGTGAAGGAGATGGCATGTAGTCCAATATAGAAATGATGAGGAGACCATTATGTGGAATACTGGAGAGAGGACAGCAAGCACAAAACCTTGATATGGGGACAATCTATTGTTATTCAGTGAGTTAGAGGCATAATGACAGAGGCCAGCTTGACCCCAGAAGGCCATGATAAGGGTTCTGTAATGATTCTCAAAGGATCTGCTCCTTAATTTTACCTACCATCCTAACAGTATGCATGTTCTAATTAAATTTTAATGTCTTTGTGTGCTCTGATATTCAATAAAAATCAAATCAATGTGCTAACTACTCCCTCACAGAGTGCTGTGTCTTATTTGTCATTGAGATAGATTATATTTCTAATTTCTCCTTCTTGAATGGACTTTTTATAATGAAATAAAATTAATCTTCTTCCTAAACCTAGGTTTTTATTTTTTGAGTATACAAGAGAGTTCAGAGATTTTTGTAAGGGACAAAAACCAAAACAAAACCCCAGCTAAGTATTTTTATATTGTTCATGGATACAAATTATTTGATAATTTTGTGTTTAATATTTTTTACAAATGTCTTTTTTACTTTTTTTTTTTGAAGGTGAACTTAGTGCTTTAAGGCTGTGTTGAAGTCTTTCTCTGGATACCTGAGGGAAGCTTTCTCTTTTCTGACCATTTGTCTATTTCTCATGCCTCCCTCTTCCATCCCTGACATGGGGGATAGGCTTGTTGCAGTTTTCTGGCAGCCTTGGAGGAAAGACAGAGAAAGCTAGTAATGACTCTGACCCTGGCTTCTGTAAACCACTAAACCAATTCCATCAACTCCTTGACTCCCTGTTACATGAAAACAAACACCTCCATGTTTTGTTCATCTATGTTCAACCTCCTCCTAAAATGATAGTGATTTTCATGTTAAGAGTTTCAGTGATTTTTTTTTTTAGACAAAGCAAAATTGGTAGTCTTTGGGACTTGAAGTCTGCATCCTGTCCTCTTTTTTTAACTGCGCTTGCTAGCTCATTTACTGTTCTCATTGCTGCTGAGTTGGAACCTTCTTACAGCTGACCCTCCTGTGGGTTTTCCAAACTTGTAAATCACATGGGAGGAGATTGCCCCTCTTTCTCATGGGGAGCTGCTATTGGTGCAAGCATTTTGAGTTAGCCGGAGAACTCCCTGTACATGATATCAGAGCTCTCTTACTGTACTACTTTGCCTTCTTTGTGTCACACAATTGATTTAGCATTTTGACTATATATTTCTTTTGTTGTCCTCAGATATCTTTATTAACTATATGGGGATATTTTTCCAAAGCTGAGGCTAATGTCCCACTTTTGTTACAGCTTCCGCATCACCTAGTACAATAATTGAATGCGATATATGAGGTGCTGGTTTGTCAAACACGTGCCAAAGGCAGCAAGGAAACTGCCTGCTCTTGTCACCATCTTGCTTTGGACAGTAGTCGGCAGCCTCTTAGAAGAACTTTAGCTGATCCTTTTACCTTGAAATCTCTGAGTCTAGGTTCACTTGTCTAAGCCAGAAGTTGAAAGCTTCCTGTGTGCTGAACACTGAGTAATTAGGTCGTGATAAGAAACTGTGCTGCAGTCCCAAAGGCATGCAGTTCAAACCCACCAGCTGCTCTGTAGGAGAAGGATGGCTAGTTTCCTCCTGTGCAATTCACTGCCTCTGAAAACCTGCTGGACAATCAGCTATAGGTTAATTCTGATTTGACAGTACTCAACAACAGTGAGAAATAGATTGTTTCCATCACAGAAGCTTCGGCTCCAGGAGCATATGCAGTTAGCATCTCTGCTATGTTGTCACGCTAGACATCAACATGTCACAATACTTTGGCACTTTTTTTGCCCTTTAGCAAGCCTTTACCACGTTCCTAGAGATTGATTAAAATGAAAACATGGATATTTTCTGGAGAACGAGCTCTTTTGTTGTAATATAATTTGACACTTCAATGGCTTTTAAATCTATGTCTTTAGAGCCACTATTATGTTGCTGATTTGGGCAAAAGCAATTACCCATGCAAGTTGCTGCAGCTGTGTACAACTAGCCTCAAATTATTCACTGCCCCCGTCAGAGCTCTATGCCTCAATTCAATCGGAGAGTGACCCTGAATTTTAGAATGGAATAACACGGATCTTTAAATAGGAGGTGAATTTCCATGCATAGGGAGCATCGTCTGAATGTTCATGCCTCTCCTTCAAACTCTGAGTAAACAATTTAGGATTCCACATCTCAAGAGAACTTAGGATCCTCTGGGTGCCACAGTCAATTAACAAAGAAATAAGTAAAAATCTAACGGGAAAATGATTAATTACATTTTAGTCCTTTAATTTTTGTCAAAACTTAGTTTCTGGAAGTCTTTTTACTTCTTTCTACATCCAGAACTGACATAAGTTCACATTTTGAAGGAAATACTTTGAAGGAAAAAAATTTCCATTTTAAGTTCCTCCCCTACCCCCATATTGTTCATGGTGCATGCAAATATTAATCAGAGAATATGAATGTAATTAAGAAGTGCTCTCTAATTAGTGTGGCAAGAAAACTTTCCAGACATCATCTTTCCCCCTCTAGATACAGTTGACTGCGGTCTGAAGATGTTTGCACATTTTCCAAAGCAATATTGTTCTGCTGTGTATTTCACAGACAGGCCTGTGGTTCCAGGGGAATGTCCTAAATCAGAAATGTCTGCTTTATTGAAAATATTTTGCCCTACAGTCTTGCAATGTGTTTCCTATCCTTTTCTAGAGCCATAAACATGTAAAGGCTAATGTCACTTTGTTTCACTAGTTCACTGGGTAACTGCATCTGATAACTAAATGAAACATAACTGCAGACTTTATTTCTTGAGTCTTGCTAGTGTGTCTAACCTCATAAATACACTTTTCTAAATAATGATTCTATTTTAATGTACGGCACAGAAGCTTCATAGGGCTCAAGTGTGTGCAGGAATAGTGGAGATTTCTGTTCTTTGTTACAAAACATACAAATCTGGAGGACAAATAAAGTAGCTTACTAAAGAAACACTTTTCTAGCTATGGAAGTAGAAAGATTATCGTTAAAGTCAAGGAAGGAAGGCTAAAGGATTTTCTTGTCTGTGCCAACATATAATTACATTACTAAATTTGTATTAAAGTCTTTTCGTAAAGTATCAGTTCTCTTTCCTGTGACAACAAATAACTATACAAACATTGGCTGTTGCAAATGGGCAATATTTATTGCCGTTTTGGACAATATCCTGCATGTGGAGTAGAGAAGAAAGACCTCCTTTTATAGAGACCACATTTTAGGCTTGTCTGCAAGTAATCTTAATCTAGGAACATTGTCTTCCTTTGTGGAGAAAAAGATTTTATTAGGGTTCAACTACAAGGGAGTTAGCAAGAGGAATACACTGTCTTTCAGCAACCATGGACAGATTCAGCACCAGCTGCTCCTTTATCTGCCTCATGGAGGTACCATAGAAGGAGGCACACAACAGCAGATTGGTGCAGATTGGCTGGGTGACAATAGACCTCAGCTTCTTTTGGTTGTCACCATAGGTAATGGTGAGCACAACAAAACAGCATTTCTACTTAAAAGAAGAAACCAGTCTATAACACAGGGGACACCCCTGATGGCTCTCAGAGCCAGATATTTTGTAAATTTAAAGCCACAAATTAGAAACGGTTCATCAATACCTCTCCACTACATTTTGGTGGCAGTGGTGTTGGCATGAGCAAAATAGGAAAATGTTAACAATTTATGTAGTGGTTGTATGAGATGCCATATGGATTGAAAGATAATTTATAATTGGTAAAAAAAAAAATCCATGAATGGATTGTGTTTTAGGTAATGAAATAACCCACCAGTCTATTGTGACTGTGTCCTGTCTTGGACGAAGTGTAGCCAGACTACTCCTGGGAGGCAGAGATGGTGAGACTTCATCTCAGATACTCTCGGTCTGTTACTGGGAGGGGCCAGGCCTTGGAAGGGAACATGCTTAGAAAGGAAGAGGATCGGAGAATGAGAGGAGGACCTTCGAAAGGATGCGTTTTCACAATGATTGCAACAATGAGTTTAGGCATCATGGAGGTTGTGGGGAATGGCCCAAGATCAGGCAAAGTTTTGATCTGTTATATGTAGGGCCACTATAAGTCAGAGTTTGCATGGCAGCACACCTAAGAAGAGCAATCCCTTTTTGAAATAACAAATCCTCCAGCCTTGGATGGACTAATTCTGATTTAGGAATGGGCTACTCTGTCCCTTGTGTTGAACGCATTCAAGGGCTGAAGGACTTAGGCAAGCTCCATGTTTTTGTGCCAGGACTGCCTGGATTTTGCTGCTGCTTGGTTGACTTTATTTTGAGGGCAATGCTTATCGTTATGAGAGTTACTACTTTTAAGCAGAAATTGAGTGATGTTCTTGGAAAATTAACCTAATGTTTATAAGATGAGTTGGAAGCGAAGTCAGGTCAAAGAAATGCTTTAGGATGTTAATTGTTGTTACACATCTGATTCTAATCATATCCAGCTCATAGCTCATTGCAGTGGGTTTTCAGAGACAGTAAATCCATGAGAGGAGATTGATCACTTTTCTTCCTCAGAGCAGCTGGTGGACCATGTGCCTTTGGCTTGGCGGCATAGCTCCTGGCCTCCAGGTCACCAGAGCTCCCTTAGAAGGCTAGAGGAGAATGTCATGGCTGTGATCTACCTTTTAATGCAAAGTCTTCTCAGAATGGACCTATTTATGAGAATATCTCTGGTGTTGAAATTGTTAAATGTTTGGCTAGTAACTGAAAGGTTAGGAGTTTGAAACTACTCCATAGGATAAAAGACCAGCCCAGAAAAGCTTATGGGACAGTTCTACTCTCTCATATAGGGCCACTATTAGTTGAAGCTGACTTGGTGCACAGCAGTGTACCTATAATAGCATAACTTGTTAAAACATGTAAGACAAGCTACAGAAAAGGGTACATATACAGAAAGATCACAAAAGGAAAAGAAATAAGAGCTATTCAACCGAGATATCTTGTTAGGGGGAAAAAGAATCATGATTTAGTAATTGTGTCCTTGGTGCCTGCAACAGTGCTTAGCACATAAATATTTAATTAATGTTGCCTAAATTAAAAGAGAACTGGAAGATAATTGGGTCAGAAAACACAGCATCTGAATATAGGTTCCCCCCTCTCCTCCTGCCTTCACACACTAAATTTAACTCTCAGTTTACTGACAGCTAAGGCGAACCCAGGGAATTACAAATTCTTTGGTATCTCAAAAACAAGGAAGCACAGAAGAACTTTCCTAGCTGTGGCCTCTAGGAGTTTACTGCGTGCATCTTTATATAGGAAACTTGGACAGTATCTTCAATAGCAATTACACAGGCAGAAATGTTTGTCAAGTTGTGGTTCCTTATATTGAAACTTGATAAAGACAATTACATAGTATTAGTTCTATTTCTGTGAGGCCCATTTCTGTAGGCAAATAAGAAGGGAAGGAAGTTAATTTGGCATAGCCAAATACTGAAGTGGCTGCTCTTGTTGTGAATTGAATTGGAACCAACCTTTAGTTGACCCTTCGGTGGGTTTTCAGAGGCAGTAATTGCTTGAGAGAAGACTGTCCATTTTTCTCCTCTGGAGCAGCTGGTGGATTTGAACTGCATGCCTTTGAGATTGCAGCACAGATTCTTACCACTAGACCACCAGAGCTCCCTAAATACTGAAAAGAGAAGTGAATTTTAAAACCGATACTTGGGCTTTCATATAGATTTAATATGCTTTTAAAACATGGTTGCTATTTTGTGCTGTGGAGTCAATGCTGCTGTTGTATTTTCTGTCAAGTCAGAACCAACTCACAGCTGACTTTCCACTGCATTTTCCGAGGGTAAAGGGACAGCACAAGAGAGAAAGAACCTTGATGAGATGGATTGATTCAGTGACTGGGATAATGGGGGTAGGTCTGTCAGAGAGAGTGAGGTTGACACAGGATAGAACAGGGTTTAGGGATGTTGTACATAGTGTCGCTATGAGTAGCAAAAGACTCGATGGCACATAACAACAACAACAACAAAGAGAGTTTACACAAAGAATTGTTCTTGCTTTGTTAACAGGGTTGTGAAGGAATGGAGGGGAAGTATTGTTAGGTGCCGTCGAGCTGCTGTGCTTCATGAGCTCATGAAGTACAACCCTATGAACAATAGATAGGAACCTTTCCCTATGTTGCATCATCCTTCCTATCTCTGCCATATTCAAGCCTTTTGTGACAATCACTGTGTCATCCTCTCTTTTGCATGAGGGGAAGTCCTACCATGCTTGCCTCTAAGGAGCAACCTGGTTGTACTTCCTCCAAGACAGAATGCCTCCCGGCCCTCTCTTAATTACTCAATACTCTTTGCCAGCATCATAATTCAAAGGCACCCATTCTTCTTTAAACTTTTTTTATTGTCCAACTTTTATATGCCTACAAAGCAATTGAACACACCATGAATTGGATGAGACGCACCTTAGTCTTTAAACTGTCAATCTTGTCTTGAGCATGTTAGAGAGATCTGAGACTCCAAGGCAACATATGTTGATTGTGGATCCAAGTAAAATGTTTCAACTTCAAACGTTTCTCTATCTATCATGTTGACTGCTGATCCAGTGGTGAGGATTTTGGTTTTCTTAATGTTGAGGTCTAACCCATATTGCAGGCTGTAATCTTTGATCTTCTGCAGCAAGTACTCCAAGTCTTCTTAATTTTCCGTAATCAAAGTTTTATCATTTGCATAATGTATGTTGTCAAATATTTTGCTGATCCTGATGCCACAGTCATCCTCATCGATCCCACTTGTTGCATCATTGTTCATCATATGGATTGAATATAATTGAATTACGTTAATCAATTGTAATTAATGGTTTAAACCAAAATCCGCATGAATGATTAAATGAGAAAAAAAACAATACAGTTTTAAAACTTTCATTCAAATGAAAAATATTAGGTGCGATTCTGGAAACATGAGCACTAGTGTCAGGATTGCTGTTCCCAGCTTCTCAAGATTATGCCATGCACAGATCTAGGCAGGTACCTCCCTTAACAGCAAAAGAGGGAGTTGTGTAGTATGGTGCCACATAAGGATGCTACCCTGGGCAGATTTTGCAGATAAAAGAAGTTTCTATCCAGGTAGGCTTCTCGTTGGAGGCAAGAATTCTTAGGCTTCGTCTGACATACTTTGAGCATGTTGCAAGGAGGGACAAGTCCTTAGAGAGGGACATCAGGCTTGGAAGGGTGGAGGGACAGTGCAAGAGAGGAAGACCCTCGAAGAGGAGATGGATTAATTCAGTGTCTGGAGTGGTGAGGCTAGCTGTGTCAGAGTCAGTAAGATTGGCCCAGGATAGAGCAGGTTTCAGGACTATTGTACATTCAGGGTCAATATGAGTCACATGTGACTGGATGACACATAACAACAGTCTTTGAGCTGATTGGATTCTTCGAGAAGCTAATAAGGTGAAAGCTTCTATTAAATAATGATCTTATCTTATCAGCTCTCTATGCTGATTAGTTGGTTTTTTAGAAATACAGGCAAGCCCTTAATGATGTCTGGTTTTCTCTTACACAAATTTGCAAGTGCAATTAGGATACTTTGTTCAACTGATTGCTCATGGATGAAGGATTCTTCTGTGAAAGGGATTTAGTATTTTAGGGGAATTAAAGAAGGCTACTGATTTTAGAAGGCTGTAGGAGTCTAATCAGGTCACCTGAGAGGAGGAGGAAACCTAAAATCATTTTGTTGTTGTTGTTGTTGCTGTGTATCATAGAATTGGAATGACACATAATTGACCCTCTGGCAGTTTTTCAGAGGCAGTTAAGCACATGGGAGGAGATTGTCCAGCCTTTTCCCATGGGGCAGCTGGTGGGCTTTGGGATTATAATGCAGCTTCCTGCCACTAGACGATGAGAGCTCCCTAAAATCACTTAGCTGTGTCTTAATAACTTCTTACATCTCTTGAACAAAGGGTTGTAGAAAGGCAGGCAGAAACCTTGATCCAAAACATAAAACATGCCATTGTTGGTAGGTATTGTTGAGTATGACTCATGGAACCCCTATAAACAACAGATATGAATCCTGTCCTATCCTGTGCCATTATCATCATCTTACACACTTGAGCACAGGATAGGGAGGGTTCATATCTGTTGTTCATAGAGTTTAATACCTTTCTGCAACATCACAACTTAAAGGCATAAATTCTTCAATCATCCTGATTCAACGTCCAGCTTTCATACACAGAGCAGAAAAAATGGAAAACAACATGGCCTGAATCAGGCTCATGTTAGTCTTCAAAATGACATCATTGTTCTTCAGTAATTTAGAGATGTTCCTGATAGGGGACTTGCACAATGCAGTGCACCTCCTGATCTCTTGGAGCTGGTACCAAAGGTTCTGATTGTAGATCCAAATAAGATGAAATAATTGGTGATGTCAGGTCCCCCCCCCCACCAATATGATGTTGCTTTTTGCCTTAATGGTGAGGATTGTTGACTTCTTGATGTTGAGATGAAATCTATATTGAAGTCTTTGATCTTCTGCAGCACATGTTACAAGTCCTCCACATTTTAATCAAGCAAGGTTTTGCCATTTGTATTAGCAGAAGTTGTTGGTGAATCTTCCTACAGTCCTGATGCCACATTCTTCTTCATAGAGTCCAGATTTCTTGAATGATTTTCTCAGTGTACATATTGAATTCGTATGGCTATTGCCCTGACACACACCTTTCCTGATTTTAGTCCATGCAGTGGTCCCTTGCTCTGTTCGTATAATAGCTTCTTGGTCTGGGTATAGATTTCATGTTAGCATAATTAAGTGTTCTGGGATTCTAATTCTTAATATTGCTGAAAGAAAATGAAACATTTGGAGACAGAGTAAAAGGCCAGTTTTTGCCACTATGTAGCTTTGAATAACAATAACATTATGGCCAGTAAGCTAATAATTTGCTACATACTGCCCTGGTTCAAATTTTTTTTTTTTTTGTCAAACATTCTTCTAGGTGGTATAGCACTGGTCTGTGCATTGCTGTAGAGAGATAACTTGTGTTTGCTGTGGTGCTAATCACTGTGACACTGACGTGCCAAATGTGATAATGGTTACCCATGGTGGACAGTATTTGGTGGAGCTTCCCGATTAAAACAAGCTTGGAAGCAGGAGTGGCAATCACTTCCAAAATGGCTTGCCTCTAGAAACTAACTCTATGAACAGTGCTCAGGTCTTTCGTTCATATGGTCGCTATGAGTCGTCTACGACTCTATGGCACCTAACAACAACACCACCACTGCCCTAGTTAGTTTAGATACAATATTTCTAATTTTAAAGAGTCCAGTGAAGGCCAGGCATAGTGCTAGAGGGTGGATGCTGTACCAGAATCTGGCTGTTATTATTTTCAAATTTTCTAAGTGACAGAAGTGGCACAAATAGATCTAAGATCAGGAGCTCATGAGGTGATAAGTTACTTCAACTTCTTTAGTTCTAGTTTTTTCTTAAAACGAGAGAAATAATACTAAAGCGTGTCCTGTTGGGTGATGAGAATGACATGTGTAAAGTTTCACATTACTCAGATGGTTGATGACAACAACAGAAACAATAATAATCTAGTATTACAGATAGTTTAATTGGTTTCATTTATTTATAAGTCTCCTTAGGATCTGTGATAAGCAGAACTCTGTCAGTATATCTTAATTAACTACGTTTAGAGTATATTTGGGTTGACTTAAAGTCCTCCTTTGGGAGAAAAGAAAAAAAAACACTATGCAGAACTAACTGTAGTAAGCAGACATTCAGCTTTTTCTGCTTGGGCTATCACTCTCTTAATAATTATTTTTGCTTACATTGCCTCCTACTGTTTTAAATTAAAAAAAAAAAAGCAAGTGAAAAGAACCTAAAGTGAAATGAAAAGATTTTCATCAAAACAGGCAAAACTGCTCTGCTGCAGTAGATAGGAAATTTTAAAAATTGAGAAAGCTGTCAAAAGACTAGGCATAGTCCCATGAACATTTCAAAACTCCAAATGGGGAAATGCTGTAAATTACAGGTAAGGTTTATCTTTACAACAGGGAACAGAGAAGTGGAAGATTGTAGGTAAAATCTCTTGAGCTTTAAACTAGGTAAACTTGGAGAACTCATCCAACAGTACCAGAGCTTAAGATTTTCATGGCAGGCACAACCAACCTTCAGCCACTTCAGAGATAAGCAGATCTTTCCCTGCAATACTCCTAATTTGGCTTTGGCCCACAACAGAGGACCCAGAAACCTACTTAACCATTCTTTTTGAACTTTGTGTCTCTAAAGATACCAAAGGTGCCTCGTGAGTACGGACTGTCCCAATTTTGCAATGGTTTATACTTAAGCTACTTAATGAGAAGTTTGGTAGTTTGATGCTACCTATTGGTATAGTCCCTAGCTGTTAACGAAAAGGTTGAGTTGTCTCTGGGGTTTGAATTCACCAGGCACCATGCCAGAGAAAGATGGGCAGGCCCTTCCTGCTAAGATTTATAGGGTTGCTATGAGTTGGAATGGACTTGATGGCAGTATGTTGACTGCTGATGAAGAGGAAAGGCCTGGCGATGTATGTCTGTGAGATCACAGCTATGGAGTGCAGCTCCATCTGGGAACACATGGGGCTGACATGAGTCAGAGTCAATCATAGGGTCGCCAGTTTGATGGCACCAGGTTTGTTGTTTGCTTTTGGTTTTCTGTGTAAGAAATGACCTGCATTTGTCCTAAAGGAATACCAGGCTCCAGTGATCAGCTTGAGGGAAGTCAGAATTGACTTGACAATGACCCTCAACAACAATTATCAGGTTGGTGACTTTGGCAAGTTGTTTAACCTTTCTCAGACTTTTTCTAAAAGACAAAATCTAGATAGTAAACCTATGTGAAAGTTGTGTGGATTTGCTGGTGGTAAGGAGCAGCATATATAAAGCACCTGGCATAATGTCTGACTCAAGAAGCTGGGTTTGTTTTAAAGTAAATTTTTATTTTATCCTGGTTTTCTTACAAAGCTTGTATACATTGTTTTTCACACTGGATCTTTCCTATTTCCTTTACCCACCCTTCCCTTTACCCATCAAATTGTGTGACCCTATGATTACTGCCACCAGCCATCCTCACCCTTCTGCTTCTACCCTCTCCCCCTTGGATCCTCTTACATGTTTTACAAGTTATCTTTCTATTTCTACAATAATGGTCTTATGCAGTATTTGTCCTTATGAGTCTAAGTTAGTTCACTTAGCATTATGCTTTCCAATCCCTCCTATATTATATAGTAGTTTTTGAAATCATTGCTCCTGCATGCTACATAGTATTCCATCGTGTGAATGTACCATAGTTTCTCAATACATTTGATTGTGGTTGGACATTTGGGCTGTTTGCATGATCTTGCAATGGTGAATAACACTGCTATGAATATTGGTGTACAAATCTCCATTCGTGTCAAATTTCTCATTTTCTTAGGGTATATTCCAGGCAGTGGGAATATAGCTGGGCCATATGGAATTTCTATGTTCAGCTCTTTGAGGAAAGGTCAAACTGCCTTCTAGACTGATTGTACCATTTTACAATCCCACTAATAGTGTATGAGAGTTCCTATCTCTCCACATCCTCTCCAACATTTATTACTTGCTGTCCTATTAAACTTTGCCTCCACTACTGGGATGAGATGATATCTCTTGTGATTATAATTTGATTTTTTCTTATTGCCCGTGATTTGGAGTATTTAAGAAGCTGATTTTAGCTAAGCATGAGCAGTGCATTCCTCCCACCTCACTCCAGGCCCCTTTCTTCACTAGATGGCTAAGGCTATTTTTCACTCAGTTCTATCTGCTAACTTTTTGAACTGATGCAGGCATTTTGGTCACCCAACTTTTTCAGGTTTTTTTTTTTTCTTCTTCTTTGGAAATAGCCAATTTCTGTCAACACTATGAACTAGTTGCAGGTTGTGATCAGAAGTAGACATTGAAATAGAATTTAGAATGTGGGGTACAAAATATTTTAGAGAATAACATCTCTGATGGAGGAAGTAGGATTGGATGGGGGAGAAGTTGAATTGCTAGACGTGTGCAACAAAGACTTGGCCAATCTGGCAGGGAGTTTTGAAATGGATTTTGTCCCCCAGAGTTCTCTTGTAATGACCACGCAGGTAAGGTTTTAAAACTGCTGCCTTTCTTAGTGTCCCGATGTGAGCTGTACCAGAATGAATGTACCTTCCTTCAACATGGCAGCTCTCTGTATCTGAGGCCCACACTGAAGGATCTGATAACTGTTCTTTTTGCTGTCCGAGGAAGTCCTTCTTTGAATGTCTGTCCTCACACTCTTTACTGAAACAAGCCGTCATTCCTGTGGCAGCCACTCCCTCCACAAAACCCATTTACAATCTGCAGACATTGGTCTGGGGAGGCTGGGATAAAAATTTAATCCCACAAATAAATAAAAGTAAACTGCTAAAATATTTACAGTAAAATCTGCCAAGTTCCCAGGACAAATCTCTTCATAAAACACACTTACCCAAAAGCACATCATGCTCTGGGGAAATAAAATACTCATTGCTGCTCTGGTGTTGTCTTCTTACAGTCGTTATATTAAAAAATACAAGTAAACAGTAATAAATGGTGATGTCCTTTTGATCTGTCTTTGTTTCCTCTTTCTGATTAAAAAAAAGGAAGGGAAACAAATTTTTACTGACTCCCACTATGTGGTGAAAGAATGATTGGATTGGGAGTCAGTGTATGACCTTGGGCAAGTCACTTCTCACAGCCAAAGTTCATTTTCTCATCGAAAGTTGGGCTAGATCCCTTCCAGTGACAATGCACTATGCCTTTTGAATAATAAGAAAATCTGTCTGCAAAGTTAGGCTCCTTAGCCCTTTTATCACAAGCCATAGTTTTAAGCTATGGAATGCCACACAGCCTACTGTATCAGGAATATGCTTTTCTGGTGCAGACACTGTCTAGAGTATTCTTTCTGTTGTTATCCTTGTCCAGGAGAAGAGCTATTAACAAAACTCTTGGAATTACTGTGTTGTGTTTCATGTTAAACTAATGTGTGAACAAGAAGGTATTTATTGTATTCTAAAATTTTGTAGTTTACTTTCCGAGTAAGAACCATTTGTAGTGCTGAAACTCTGGAGGAGAATATTTCAGCTTACTCTATTTCTTTGTAAATCACAGTCACTAACTAAATGGGAGAAATTAGTTGTCCAAAATTCTCAAGAATTTTATGATACTCAGTAATTGAATATAAAGTACTCATTTTATAATGTTGGATGTACTGCTTGTGTCAGCACCAAGTAATTCTAATAATGGCTTTCTTGTTGACTATTTGTATGTTTTAGTACTCCTAAACAAGAAGAAACTTACTTGTTTGCCTTTGTTTTTTTGCATCCAAACCAATGTTTTAACAAGTAATTGACTAGGTATCTGCTTAGGTTCGGTGGGTTGGGAGGGTGCAGTGTCCTCTCCTTGCCACTTAAATACCTCTATTTCATGAAAATATGATCCCTTCGCTTCTGTAAGTAATTGCTCCATGGGAAAGACTTGGAACTGTATTTTGCACCCTAGTGTTGCTCTTTTGTGGTGTGAAATCTATTCATTCTTGTGCCACTGATCATTATTGAATTAAGAATTCAGTTGGCAAGCTGTTTAAAATGTAAAGCATACACCTCTTGTGGTGTATGTATTAAAAAAAGATTATTATAAATTAAAATGAACATTTCTGTTTCCATTGTTTTAGATGTCTTAAATGGTGCACTGAACTGAAAAGAAAATGTGAAGCAGCCATTTGATTGTACCAGGGGAAGCCAGGCTCTGCTGAGCATGATGTACCCGTGCAGAGGCTGCATTTAATTGGTGTGCAGTGGAGTGGAGTGAGCTAACCCCCCTATTACAGCAGTTATCCGCCAAGTAGGATCTAGAGGACTGCAGAGCTCAGAGTCTCCTCTGGGTCTGTAGCTGATTATTGAAGTGCCAGCATACATCAATAAATGATTATCTATTTATTAATTCATTAGTTATTGATTGAGCACCTACTGTGTGCCTCACTTTGCTGCAGAAACTGAGAGTACAGGACACTATCAGGCAAACAAAAGAATCTCTGCCCTTAGGGAATTTATAAAGAGCGGAAGTAGAATTAATATTATGGGAAATGAAAGTTAGTGTTCTGGGAAAAACAAAGGAAGATAGAGAGGTAAGAAATATCAGGGTAGGAGTTGGAATACAGTTTTAATTAAGGTGCTCAGGACCTCACAGAGGAGGTGGCATCTGAGACAAAGACTTGAAAGATAAGAGACAATCATGGAGAACTGGACAAGAACATTCTAGGTAGAGGGAAAAAGAAGTACCAATACTGAGAAGGGATGTCTTAGATTGGAATGATTTAAAGGGAGGAATGATAAAATAAGAG
Organism: Elephantulus edwardii; assembly: GCF_000299155.1. Lineage (NCBI taxonomy): Eukaryota > Metazoa > Chordata > Mammalia > Macroscelidea > Macroscelididae > Elephantulus > Elephantulus edwardii. The sequence goes on along the minus strand of NW_006399797.1, from coordinate 5,297,642 downwards.
GTGGGGTCTGGGAGGTAGAATTGAGTTGGACTTTGTGGGTCTTTAGAAGGCATGTGGTTTTTGTTTGTATGCTGGGGAGTGACTGGAGAGTTCTAGCAGCATAGTAATGTTGAAATAAAACTTATTAAAAGTACCATTTTGTCTGTATGTTGAGAATAGACTGTATGTGGGGTGAGCGTGGGAGTGTGGAGGCCAGTTGAGGCCATTAGAGCAATGTAACTGGAGTTGCTGGTGGTTTCCATCAGAGAGGTCATGGTGGAGGGGGTGGGAAAAGCTTGGAGTTCTTTTGACTGAATTGGTCATGGGCTCCATGAAAGAGAATCTGGCCCCTAACATTTATTTCAAGCACTGGATGAATCGTTGGCCGATAAAATATGGTCGAGAGAAGGTGGCTTTTGGAATTTCGAGTAAGAATCAATGCCCAACATCTACCAGTCATGTGACCTTGGGCAGGTTTCTTATTCTGTAAGAGCTACTGCTCTCTTATTTTTGGATGGGAATAATAATAAGCTCACAAAGTTCTCATGAAGATTTAATGTGGCAGTGTGTACTAAAGTAAATCGCAGTGTGCCCAGCATACCTAAGTGCCTCATAAATACTGCATTGTACTGTGGGCCACTGAGTTGAATCTGACTCACAGTGACCCTTTACGACAGTGTAGAACTGTCCTATAGAGTTTCCTCAGCTGTTGTCTCCATGGGAGCCAACTGCCAGGTATGTTCTTCCCTGAAGCTGCTGGTGGGCTCGAACTGACGACCGACAGAGCTAGCAGCCTCCTGCTTTACCATTGTGTTATCAGGGCTACTGTATTTCCTCATTAGACTTATTTATTATATATGGTAGCTTACAAAGCTTTGGAATTCACTTTGGAACGAATCTGTGCAGGGTCTTTCCAGCTACATCTGTCTGTGGGGTTGTGAAGAAATGCAAGCTTTGCTGACCTAATAGGTGGGATTGTACTGATGAAGACAAATTCATAATGCAGATTGAATAGATTTCAGTCCAGTGTTTAAGGTGAGGACACTCCCCCAGATCATAAATTTCTGCTGAGAAATAAGAAGGATAGACTTCAGGGGATTAAGGATTTTCTTAAAATTTTACCTTTTTATGCATATGCATGCTTTGTCTTGGTTTAAGAAATTGAAGATTAGAAGATTCTTAAAGGGATTCATAAACCAAGCCTAAAAAAATTCTCCAGCTGTTACTCTATGAAGCTTTATTTAGCTAATGGTTTTACTCTAAATATCACTCTCTACACGAAAGAGAAATTGTTGCCTACTCTTGCTAATTCTCTGAACAAATATTTCACCATAAAACACTTTGTGGTTAGAAGATTACATTCTTGCTTCTTATATTTCTCCATCTGTCAATATCTTTTGTCTTTTACTCTCCAAACATTGCTAATTATAAAACCTCTTTACATATATGCTATTTACAGAAAAAGTTTATGATAGATATCTTTATTTATTGCCATTGTGAATTACCAAGATAGCTTATATTTTTCTGTCTGTTATTACCCTGCCTTGTGTGGTTGTGAACTTATAAATTCCGAAAACATTCTGAAAAGGTTTATGCTCTGCTGTTTGAATTTATTAAATGTTGAATGAGACGCTTTAATGGGGGGGGGAAGCAGATATCATAATCTTTGAAATTTATTGGATGTTGACAGAAGAATCACAAAGGGGTGAAAACTGTCACATTTTTTATCTATCTCATCCATCTGCCTTTGAGTTGTGGTGCTGGAGAAGAGTCTTGAACATACCATGGACTGCCAAGAACATAAATAGATCTGTCTTGGAGAGGGAGAAATCAAGTTTCTTCTTGGAGGCTAGGATTTTGAAGCTCTGTCTCACATACTTTGGCCATAAGGCTAGAAGGGATCGGTCCTTGGAGAAGGACATCATGTTCAGAAGGATGGAGGGACAGTGCAGGAGAGGAAGACCCCGGATGAGATGGCTTGATACAGTAACTGGGACAATAGGGGTAGGAGTTTCAGAGTCCGTGAGACTGATCAGGACAGGGCAGGCTTCAGAGCTGTTGTACATAGGGTCACTATGAGTTGCAGACAACTCGGGGGCACCTAACAACAATAACAATCCATCTATGGGAGCTCTGGTGGCTTAGTGGTAAAGAAGTTGCACTGCCAACCTGAAGATGTGCGGTTCGGATCCAGCAGCTGCTCTGTGGAAGAAAGATGGACAGTGTCCTCCTAAGTGATTAACTATCTCTGAAAACCCACTGGAGGGTCAGTTATGGGTGGGCTTTGACTCAGTGGTGCATATCAAGAACAATACTAAGAACAATCCAACTGTGAGGGAGCTCTTGTGGCCTGGTGGTACGAAACTGCTGCAATTCCAAAGGCAGGAAGTCTGAATCATCCAGTAGCCTTGCAGGAGAAGAAGGAGAAATTTCCTCCCAGGCAATTTACTTAGTCTCTGAAAACCCACTGGAGAGTCAGCTGTGAGTCGGTTCTGAGTTGTTGACACACAACAGCAACAACAATCTATAGTTATATTAAATCAGTCGTAATAATTATGGATTGCCAAATTAAACAAAATAACTTTTAACATTCTTAAATCTTATGAATTGATAAAAGCAAGTGCGCTTTTTCTCCTAATGAAGTCAGTATTTAAAAACAATAACTTGCTCACTTTGTAACTTGGAGTCACACCGCAAATGCTGTTATACGTGCACACCAGTGAATTTACAGAGAAGTTGAAAGGGTGTATGCAAAATAACCATCTAGGCAGTGATGAAGCAAATATTGTCTCATCAGCATTCATCACACCACCTCTGGCATGAAAAGAGTGTTCTTCTCCTGAGATACATGGAGAGCTGGTAAAAGTCAATCAGGGTGAAGAAATCATGCATTCCCACTACGTATATATAATTTCTCTTGAGATTTACATTGTTTATCAGTACACGTCACAGAATAAGTAAATTCTCATCCCTTAGCTACTGACAAGTCCAAAGGTAAGCTTTTCTGTAGCAGTTTGTGATTTCCCACTTTATTGCCTCATCCAGTCTCTGTTACTAGCATAATTGACCAGATGAGATCCGTAGGTGGGATAATTCAGATGTGGTCAATCAGCTTCTGAATTTGTTTTTGAAAAGAAAAACCAGTTTCCTTAATTTGGTTACTTTGCCATGACTTAGAAAAGATATTTTTCACTGAAATTTTCTTTCTGATGTTTCTTTTTGTTTTCAAAAAAAATCTGCTTTATTTCTGTAGTGAATTTTCACACACTCTCTCTCTCTTTCCACTTGTAGCAGTAACACCCTACTGGCTCTGTAACCTTGTGATGAAGACATTTTTACTTTTGTTGGGCAGTTGAGTTTCTGAGTCATAAATCTGCCAGCAATCTTGTGATACCTGTCATTGGAGTGCTGAGCAATTTATTCAGCTATCTTGTCCTTTGGAGCTGGCATTTTTCTTGATTTCAAGTTAGAGCAAGCAGTTGGATTTAGCTACAATTGTGGCTTTTCTTCAGCTATTTGGAAAACAAACCCAAACCAAACCAAATCCCAGACCAAACAGTAGTCAGGTTTCATTTTTGTAATAGTTTCTTGCTCACAACCTTTAGTTTTATTAGACTTTATTGAATGCCTGTAGTTGTGTTCAAGACACAACACTTGGCTGTATAGAGCTCACAATTAACTAGGGAAAACAGATAATAAAATCATTACTATAGTGCATGGGATTAGTGTTATATGTCACCCTATTGCAGTAGACTGCAGAAGATCTTAATTTAGTGTTTGAGGACAGAGAAGGCCTCTGGAAAAAGTGATGTTAGATGGGAAGTCGTATTACAGTGCTGGGATGAAAGAAGAAATCTTTAGGGAGAGGGGAAAAAGATGCATAAACACTTGTTTGAAGAATTAAATTATGTCCAGAGAGCTATAGTGGTTATGGTGTAGAGTTTAAATGGTATGAGATGAGTCTGGAGATGAAGTGGGGAACCATTCATTCATTTGACAATTATTTATTTAGTGTCACCCATGCTCGTTAGCTCGAATTATTTGTTTAGCATACAGGTCAAACAGGTATAGAAAAAGGTTACAACCTTGATGCCCCTGGGGGTGTTAGCCCTGAGTTGATTCTGACTCAGTGGCAGTGAGGGAGGTGCACATCGTTCCTGCCTTTTGAGTTTACTTTCTAGAAGAGACACTAGGTAAATTAGGAAACAAAACTTGTTAGTTATTGTAGATGATGACAAGTGCTATGGAGAAAATAAATGATAGTGTGATAACATTTTAGATGGCTTTATAGGGCAGTCAGGGTTAACCTAATTGAGGAAGTGACACATAAATTGAATCATGAAGGATCAAGAAAAGCCAGCCACAGACAGGAAAAGACAGAGATCTTCTGAGCAAAAGAAATTTCCAGTGACTCAGGTGTCAGGTGATTGAGGTTCTGATCACAATAAGATGTGAGTCTCACCTCACTCATTACTATTGTTGTTATGTGCCATCCAGTCAGAACCCACTCATAGCTGATCCTGCACGGGCTGGTTTTCAGAGGCTGTAAATCACACTGGAGGTGATCGCTCTTGTTTGACCCCCTGCCCCTCCCGGAGCTGCTCATGACTTTGAACTGCCAGAGAGGTACCAGCTTTGGGTTAGCAAACCAACTCCCTGCAGACTATGCCTTAAAATGTAATTAGAGCACAAGAATTGATGAGTGTGATGGTGGCATAAATTTAATGAGGTGGACAGGTGACACTCTGCCCCAAACTTGGCATGACACTCTGCCCCAAACTTGGCAAGGGAGGAAAACAAGGCTCTTTTCCCAGAGTTACTGTAGGCCGTAAATGGTAGTGATACAAAGCTAATTCAATTATGTTTGTTTAACCCAAGTCTTTGTTAGCTCAACAAATTAATATATATTGGGGAGTTCCTGAGGTCTATACATATAAGGAGTTGTACTACCAACCCAGAGGTGGGAAATCTAGTCCTATGTGATTTACAGCCCCTGAAAAGCTCCTGGAGGGTTGCTATGAGTGGATCCCAACTCTACAGCACCTAACAACAACAACAACAACGATATTTATTGGTAGTACTGTGCTGTGCTCCAGAGATACACTAGTATATTACATATTCAAGGCCCTTCCCTTCATAGGGATACATCTTGCTTTTTCTCACTGAGCCATATTACATCTTTGAAGGGCAAGGGAAAGACAAAAAGAGAACTTCCATTTGCAAACAATGGAAGTACACATTTCAAGCTGGTTTAAGTGTTTGAAAGAATTTGACTTCTCATGTAATTAAAATAAGGCTTCCAGAATATGCGAGAATTAAGTGGAAAATTTGCTTGCTCTGTAAACTTTCACCTTAATAATCACATTAAACATTAAAAAAAATACAAGGCTTTATTGATGATTAATAAAACTCTCTGTTTTCTTGCTCTTCTCTTAGTTTTTTCTTCTTCTGTGGCTCACTTTTTCCTAATTCCATACTTTGTATCATTATATCATGCTGTCCAGAGGAGGGAGAGTTCCAGTTTATCCTCATTGAAATACCTGAGCTTTGTACTGATTAGACTAACCCTCATGGAGCCAAGGAAATATATGTGCTGAGTGATGTAGGTCTGGATTTCATAGTCTGTCACTGGTTACTGTGGCAAGAATATTCTCAGTTATTTTGGTTCAGGTGTAATACCAACCCCTTTGGTTATGTTTATATGGAAATTTAAGGAAATGTGTAAATGGAAACATACTGAGAACTATTGTTTGCCACATTGGTGAGGAGGTAAGATGGGTATTTAGTGGGTGGAGGCCAAGAATACTTGAGGTTTCGGATTGCACAGGTCATGCATGCATAATCAAGACTTGTCCCCTTCTATAAACCTTTTTTCCCCCCTTTAAATTTAATGTTTATTTTTATACTGGTATGCTTACAAGGTTTGTATACATTGTTTTTCACACACCAGATCTTCCCCATTTCCTTTACACACCCCACCCTCTACTCATCAAATTGTGTGACCTTGTGATTACCTTTCCTGCCCCTCCTCACCCCTCTGTTCCTACCTACCCCTCTTGAATCCTCATACACATTTTACTGGCTATCTTTCTATTTCTACAATAATG
>NW_006399797.1:5278630-5280016 GCF_000299155.1 Elephantulus edwardii | reverse complement strand
CAACAACAACAACAACAACAACAGGATTAAAAAAGATAGGTACTGAGACTCTATAAGCTTCTTTGCAGGACAGAGATAGTAAACCTTGTTTTCATAGGATTTACAGTATTGGAAATCCGATGGGTCATTTCTGCAGTTCTTATTTAAAGAATCATGGAAACGAAAGAATAGAAGGTGCCAAGCATAAAATGGAGAGGAGTGGCTTGGTTTATTTGGTAGGCTGGAATGACATAAACATATGTAAGATGTTTATGAAGAGAATTACATAAACATATATAATATGCTTGAGAGGAGAGTTTAAAAAAATAATAATTGAAAATGACATTTTAGAAAAAGAGAGTATTTTTGTTACTATAAAATTCACACCCAAGTATACACCTTATGGATTGTTAAGATGGCTTTGAAGTTAAAAGAAAAAGTTGCACTGCAATTCAAAGGGCACATGGTTCGAGGCTTGGGATTTGTTCTTTAGTTTTTCTAGCTTAAGAAACGCTGAGTTTTGATAGCCCTTTTGATTTTCAGACTCCAGTTCTTTGCACATTTCATTATAATACTTTACTTTGTCTTCTTGTGCTGTCCTTTGAAATTTTCTATTCAGCTCCTTAACTTCTTGATATTTTCCCCTTTGCTTTGGCTTTTTGGCACTCTAGAGCAATGTTCAGAGTCTCTTCTGACACCTATTTTGTCCTTTTCTTCTTCTTCTTCTGTCTTCGTAATGACCTTTTGTCAGTGTGTCAGGATGTGTCCTGTCTCCATACCTTTTCAATCCATACGCAGAACAGATCATTCGGGAGGCTGAGCTTTATGAGGAGGAATGTGGCATCAGAATTGGAGAAAGTCTTATCAATAATATGTGTTATGCAGGTGACACAGCCCTGTTTGCTGAAACTGAGAAGTACCTGAAGCTCTTGCTGCAGAAGGTCAAGCACTGTAGTCTTCAATATGAATTGAAGCTCAACATTAATAAGACAAAGATTTTCACCAATAGGCCAATTGACAGTACCATGATGGATGGAGAAGATATTGAGGTTGTTAAGTTACAGCTTGCTTGGTCTCACAATCAACACGTTTGGCACCAGCAGTCAGGAAATCAAAAGGCTAATTGCATTAGGTAAATCTACTCTCAGAGACCTTTCCAGTGTACTGAGAAGCAATGATATCAGTCTAGAGACTCAGGTGCAGCTGATCCAGTTCATGGTCTTCTCAGTTACTTGTTGTGCATCATAGATCTGGATAATGACCAAGGAGGATAGAAGAATTTATGTCTTTGATTTGTGATGCTGGAGAATATACTTGAACTTACCATGGACCACCAAGAAAACAAATAGGTTTGTCTTGGAGAGGGTGAAATGAAGTTTCTCCTTGGAGGCTAGGATTTTGAAGCTC
>NW_006399797.1:5266540-5278195 GCF_000299155.1 Elephantulus edwardii | reverse complement strand
TTAGCCACAATTTGTTATGATTTACACAGTCAAATGCCTTTACATAGTCAGTAAAGGATGCATAGATAGTCATAATTTATAAAGCATAAATAGATATTCTTCTTTTAGCCAGGATCCGTTTGATGTCAGCAATACTATCTCTGGTGTTACAGCCTCTTCTAAACCCTGTTTGAGCTTCTGACAGTTCAGTAGAGCTAGGGAACACTGCATGATTTAAAATCAGAAAAGATGTGCATCAGGATTGTAACCTTACCTTTTCAATCTATATGCTGAGCAAACCATTCAAGAAGCTTGGCTCTATGAAGGGGAGTGTGACATCAGGATTGGAGGAAGATTCATCAATAGCCTGCATTATATAGATGACAAAACCTTGCTTGCTGAAAGTGAAGAGGACTTGAAACACTTGTACAAGATCAAAGACTATAGCTTCACTATAGATTACATCTCAACATCAAGAAGATGGAATTTCTCAGCATTAAACTGATAGGCAACATCATGATAGATTGCCAATGACTTCATCTTACTTGGATTCCCAATCAGCATACTTGGTCAGGGGATCAAGGGATGTATTGCATTGGGAATGTCTTCAGTCAGGGCCTCTCCAAACTACTGAGGAGCAACAATTTCAGTTTAAAGACTAGGGTGCACCTGATTCAGGTCATGACATTTTCAGTCATTTCCTATACCTGAGAGCTAGACATGAATAAGGATGACAGAAGAAGAATTAATGCTTTTGAATTGTGACATTGGAGAAGAGTACTGAATATCCCATGGACTGTCAGAAGAACAGATACATCTTGAAGAAACTGCAACCTGAGTGCTCCTTGGAGGCAAAGATGAAAAAGCTGCATCTTACATACTTTAGGCGTGTTTCTAGGAGAGGAACGTTCTTTGGAGAGAAACATAGGCTTGGAAAGGTGGAGGGTCAGCACAAAAGAGAAAGACACTTAATGAGATGGGTTGCCTCAGTGACTGTTGCAGTGGGCTCAAGTTATGTTAGAGGTGATGAGGATGGCACAGGATAGGACAGAATTTCAGATCTGTTGATACATAGCCTTTACAAGGGTCGCTGTGAGTCGTACTCTACTTGGCAGAACCTAACAACAACAATTGCCAACAATTGACTGCTGTAGGCTAAACTGCTCAGGTAGTGTTTAAATAACCTAAGAAATTGTTTATGCTATCTTTCTCCCATACCTTTCTCTCCTTGTGTAGGTGCTACCCAAAGAGTCCTTACAATTAAGGAGTGGCAGGTGGCTGACTTAATTTGTAATTTCTTTGTGGAGAACTGATTCTGACAGTTTGCTTTGTGTCCTAAATTTTTAGCTTTGCTAGTGAACTGCAGTACTTGTTTTTGCATTGCTTCATATGAACCATGCTTTCCACAAAAGCCAGTGAGCTCCACAGCGTTGTCCCTTTTCATTAGTGCAGTTCCCCTTTTGAACATGTTATTTTATGTCAGCTGGCTTTTTGGGTTTTGCAGTAACATTGTAATCAGTAGCTAATGTTTTGTTAAGCAATTTGTTGACGCTTATCACTTGTCAGGTTTGCAGATTGCTAACCACTGACATGATTTTAACTTTCTTGCACAGAAAGGGATTTTTATAGCTTAATAGAATGTTACCAAACATACCATTTTCTCTCTCTTTTCTTTTTTCTTTCCTGACCATCTCCCAGGAATAGTTGCATCCCTCCCAAAGAAAACATGATCTTGTTTAAAATTTAAAGCATTTAGAACTGATTAAATATGTTTCAGGAACTTGAAAGCACCACTTAGAGAAGATCACTTAGGTAGAGCTACATCTAGGTGTATGAATGCTCTCAGTCTCTGTGAATTCCCTGAGGACGGTACCTGGAACTTACTGGGTGCTCAAGAAATGGTAAGTGAGTAGAAATGACAAGACAAGCAAATGATCACCTTTTGAGATGGAATAATAAGAACTCTAATTTTATTTATTTTTCTACAACCTATCCTAGGAGTGGGTCAGCTATTAAAATTATGGACTGGTTTAGTTTTATTTACAGTGTTAGTATGTGAACTCTTAATTTTTTTTTCAACCTCCTTGAATAGTGCATCTCATTTTCATGGAGTTTTGAAATTAAAACATTATTTTCCTTTTCTGAAAAAATTGCTATTTCATGCGGTTTTTTGGCAACAGCAGCAAAAATTCTAAAGACTTCCTGGTAACTTTTAAAAAGATATGAATTACCTTGTTTATGGAGAGTAAAGTAAAATACTAAAGAAAGAGAAGAACATAAACACTTGGAATTTATGTTATACCATCAAGTATAACTAGAAAATTGAACTTATGTGTTAATTTAATATACTGGCTAATTGCATGTTATTAAATCATAACATAGAAATTTTCTATTTCTTTAAAGTGGTTGAGAAGTGGAATATTGTGGTATTCTGGATCTTTAAGAGTTGGCACATTGTATATTCTCAATAAAAATAACCCAGGTTATTCAGGGATTTTTAAGCCCAAGACAGCTAATCAAAATACTGTTGATATAAATCCACTAGCTACACTGACCACTTCAACGTGCTGAAGAGCAATGATCTGTTTGAAGACTAAGTTGTGCATGATTCAGGCCCTGGTCTTCTCAATCACCTGCTATGCATCAGAGGGTTGGACAATGAATACAAATGCAGAAGAAGAATTAATGTGTTGAGTTGTCGTGTTGGAGAAGAGTACTGAATATCCCATGGACTGCCAAAAGAACAAATGGATATGTTTTAGAAAAAGTACAGCCAGAGTGCTCCTTAAAGACAAAGATAACAAAGCTTCCTCTTTCATACTTTGGACATGTAGCTAAGTGAGGCTATACCTTGGAAAGGGACATCATGCTCAGGAACATGGTCAGTGAAGGAGAGGAAAACCTCCAACGATATGGATTGACACCAGCAATGGGCTCTATTTTGTCAGAGACGATGAGGATGGCACAGGACAGGGAAGAGTTCAGGGCAGCTGTTCATAGAGTTGCTATAAGTTGTACTCAGCTCCGTGGCACCTGCCAATAACACAACAACAGCTGCGCTGAAATAGTGAAGACTTTTTCTCAAAGAGATTATAGCCCAGGAAACTCTATGAGACAGTTCTACTCTGTTCTAAACGGTCATTATGAGTTGGGTTTGACTTCATGACACATAATGATCATAATACCCTCTTGTTAAGAATAAACCAAACCCCCACAAACCCCTCAAATTCCCTCAGTCCTAAAATTTAGACAAAGAGGATTTAGTCAGGAAAAAAAGTAAATTCAAATTCAAGTAAATTCAAAGAGACACCAGTTCTTATAAAAGTAAAAACTGATCACTCTAAAGAAGTTCTAACAAAGATATAGTCCATGGAGCAAGGAAATTGTAATTATATGATTGGTTGATCTTTGTTGATGGCCACAAGGAGGATAGACTAGTGTCAGGGAATGGACTTTTAATTTTACAATTATGTATACAGAATTACAGCGATTGACTTTAAAACATAAGCACAGAGCTTTTATATTATAGTCACATATCCTTCAGGTGATATCTCAAAATATCACTGGTTAATGTTTAAACAGTTTTAACCAAATGTTTCAGAAATCTACAAATTTCATTTTGAAACCAGCACCTTACCCCAGAAACAGCTTATTAAACAAAAACTCAATTATTGTTTGGAGAACTTTAGATAAGATCAGCTCTAAGATGATTTCTAACAATTTTCTTTATTATAGCATTACCATGAAGACATAACTCTTTGGCTCATACTGTACAAAAGAGAGCTATTTCAAACTTCTTTTCTTTAGAATGTAGTTCTTTCACATCCTACTTTATCGCTGAGAGAAAACTCTCTCCAGTTCTAGCAGTTAGCATGGCTCACTTACAGAAACTTACAAAAACTGCAGGTAAAGTCAACAGAATGCAGAGAAGCAAACATGAAGTACTAGGGAGGCAAAAAGACTAGTTTAAATTCAGCAAGAACTGAATTATCTCAATCACTCAATTTTCATAAAAAAGTTTTATTAACTTTTCTGTTGCACTCTATCATAGTGGTTCTCAACTGGCAGCAATTTTACCTTCCAGGGAACATTTTTCAATGTCTGGAGACCGTTTTGGCTGTCAGGATTGGAAGAAAGTGATGATCGTATTTATTAGGTATCCAAGGTAGCTTTGGGAGAGTGGTGGAAAGGAGTTGAACTGCCATCTCAAAGGCACATGGTTCAAATCCACCAGCTGTTCCATGGGAGAAAGATGGACAGTCTCGATGCTACATAACAACAACTGAGTAACTAAAGATGTTGCTGTGCATCAAGCAATGCACAAAACAGCACTTATCACAAGGAATTATCTTGAAGAAGGTGCAGCCAGAGGGTTCCTTGGAGACAAGGATGATAAAGCTCTGTCTCACATACTTCGGGCATGTTACTAGGAGAGGTTATTTCTTGGAGAGGGACATCATGCTTAGGAAGTTGGAGGGGCAGTGAAGGAGAGGGAGAACCTCAACCAGGTGGGTTTACACAGTGACTGCAGCAATGGGCTTGAGTGTGTCAGAGATTGTGAGGATGGCACAGGACAGGACAGGATTCAGATCTGTTCTTCACAGAGTAACTGCGGGTTGCACTCAACTTGACAGCACCTAACAACAACAACAACAACAACAACCAACAACAACAACAAAACACATTCAACTAAGCTGACAAAACTCTGCTCGATAGATTGAATTCTTTGAATCAAATTATGATTCAATACAATTACAAGAGGACAGTGAGAGGCATTTTTTTATTATTATTAAATATTATTAGTTTTAATGAACATTTACAGAGATTTTGGGTTTTCATTCCTTCATTGTTGCATTGTTTTCTCTACCCTCCTCCCCAGTTCGTTCTTCCCCCCCCCGAATGTCTGTTTTAATTGTCCAATTGAGTGAGAGGCAATTTTTATGCTTTAGATAATTTAAGATCATACAGCACTTCAGTGTTTTTATCAACATCAAGTATCACTGTATTGATGAAGTATAGAAGTTTTATTTATGAAGATTCTGATTTCTAGATGAATGGAAATGCCGCAATTTTCTGAATTAATTTTCTAATTAATCCTAGAACAGTTATTTGAGTGAGAATTACTTTTTTTATAATGCTGTTATGTTGTTGTTGTGTACTGTTGAATTGGAACTGACCCATAGCAGACCTTCTGGCAGGTTTTCAGAGACAATTAATTCCACTGGAAGAGATTTCCCATCCTTCTTCCATGGAGCAGTTCGTGGCCTCAGACTGTGTGCCTTTGGGATTGCAACTCAGCTTCTTGCCACTAGACAACCAGAGCCTCTTTGATATTACAGCAGAATTTAAAATACAACTTGATCTTTGTTAAAACCTAGCCTAAGGTGTACATTAATAAGAGGTACCTTCAGTTTGGAAGAGCACTCCTATTAGCATAGCTGTTCCAATATCCTCTGCTTATATTTTAGGTTAGTGGGGAACATAAGAAAAAACAACAATGTTCTCTGTACCATTTGAGTAATGTGTATTTGTGTGCTCCAAACAAAAAATAGAAAAGGGGGAAAATACCTCCTTAAGTAGAAAAACACAGGAGTGTGTTTATTTATTAGTCAGTGAGTTAAATATTTATTGAGGACTGTCTCCTTCACATTCTGGGGCTAGAGCAGTAAATAAGATAGAACTTTTTATGATGTAGTTTTCAGAATTATTTGGAAAATAATAAAAGTTTAAAGCATGAGACTGAAATTAATTTTATATGTCTGTAGTAAACCCTTGCACACCTATAATGTATGGTATTTACAACTACTGAGATTTAAATAATAGAACTAGTCTATTATATGACCCTATTTTATCCCTCAAGTCATCCTTTCAGCTATGAGGTGATTTAGTACCTTAAGATGATCAGTAAGTGAATTTATCCCATCAATAATTTCTTGTTTGTGTTTGTTTACTAAGTGTACATTAAGCACCTGGTATGAGCTATACTCTTCTGTGAACAGAGCATTAACATGCATCAGATGTAACCTCTGTCTTCCTTTGCAGCTATGCATAGAAGAGTTGGGGACAGCAGAATGAGAGAGAGGGCGAGAGAGAGAGAGGAGAGAGAAGAAAGGGGAGTCTTAAGAATGCCAAGGGAGATGGAATGGTGAGGTGAAGGATTTTGTAAATAGTAACTTGTAAGTTGTTAAAGCAATTTATATTTTTGTATTTCTATTTTAATTATACTATGAAAGCAACCCCTTTTTCCTCACCTATTCATCTTCGGCATAGTAGATCATTTGATTTTCTGATTCAAAATGCCCCATGCCAGTCCATCTCATTTCTCCAAAACCTCGTATGTCAATATTTATGTGATCCATTTCTTTCTTAACAGTGTCCAATTTTCCTACATTCATGCTTCTCACAATCCACGTTCCAATCACTAGCGTCCTTACAACTTTTCCTCTTCCTCCTTTGTGTTTCCATATCTGAGGGCTCAGCCTCAGTTGCAATATCTGCTAGTCTAAGTGTGCTCTATTTTACATAGGGCTTTCAAAGGCCTGCTATTTTGGAAGTGGATGGCCAATCCTTCTTCCAAGTCTGCCTCAATTTGAAAGCTCAGATTTAGAACAGTATCTGACGGGTAAGCATTTTACAGAAAGGAGCACATGAAAGATATTTCCCACTTATAGAAATAACCAATTTTTTCAGTGTTGCTCCCTCACCCTTGATGTGTATCTTGACGCCTCCCTTTCCTCCACTTTACCAGCATCCCCTTCTACCATCCACCCCATTCAACACCTACCTCCCCCATTCAGCCCTTGATATGATGGCTTAGGTCTCAAGCCTTCTGTGCCACTGTCATACCTAATGCTTTGCACTGCTTCCAATCTCTTATGCTGTGTCTGAAAACCTGATGGAGGGTCATTCAATAGGACAGATTGATATAGTGACATCAATGAGCTTGAGAATGGTGAAGATCATGTTTATGGCACACAAAAAGATGAAGTTTCATTTTGCTGCTTATAGGGTCACTATGAGTCACAGAGGAAGTGATGGTGGCCTAGTGGTAAGTAGCTACTAACCCGAAGGTACAGGGTTCAAATCTACCAGCTGCTCTATGAGAAAAAAGGGAACAGTTGCCTCCCTTGTGATTTACTGGCTCTGAAAAATTACTGGAGGGTTAACAAAGAGTCAGTTCCAACTTGACAGCACATAACAACAGTTTTGAGTCATAGGAGAAATTGGTGGAGTAGTCCTTAAACAGTGTCACTGCTAACTCAAAGGTTAGCACTGTCTCATGGTGCAAAGCCTGCAGTGGCTCCACAGGAGAAAGCTGAACTATTTCCTTCGAAGCAATTTACAGCCTCTGAAAAAGATCTGAAGGGTAAACTGTGAGTCATTTCTAACTGCATAGAGTGATCAACAGCATAGTGAAGTTAGTGTGGTGTACTAAGTATTTTTAGTAGTCCTGATGGCCTAGTGAGTATGGTGTTGCACTGCCAACTACTCTGTCTTGAAATTTTTTTTCAGTGCAAATGAATTTATTTATTTATTGGCCATAAATTATTAGTGATTTTATTTTTAAAGTTTTGTCATACTAATCTGATTATAAAATTATTAAAGTAATTACTTCTTTTTTTAAAAAACGAGAGCTAAGCCTACTGTCAATTTGGTTCCAATTTGCAGCAATCTTATGTTGGGTATCCTGTAAATCTTTACTGGAGGAGACTGCCCATCTTTCTCCCACACATCTACCATTTACTTTGAGGGAGAAAGCGGAGCAGTCTCTTACAGTGCAATTATTTACAGCCTCTGCAGTGAAGTATTTTCTTTCTTTAAAGTATTCTTCTATGTATTTAATATACAATAAACCTTTTAATTTTCATAGTTGTATGATATCAGAACTGTTATTACTTGAATTTCATAAGCAAGAAACTTCCTCCTGGTGAGATACCTTATGTAGTAGTGAGAAGTTTAAACATGAGCTATTCTACTTAAAGGAGCTCTAGTGGCATTGTTTGTTATAAGCTGTACTCAAAGCCAAAGTTCAGTGGTTTGAACCCATCAGTGATTCTATGGGAGGATGACAAATAGTCTTCTACTATAAAAATTTATAGGCACAGAAATTCAAGGCAGAGTTTCTAGGAGTTGAGGCAGCTTCCACCATGATTTTTGGGCTTTATTCTTACTGGGTTTGAAAATTTTAGGTGCATGCAAATGTTTACTTTAAATGTATCCCCTAAAATACTTTTATTCGACTAAAAACTGATAAATTGTATAAATTGGCAAGTGTGTCTTCCTGAAATAATAACGATATATCATGTCCTAAAGAAAATTTATTCAGTGGATATAGGCATGAAAAAGTTATTGTAAGAAAAAAAATATAGCTCAAAAGGTAGTATAAATTTTTCAGAGGTATAAAGGCAAAACTTGTTAACTGAAGTCATCACGGAGTACGTATATGCTTGCTTGGCACATAAAGCCTTGCAAGGTCAGTTCTTAAATTGTTCCTCTCCCACTCCCTGCCTTACACCTTACTTTTTAACATTACTCAGTTCCCTATGATTATGTGTCCATAATGTTGCTGTTGTTGAGTACCATAGAGTCAGAACCGACTCATAGTTGACCCACGAGCAGGTTTTCAGGGGCAGATAATTACACAGGAGGAGATTGCCCATCCTTCTCCCACAGAGCAGCTGCCTCAAACCACATACCTTTGGGATTGCAGCATAGCTTCTTGCCACCAGGCCACCAGAGCTCCCTGTGTCCATAATAAGCTATATTATAATTTGAAATCCCTTCATAATCTACTTTCACCTTATGTGTGTTTGATATCCCTTTTATAACTTACTTTCCCCCGAATGCATTTGTGGTACAAATGAGGAAATAAAATCTTACCGTAACTGTTTTCTGTTTCCATGTCAAAGCTTAACCCTAAATTTTTTTAAAAATTTTATTATTTTTAGTGTGTGTACTGTCAAATCAGATCTGACTGGTACAGGAGGAGATTGTCCCTCCTTCTCCAACACAGCATCTGGTGGATTTGAACCACTTGCCTCTGAGATTGGAGGGCAGCTTCTTGCCACTAGGCCACGAGAGCTCCCTAGCTTAACCTTAAATTAATCTTGACTCTTAAATATTCTTTTTTTGTGTAGAAGGAAATGATAATGCTTTCAAGGGTGTTGTTAACCAACAAGTCTAGCCTTTGCCCTGGAAGACACACTATCTTTATTACACTGGTAGGTAAGTTTAAAAAAAAAAATCTGCCCTGTGCTATTGTGAGAGACATTATCTATCTTCCAAGATTGTTTGCTGTACAAACATTTAAAATAGAGTTTGAAAAAAAGATTGGTTAATGCCTTTACTAATAAAGTGCACAAAATGAGAGATCCATGGAGTATTGTTTCTCAACAATCATTTCACTTGGCACATTGTATTAAAATTATCCATTTAAGTATCTAGTTGATGAGCTCATTTATAGAGAGATTTAATCTTGTCCATCTTTACATCCCTAACATCCTTATAATGCTAAGCAGAGAAGAGAATCAATATATGTTTAAGAAATAAATGAGTAATGAAGTTCTTTAAAAATTTAGAGAACATGTATTAGAGGTGTTATATCAAGTTTTTTTTTTTTCCTAAGGTAAACCAGTAAACTACAACTAAAATGTAAAGTTTAAGTAGCTCATGACAATGGGTTTATTTTCTGTAACTGTGATTCTAGAACATTTGAGAAGGAAAAATCTTCTTATATAATGATAATAATTATGTACTAAGCACTGAGTTAAACTCTTTATAAATAATAGTTCAATTTATTCTCATTAACAATGCTATGAGGCAGTACTATTATTATCTGCTGTTGTAAACAGATGCTCAGAAAAAGTAAAGTACCTTGTCCAAGGTCAACCAAATGGCTATTGATGGAGATGCTATTTGAACCTAGTTTGACAATGGAGTGTATGCTTTTAACCATTTAAATTGTGCAGCCCCTCAGAAAAGGTAAGAAAAAAAGATGCAAAAATTATTGCATGAGTTATCTTAGAATTTATAAACATATGCTATCTTCTAAATCAAACTTGGACAGAATGAACACAAACACGTTCTATTTATGGGACTATACTGGGAAGCAGGAGTGACATCCACTTCCTAAACAACATGCCTCTAAAACTCCATGAACTTTGATATATGATAGGAAGACTTCAGGCCTTTTGTTCATAGGGGCTCTATGAGTTCTGCTCAACTTGACAGCAATCAAAACCAACAACAATACTGTACTGTGTTTGTTTTGGTACAGATAACCTCTCTTGAGAAGGAATTGTTTGAAGATGGTCTTAACAGATCCCCAAAATACGTTGTTATTGCTAGCTTCGTACTCACCTAGGAAAATATTAGGCTGTTTAATAGGAAATTTTCTAAGTATTTGGTGAATCTAAAAGATTACTCTGGGATATAAGATATTTTTAATATAGAATGCTAGCCTATTTTAGGGGAAATTATATTATAGATAATATATTCCAGGTATTTAAAGGTCTTAGATCTATTTTCATGTTTTCTTTGGTCCAGTGGTTTGTTTTAGTTCAATTTCACTGTTCTCTTTTATAGTAAGCACCAAATCGATTAAATGAGAAATAACATTTCCTTTTAGCAGGAATCAATACCTACCATTTCCATTTTGATGTATAAATTACATTTCTGTTATCTTTGGTAAATGTGGAATACATTTTGTGATTTTAGTTAGTGTGAGTGTGTATGTGTGACTGTGTAAGCTAAATAAAATCTACAGTATTTATTCAGGTTGACTAGTGTATGTCAGATGTTATCAACGGCCTTGTGTTCTATTTCTTCAATTTTTTCTCTAGTTCTTTCTTTTCTTGTTCAGAAACTGTATAAAGACTTAACAGTGTGATAATAGTAGTAATTATTGTTTTTTAAAACATCATTAAGAAACACATAAACTAAACTGACTGAAGAAGAATTAGTATTGTTAAGAACGCAATACTCTCCAAAGCTATTTATGGATTGAATGCAATATCTATACAAATCCCAGCAGACTTCATTGTAGAAATTAATAAACAGATCATAAAATTCATATGGAAATTCAAATGACTTAGCCTAATGAAAGATATGTTAAAAAAGAAAAGTTAGGTAGCCTATGTATCTTCATTTCAAAACTTATCGAAAAACTATAAAAAAAAACCAATGTAGTATTGGCATGTTGCTGTTATGTGCCATCAAGTTACTTGTGACCCATAGCTATTCTATGTACAACCTGCTCTATCCTGAGCCAAACTTATCGTCTGACACACCTACCCCCATTACTCCAGTCACTGAGTCAATCCATATCATTGAGAGTCTTCCTGCCTTGCACTATCCCTCCATTCTCCTAAGCATGATGTCCCTCTCCAAGGACTGGTTCCTTCTTGCAACATGCCTAAAGTATGTCACACAAAGTTTCAGAATCCTTGTCTCCAAGAAGCAGCCTGATTTCAGCTTCTCTAGGATGAAAACCTGTTTGTTCTCCTAGCAGTCCATAGTATATTCAGTACTTTCCTCCAACACCACAGCTCAAAGGCATCAATTCTCCTCCTATCATCCCTAGTCATTGATGAGTTTCTGATACATAGCAAGTAACTGTGAAGACCATGGCCTGGATCAGGCACATCTTTGGTCCCCAGACTGACATCGTTACTCTTT
>NW_006399797.1:5252543-5262120 GCF_000299155.1 Elephantulus edwardii | reverse complement strand
GAATCAGGTTTTCTATGGAGTGTGTATGTGTAGTAGATAGAAGAAATAAAGTAGAAGGTTAAAGCCATTTGAATTTTAAGATATACTTGAAATGTGGGTGAGCTATTACATCTTCTTAAGGAAAATGACAGAACTGGATGGAGAGGAGGGTTTGATTTTCATGTCCTGAGAAAGTACTTTAATACCAAATGCATAAAACTTCCCTTTTATACTTTTTCAGGTCACTGTTTCTCCCTTTAAAGCTTTTCAGATTGAATCCTTACCCATTTCCATTTCTTGTAGTTTTTATATTTATAGCAATTTTCCAGTGACAGCTATTTTCATTCCCTTTTTCGGTCCAACACCTCCCTGGCCCACACACTGCATTATGCATCTGTATCTAAGTATAGAAATGCTTGGAAGCTATTTAAGTCCAGGTGAATGTTTATCCAATAGATTAATCAATTAGTCTCCTAACTAGCCAAACAGTATTCATTGAACTTTTTACTACTATATGAAGCGCTGTGTGGGTCCGTGGGTGTGATGGGAGCAGTGAGGAAGAAGAATCAAAATGCTTTTCTGTCCTCAATGAACTTAACTGTAGTTGAGTAAATAAATGTGTAGAGTGGATTAGGAAATGTTATAGAAATGCTTAGCTAATGCCAAGCTTAAAATGCCTACAAGGTAAACGAAGTTCTGTGTTTAGTCTGTGTGTTCAGGGAAGAGCTGTGCAGATCCTTAGATAACTGAAGGGATCCAGAGGGGCTTCAGGAAGAAGACGGGCTGGTTCGGCCTGATCATGTTCTGTGTGTTGAGAGGAGTTGTTGTTGTTATGTGCCGTCGAGTCGTTTACGACTCATAGCGACCCTATGCACAACAGCCCTAAACCCTGCTCTATCCTGCGCCAATCGCCAATCGCACTGCCTCTGACACACCCATCCCGATTACCCCAGTCACTGAACCAATCCACCTCATAGAGGGTCTTCCCCTCCTGCGCTGTCCCTCCACCCTCCCAAGCAGAGGAGAGGCACAATTTTTCATGCTGGTAAAATAACATGAAAAAGACTTTGAAAAAGAAAGGGCAGTTTTTGAGGATAGAAGGATCACTGTGTGGGATTCTGATGTTTTGTCCTGGATACCTCTAGGGAATAGATACCTCAAGGGTGAGGACAATGCTTCTGGAGGTAACCAATGCCCTAAAGTAAATTCTGGACTAATTGTGGTTTTTATAGGACGTAATAACTCCTAACTCCTGTAATCACATTATAGAGAAGAATCTCCAAATTGACAGTAGAGCTATAATAGCTTAAAGTTTGACAGGACCAGATTTGAATAATAATTTCATTAAATCTCGAACGATTTCCTTAACCTTACTATACTATGTTTTCATCATCTACAAAATGGCATAATAAAGATAGTACCTACCATACTGAAAGGGCACTCTCTGGTGGCCTAGTGGTATGAAGCTGTGCTGCAGTGCCAAAGGCATGGGGTTCAAGCCCACAAGCTGCTTCACAGAAGAAAGATGGACACGTCTCATGTGATTTACTGATACTGAAAACCCACTGGAGGGTTGACTATGAATCCGTTCTGACTTGATGACAAACAACAACAGTTGTACTGAGTAGGGAGCTCTGATGGCTTAAAACTTGTGCTGCCAACCTAAAGGCATGTGGTTTGAATCCACCAGCTGCTCTGTGGGAGAAAGATGGGCAATCTCTGCATTTGTGATTTACTTCTTCTGGAAACTCACTGGAGGGTCAGCTGTGGGACAGATTAGACTCAATGGTACATAATAACATCAATAATCGTACAGAGTAGATCATAGCTGGCCAAAAGAATGAACACATATGTCTTAGGAGATGTACAACTAGAGTGCTCTTTAAGAACAAGATGATGGCACTTCATTTACATCATATAATTTCCTTTAACATTATTGAGAATTTGTTAGTAACACTCCCAATTAATTTGTTGGTAATTATCTCAGTAGAGTCAAATGACTGGTTCAATTTCACTAAAATTTAATGTGGTGTGTGGACTTTATCTTAGGTCTCTCGACCAAAAGTAAAGAGTTTTTCTTCTGTTTTATGGCACCATATTTTTTTTTTTTTTGCTTGATCTCAATGCTATACCATTATATTTTTCTCCCCTGGGAAGCATGGGCTACCTCTACATTTCTTATGTTGGAGTTCACTAGTTTATGAGATTACAAAGGCAAGATTAGATTAGATTATTTAAAAAGATACCAAGAACTCAGATAATGCTGGGCAGAACCTTGAGGGAAGGGAAGTTGGAAGAGTTATACTCTATCTTGTGTTGTTGTTATGTGTCAAGCTGACCTTCCTGTGGGGTTTCAGAGGCTGAAATATGTGTAAGAGGAGATCATCCATCTTTGTCTTGTGGAGTATCTGGTAGATTTGAACCGCATACTCTTGGGTTGCCGATGCAACTCTTCCACTAGACCACCATGGTGTAATTCCTAGAAATCATGATGAACCCACTGGAAAAGAAAGAAAGGGTTGGGTTAGATGCTCCAAAAGAAGATTGTTTGTTTACATTTTTTATTGGTTTGCATAAAATAGATGACAATATATACGCATCATGTTTATATATGTACTTTGTGTTGAATAAAGCTGGTGGAAAATAAGCAAAGCAAACAGGATAGGAAAATAAACTATCCAGAATTGACATTTTAAAAAAAATCTCCATTATTTTACATAGAGTTGACCTTGCTGTTGTGTCTGTTGGAAACCTAATAGCCAAGCCAGTCACTGAGGAGGATAGAATTGTGTGTGTGTGTGTGTGTGTGTGTCCACCATAGGAGGGGACAGCTTGGAAAGTCTGCCCTTTAGTTTCTTCTCCTTCTCTTTTGGTTTTGGAGAAAAGGCTGCTTTAAATATTTTGGTAATGTTCGTCATCTTCTATGCTAGTGTTTTTGTTATGGTCTGAGGTATACCCAGAAGTGGATATTGCTATCAAAGATTATCAATGTTGACTCTCTTTTATATTTCCTAAATTGTGAACTTAATACATGAACTCTTTAAAAAGAAATGAAAGCATGCTTATTTAATGAGACCACCAAAATGTACAATGCCTTATCTTCTTAGGTTTTTAGTAACTGAGAACATAATTGCAGTCAATCAACTTTTGTGGACATTTCTGTTACATGATTTATTACATTTGGTCTCATTTGTGATTTTTTTTCTGTGTGTGGACTTCCCCCCCCCCCTTTATCATTAAATACTACTAATTTTAACGAACATCTACAGAGATCCTGGGCCTTCACTCATTCATTGTTGCACCACCTTTCCCACCTTTCTCCCCAGTTCGCTCTTCCCTTCCCTTTTCCCCCCTTGAAAGTCTGTTCCAGTTGTCCAACCGCCATAGTGCTTGTCAAAGCCAACTCTGATCAATCTCCCTTGTCAGTTTGTCCTTCGCCATTCCCCATAACTCCTCCCTGAGAGAGACTCCACCCTGATTCACAAGGACAAGGGGACTGCGCACTCTCCTAGCTACTTCCTGCTGAAAAGGGATGCTACAGGTTTCAGGGTGAAGATCCTCTCTCACCACAATAAGGGCCCCCCTGGCAATAGGAAACACACAGACCACCATGGAGATTGACTTTGGAATCTAGATGCACTGATCATTTGTGATTTTTAATGACTCTCACTGACTAGATTTGGAGAAAACTGGGGTTTCTCATGTATTCTTCTCTCATAAAGATTCACAGCTTCAGAAACCTGCTGGAGAGTGCAATCCACTTGTCGATAATGGGTTTGGTAGCTTTTCTAGTATTTTCCCCATAGTACCTATTTTATTAATAGAGGTTTATTAAAATAGTTTAATTCTTTTGTGTTTATAGTGCTGAAAATTAGACCCACGACAGGTCAGAAACAGAAAAACAAGAGCTGAGATAGAGGATATTTACATTTTCTTATTTGTGACCTAGTTATCTATAAGATGGAAGTTAATTCAATTTTATGTCACAGCAACATTCTAAATAACTAACATAAGTGAAATTATAAAACAAATGAAATAAAAATGAAGATTAATAGAATGTTGTTGTGCAGAGCAATAATTATGCTTGCCTGGGACATGTTAATTGTTCAATAGAAGATTATAGAATAATGCATGGTTTAAAATCAGGAAAGGGGTGTGTCAGAGTTGAAGCCTTTCTCCATAGCTATTTAATCTGTAGCCTGAGGAAATCATTTGCGAAGGTGGACTCTATGAAGGAGAATGTGGCTTCTATAGGAGGAAGGCTTATCGACATCTTGCATTATGGAGGTGATACAACTTTGCTTGCTGAAAGTGAGGAGGACTTGCTTGAAGCATCTGCTGCAGAAGATCAAGACTATAGCCTTCAATATGGATTGTACCTTAACATAAGAATAAAAAAATCCTCACCACTGTAATATTAAGCAACATCATGATATATGGAAAAAAGACTGCAATTGTAAACAATTTCATTTTACTTGGATCTACAATCAACACTCTTGGCACCTGTTGTCAGGATCAGGAGACATATCACATTGGGCAAGCTTGCTGTCAGGGACTTCTACAAATTACTGAGAAGCAATGACATCAGTTTGAAAACAAAGGGATTCCTGATTCAGGTCATGTTCTATTACATGCTTTGCTATGCATATGAGAGCTGGAAAATGAATAAATATGACAGGAGAATAACTGATGCCTTTGAACTGTGGTGTTGGAGAAGAGTACTAAATATCCTATGTACTATAAAAAAAGAACAAAAAAGCCAACCCACAGATATGTCCTGGAAAAAGTGGAATCAGAATGCTCCTTGAAAGCCAAGATGACAAAACGTTGTCTCACATTCTTTGAGCATATTGCTAGGAGAGGCTATTCCTTAGAGAGGGACATTATGCTTGAGAAGTGGAGAGTTAGTGAATGAGATGAAGACCTGTGGATTGACACGGTGACAGTAGCAATGAGCTCAAGTGAGTCAGAGATGATGAAGATGGCATAGAATAGGTCAAGGTTCAGATCAGTTGTTCACAAGGTTGCTCTGAGTTTTGCTTGACTCCATAACACTTAACAATAACAGCAACAATAAAAAATATTTCAGGTAGTTAAAACAGGTCTTTTAAAATGTTCAGGTGAAAAGATTAGAGATAACTCAGTTACCAGGGAGATAGCTTTCATGGTTTTTCTCTTAGTTATTACAATTATATGTAGCTGAATATCTTTATTCAGAAATACATCATATAAAGTAGCTGGCATTAGAATTTTGGAGTTAATTTATCATAGAATAGAAATTTCCAGCAGTTAAAAAATTGGTGCCTTTAGATGAAATAGTTCATTAAATGTTTACAAAAACACAAAATTAGATTTTTATTTTTCACTATATAATGTATCAACTCCAGATAAAGAATTAAATGCCAAAAGCATAAACACTTAGCAGAAAATATATGCAAATGTACTTTAGTCCTTAAAGTAGAAAGATATTTCTGAAATGTAACATAAAATATTTACAGTACAAAAGAAAACATATAAATTTTGTGTGGTTATGTGCCATTGAATTGGAACTGACTCAGAGCTGACTCACTAGCGAGTTTTTGGAGGCTGTAAATCTTTATCCCATAGAGAGTGCCCTTCTTTCTCCTGTGAAGCAGCGGGTGGACTTGAACCACCCGTCAGTGGGTTAGCGGTGCAACTCCTTACCTACTATGCACCATAACTCCCTACATAAATTTCATTATTTTAAGTTTAATAACTTGGGAATATCATGAGACTTCCTTAAAGAAAATGAAAAATTGGATTATGAACTAGAAGATATTCACAAAACACACATGTGACACAAGGAATGCTACTAATAATATGCACACAAAAACACACAAAAAACCTACAAATCAGTTAGAAAATTGGGCAGATTTATGGGAAACTTCACAGAAAAGGAAATATATTTTATAAACAAGCATAAATTGATATTCATACATTATACCTTATCTGTTAGTAATTAATATGAAGACCATAAATAATTTTTATTTCTTCTTTTGTCAAAATATTTAAAGGTTTGATATGACTTTTAGGCTCTATATTCTACTAGGAACTAAGCCACTAAGTGTTATTTCCTGTCATCCTTATTCATGTCCAGCTTTCTGATCCAGGTGATGGAGAAGACCAGGGAAAGCGACTGTAGTATTTCAGAGATGATAAGAATGGCACAGGACGGGGAAGGGCTCAGGCCTGTTGTTCATACGGTTGTTATGAGTTGGACTTGACAATACCTAACAACAATAACAGGTTTATTTGGTGCAGTTATTTTGGCAAACAAGTTGTCATTGCCTTTTAAAACTGAACATTATTCTCTATGATTCAGGAGTTCCACTCCTAGATAAATATCTAATAAATCTCATATACGCATGCAAGAGGAAACATGTACAAGGATGTTCGTATCAGGGATATTCAAATGAGGAATAATTTGGAAATTATCCAAATGCATGACAATGGGGGAGTTGGATGAATTGTGGTACATTCACAACAAAACATTACATAGTAGTCAAACAAATACAGTACAATGTATGCAAATACGGATGAACCTTACTAATGTAACACTGAATTAAAAAATAAAGTTTTAAAAATGGCATATAATGTGATACTAAAAATTATAATGTGATATTAAAAGTTATTTTAATAATACACATAAAGCAATAATTCTGATTTGACAGGAGAAGCAACAGAATGATGTCTGTGTTTTCAGTATAGCTATACCCAGGGTGATGTCATCTGAAATGACCATGTCCTTGAATGTGTATTGTAATCAGGCCCCAATATTTATTTTGTATGGGGAAATTCAGAGGCCCTTATAATAAAATTTGGAGCTTTATTGGTATAGTCTGTAGAGAATTGTGCTAACCCAAAGGCCACTCTTCTCTAGTGGTATGAATTCACCAGCAGCTTCACAGGTGAAAGATGGACAGTCTCCTTCCAAGCAATTTAAAGCTGCAGCAATGTATGCATGAGAGAGCCTTGATTGAGCTCATGGTAGAGTAAATGTTGAACTGCTAACTGCAAGACCGTTAGTTCAAACCCACCAGCCACTCTCAGGAGGAAGATAGGCCAGTTCCCTCCTGTTGAAATTCACAGCCTTAAAAACTGATGAGTCACTGTGAGTTAGAATGGGTTTTCATATTACTGGGCACATAGCCAAGAGGGACCGGTTCTTGGAGAAGGACATCATGCTTGGAAAGGTGGCAGGACAAGGCAGGCAGGAGAGGAAGACCCCAGACGAGATGGATTAACACAGTAACTGGGGTAATGAGGGTAGGTGTATTGGAGTCTGAGACTGGCTTAGGGTATAGTGTTCAGAGCATAGGGTCTCTGGGAGTTGCACGTGATTCAATGGCAAACAACAACAACAACAACAACAACGTTAAAAATGATCAAAAGAGATAAATACATAAAAGTGAATCATATAGTTCTCAATGACGAGTTGTAGTTAGGTCCCATGCAGTCAAGTACAGTTCATAGCAATCCTGTGAACATCAGACCTGAATGCTGTCCTATCCTACTCCATTCTCATCAACTATGACACACTTGACACAACTAATGCCAATTGCCGCAGTCACTGAGTCTTCTCTTTTGCTGACTCTCCAACTTTCCATGGATGATGCCCCTCTCCAAGAAATAGCTTCTAGCCACATACCCGAAGTATGAGAGATGCACATTAGACATTTTGCCTCCAAGGAGCGTTCTGGCTGCGCTTTTTCCAAGATAGATCTTTTTGTTCTCTTTACAGTCTGTGGTGTATTCAGTAGTCTTTTCCAATCCTTCAACTCAAACACATCATATCTTCTGTCATTCTTATTCATTATCCAGCTCTCATATGCTTAACAGGAGGTTGAAAAGACCATGGCCTGAATCAGTCACACTTTAGTCATCAGACAGACATGATTGCTCTTCAGTATTTTGGAGAGATCCACGACTGAAGACTTTTCCAATGTAATATGTTTCCTGATCTCCTAACTGCTGGTGTCAAAGGTGTTGATTCTTGTTCCAAGCAAGATGAAATAATTGACAACTTCAATCCTTTCTCCATTGATATTATTGTTCTTCAGTTTTTTAAAAGAGATCATTCGTAGAATACTTTTCTAATGTAATATGTCTCCTGATCTCCTGACTGCTGCTATCAAAGGTATTGGTTGCTGTTCCAAGCAAGATGAAATGATTGACAACTTCAGTCTTTTCTCCATGTATTACAGTGTTGTCCTTGGGCCCAATAGTGAGAACTTCGTCTTCTTGATGTTGAGATGGAATCAATTCTGCAACAAAAATTGCAGGTCTTCCTTTCAGTAAGGAAAGCTGTTTCATCTGCATGAGCAAGTAGTTGATCAGTCTTCTGGTCTCAATACCACATTCCTCTTCAGAGTCCAGCTTCACAAATTATTTGCTCAGCCTACAGATTGAATAGGTATAGAGAAAACATACATCCCTGGCACACACTCTTTCTGATTTTAAACTATGCAGTGTTCCCTTACTCTGTTCAGACAACAGGCTTCTGGGTTTAGGTATAGATTTTGTATGAGCACAATTAAGTGTTTTGGGATTGCCATTCTTCTCAATGTTAGCTATAATTTGTTATGATTGCACAGTCAAACGCCTTTGTATAATCTTTAATGCATAAATAGAGATACTTCTGGTGTTCTCTGCTGTCAGCCAGGAACCAACCATCTGACATCAGCAATGATATCCCTGGTGCCATGACCTCTTCTAAACTCCTCTTGAACTTCTGACAGTTCCCTGTTGGTGTATGTTTTCAGCCTGTTCATTTCTGAGTCATCATCAGAAAGATTTTGCTTGCATGTGAAACTAATTTTATTGTTCAATAATTTTAGTTGTTTGAAATGGGTTACCTTTCTTGGGAATGGGAACAAACAAAACCAGTCAGCGAGGCAGCTATAATTCTCCAAATTTCCTAGCATAGACTGTGAGCATGTCCAGATACCTGTTCCTTGAAACATGTCAATGAGTATTCCATCAATTCCTGGAGCCTTATTTTTAGCCAATGCCTTCAATGCAACTTGAACATTTTCCTTTATTATCATTGGCTCTTGTTCATGTGGTACTCCTGGAGTTTTTTTAATGTTAACCATTCTTTTTGGTACAGTGATTTTTTCTTTTATTAAATTTTATTAATTTTAGTGAACATTTACAGAGATTTTGGGTTTTCATTAATTCATTTTGCACTACCCTCCTCCCCAGTTCGTTCTTCTCCCCCCCTCCGAAAGTCTGTTTTAATTGTCCAATTGCCACAGTGCTTGTCAAAGACAGTTTTGATTAATCTCCTTTGTCAGTGTGTCCTTTGCCATTCCCTATCACTTCTCCCTGGGTACAGTGACTTTTGATGCTTCCTGTTCCTGGACTGTTCAAGATCTTGCCCATAGCATCTCTCAGTATTGCAACTCAAGTCTTGAATTTGTTTTTCAGTACTTTCAGCTTGAGAAATGACAAAGCCAAGTTTGTTATTTTCCCTCTTATTATCTGACTCCGGCTCTCTGCACATTTCATTATAATATTTGGCTTTGTCTTCTCAAGCTGCTCTTTGAAATCTTCTGTTCAGCTCTTATTTTATTTT
>NW_006399797.1:5249192-5252443 GCF_000299155.1 Elephantulus edwardii | reverse complement strand
TCATTGATGAGTTTCTGATACATAGCAAGTAACTGTGAAGACCATGGCCTGGATCAGGCACATCTTTGGTCCCCAGACTGACATCGTTACTCTTTCATACTCTGGAGAGGTCCCTGACAGCAGACTTTTCCAAAGCAATTAGTCTTTTGATTTCCTGGCATAAGGACAGACTTATGGGTCAATGGAACTGATTAAAAAAAAAAATCTAAAACTATATTGATGTCTGCGTCTTTTGTTCGTATACAAGAAACTGTTATCATGTACACTTAAATAGGTTAATTTATAGCATGGTTGTTGCTGTTAGGTGCCATCAATACATGTATGACTCCTATAAACAGCTTATCTGAAACCTGTCCTGTCCTGTGCCAACCTCACAATCTCTGACATACTCAAACCCATTGCTGCAGTCAGTGTGACAGTCCACCTGTTTGAGAGTCTTCCTCTCCTTTGTTGTCCCTCTCCCTTTCCAAGCATGACATCCTTGACCAAGGAGTAACCTCTCCTAGCAACATGTCCAAAGAATGTACAATGAAGCTTCCAAGGGGTACTCTGGTTTCACCTTCTCTAAGACATATCTGTTTGTTCTTTTGGCAGTCTATGGGATGTTCAGTACTCTTCTTTAATACCATAGTTCAAAGACATCAATTTTTATCCTGTCATCATTATTCAGATAATCCAGCTCTCAGATGCATAGAAAGTGATTGAAAAGACCATGGTCTGAATCAGGCACACCATAGTCCTCAAACTCACATCATTGTTCAGTAATTCAGAGAGGTCCCTGACCTCTTTCCCAGGGCAATACATTTCTGATCTTCTGACTGCTGATAGTAAGTGTATTGATTATAGATCCACATACAATGAAGTCATTGACAGTTTTAATCTTTTCTCCATCTAACATGATGTCGCCTATTTATCCAGTGGTGAGAATCTCTGTTATCTTGATTTTGAGAAGCAGTCCATATTGAAGGCTGCAATGTTTGACCTGCAGCAAGGGTTTGCAAGTCCTCAGTTTTAGCAACAAGGCTGTGTCATCTGCATACTGAAGGTTATTGATGAGTATTTCTCCAGTCCTTGCTACATTCTTCTTCATAGAGTCCAGCTTCTGGAATAATTTACACAGCATACAAATTGAGTAGGTATGAAGAAAGAATATAACTCTGACATACACTTTTCTTAATTTAAGCCATGTACTGTTTCCTTGCTTGGTTCACACAACAGCTTCTTGGTCTAGGCATAGTTTTTGCATGGACATGATTAAGTGTTCTAGAATTCCCATTCTTCTCATTTTATGGTATAATGTATTATATAAAGGAGCTCTATGACATGTTATATTACTAACCAAAAACCCCCCAAGCAGTTTGAATCTACCAAATACTCTGTGAGAGAAACAATCTCATCCCATATGGTTTGTTTTGTTGTTGTGCTTTCGAGTCAGAAATGACCCCTAGCTGTCTCTTTTCAGAGACAGTTAGTCACAAAGGAGGAGATGCCCATCCTCCTCTGTGGAGCAGCTGATCGATTCAAACTGCTTGCTTTTGGGATTGCAGTACAGTTTCTCACCAGTAGGCGCCGTTTCAGAGATTTACAGCCTCTGAAAACCCACTGGAGGCTTAACTATGAATTGGATCCAACTTGATGACATATCACAACAACAAAAAGGCTACACATCTCTGCTGATACTAATCCATGCACTGCTTCTCAGGACAAATATAAGGCAGTTTCCTCCTGTTAAGTAACTTGATGGTGGATCACTACAAATCAGAACTGACTTGATAACAGTGAGTGGTTTTTGTATATTATTGAGTTGAATTATAAGCTCTTTAAAACATGTTGCAGTATTTTTTAAGAGAATTTCTTATTCATTACACTCATTTGCAGTTGTTCCTGTTAAAGGCATATATAATCTTTATCTTCTCTCATGCTTATTTTCTTGTACACAGTTTTATGTCATTATCTCTGCAATATTTGAGATCCTCTGTTAAATACCAGCTTTCTACTTTGCCTTGTATACTTTGGATGTGTTGCTAACAGAAGTCTCTTCATTGCACAGGGACACCATGCTTGGGAAAGTGGAGGGGCTGCCAAAGACAGGAAGACCCTCGACCAGGTGATTGACACAGTGACTGCGACAATGAGCTTGAGTGTGTCAGAGATTGTGAAGATGGCACAGGTTAGGACAGGCTTCAGATCTGCTGTTCATAGGATTGCTATGAGTTTTACTCAACTCAGTGGCATTTAACAACAACAACAACAATATATGAAAATAACTAAAAATGCGGATTTAGGTACTAGTTTCATAGAAACCACTTATTGTCTTCATTGTTTTTTAAAAAATATGTTTTATTATTGACAATATGCAAAGCAAAATAAATATACACCAGTTTTACATGTACAATGAAGTGATATTGAGTGCACTATTGGTGTGTATTGTTCCCCTTTTTTTGAGTCCTTCTTGCCCTCCACTGTAAGCTATCTGCTCAGCAATGTTCCTGTGTAATCTTTAGAGGTACTGTGGTCACTTTGATCCCGTTTGTTGTTGTTAGCTGATGTCACGCAGGCTCATACCCCCAGCAACCCCGTGGACAACAGAATCGAACCTTCCCACATCCTGTACCATCCGCATAGTCCGTTATGCTACGTTAAACTCATGGTTAGTCACTGTGTTAATCAGTCTTTCTGAGAATCTTCCTCTGTTTTTCTCTCTACTTTTCTAAGCATGATTTCTTTTTTAAGAAACTAACTCCTCCTGATAATATGTTTCAAGTATGTGAGACAAAGTTTTACCATCCTTCTTTCGAAGGAGCATTTTTGGCTGTACTTTTTCCAAGACAGATTGTTTGTTCTTTTGGTAGTTCATAGAATATATGCTGTTCTTTACCAACACAGTAATATAAAGGAACACATTAGTTTTCCTTCTGTCTTCTGTATTTATTGTCCAGCTTTCACATGTTTATGAAACGATGGAAAATACCGAGACTTGGAGTAAGCACCCTTAGTCTTTATTCCCCTAAGTGGTGCAGTACTGCTCTGTTAATTTGCTTCATTGAGGCAAATTTGGATTGCTATGATACTGAACCTTGTACCATTGGTGTGTCAAATGCCATAATGGTTACCCATGGCTAACAGTGTTTGGTGGAGCTCCCAGATTAAGACAGGCTTGGAAGCAGGAGTGGCACCCACTTCCAAAACAACATGCTTCTGGAAAGTGAATTTAGTGAAATGACAATAGTTACAGAATAGGGTCAAGTTTG
>NW_006399797.1:5236550-5239701 GCF_000299155.1 Elephantulus edwardii | reverse complement strand
TTGCATCTCTCTTAGAGCTAGGGATTTTGAACATTTCTTCATGTGCTTGTTGGCCATCTGAATGTCTTCTTTGGTGAAGTGTCTGTTAATATCCTGTGCCCATTTTTCTATTGGATTATTTACCTTTATCTTGTTGTGGTGCTCAAATATTTTATAAATTCTAGATATAAGTCCCTTATCTGTTCAGCTCTTTTACTTCAGCATCCTTTCCCTTAGTTTTAGCATCTGGAGGCTCCACGGCATTTTTTACAGTGTCTTCTGACATGTGTTTTAGTCTTTTTCTTTTTCTTTCTCTTCTCTCTTCATTATGATCTTTTGCTCTCGAATGATGTCCCTGATGTCATCCTATTCAGTGCCGCATACCGCTTCTTGAGATGATGTTTAAATTCAATGGAGATAGCGTCATGGTCATGTTTTAGTTCTTGTGGACTTATTTTCGTTTTCTTCAACTTCAGTTTGAACCTGCACATGAATATTTGGTGGTCAGTTCCATAATTAGTATCTGGCCTGCTTTTGACTGCGGATAATGAGCTTCTCCTTTAAAAAAAGCTATTTGCTGTGAGTAAATCAATGAACATGCAAAATTCAATAACTTGATCTCCAACCTTATTTCTGTCTCCAAGACCATACTTTCCAGCTACCATTACTCCTCATTTCCTACTTTTGCATTCCAGCCATCAGTATTTATTAATGTGTCTTGTTTGAATGTTTGATCAATTTCAGACTGCAAATGTTGGTATATATCCTCAATTTCCTCTTCTTTGGCCTTAGATGTTAGTGTTTTTATTTGTATAATAATCATATTAACAGGTCTTCCTTGTATGTATGTGGATAGTAAGTATTCTATCCCTCCCAACATTATACTTTAGGATAGATCTTGAAAATATCTTTTTAACTATGAATGCAGCACCATTTTCCCTCAGTTTCTCATTCTTAACATGATAGATCATATGATTAACTGATTCAGAGTGGCCCATACCAATCTCTCTTAGTTAACTAATGCCTTAATTATCAATCTTCATGCATTCGTTTTCATTTACAGAAAAACGACTTTCAGTTTTCCTCTATTCATACTTTGTATATTCGATGATTGTTCTAAATGTTAAAGAATGTCTACAGCTCTTTCTCCTAATTTTTAGTGATGTGCCTTCTGGGCTCTACTTCTATTACTATATCTATTCACATTCCTCTGTGGAAAATAGAGTTTTCAAAGACCTATTATTTCATATATGGATGGCCAATCCTTCTTCCTGGTCTGTCTTAATCTAGAAGCTTCACTGCAACCTGTTCACCATGGATGCCCTTTCTGGCATTTAAAACACTAATGGGATAGCTTTCATCACAGCAACCCACAAGTTATATCAGTACAGTGGACTGACAAACAAGTGCTGTGTTGATAAGAGTAAAGGATAAATAGGTAAGCAAATACACATCTACGATTTAAAAGGAACTCTGGTGGCCTCATCAAGAGCTTGCTACCAATCTGAAGACACACAGTTTGAATCTGCCAGCTGCTCCATGGGAGAAGAGTGGGCAGTCTCCTCCCATGTGTTTTATTTTCTCTGAAAACAGTCTGGAAGGTTAGCTGTAGGCCAGTTCCTACGCTACAGTACACAATAAAAACAGTAGTGTTGGCATGTAAAAGCCTTTTGGTAAATATTTTGCTCAATGATGTTTCAAATCCATCAATCACTCTGAAGGACAATCTTGCCTTTTGTAATTTACAGCCTCAGAAATCGAGGGAGGGTCAACTATGGATTAGTGGATTAGTTCAGATTCAGTAACTGAGTGAATGGGTGAAAGTACAAAGACAGAAAAAACGATATAATTCTTAAAATATATAGTTCTGATGGAAATTCTATATTTAGTGCTGTTTTCAAAGTTGATATGGCAGACTACATTTTGAGATTTTTTTACTACTTATGAAGGTGTTTTTTTAGATTATACATTATACAAAGAGGATTTAAAAAGAGTCTCACTGCCAGATTATCTGTGTCTATAACATAAAAAAACAACATATGAATCATTCTGTTTTCTGATGCTCATTTTAGTTACATTGCATTTGTTTTTCTGAAGGAAAAAGGTAGTATCTAGTACAATTGTTTTCTGTAGAATTGTATAGAACTCACAAAGATTAAATATTTAAAATAGTTGAAGCATTTCAACAGCTAAGCATTTAAGCAATCAATCCAAACATACCTGCTAGAAATAAATATGTACTTGGGTTGAAAACAGTGGGTCAGTATTGGAAATTTCAGATTCACATATCTTCTTTTCTCAAATACCTAGTTTGTTATAGTTACAAGGAATTGGAAGTATCCTAGAATACAAAACAAAATATGAATCATTGTAAATATGATGTGACACACAATTTTCAAAACAAATAGAAGAATTGATCAATGTAATGAAAAGGAATTTCAGTTTACAAAAACAACTGACAAGTCTTCAGAATTTGGATATGTTACTGTAATGAATTCCAGTTAGTCATGTCCTATTCTCTGACTGTGGCTCTTAAATGAGTTCCTTTATTTTCCAGGCACTGTTCAAGGTGCAGGGAGCTCTGATAGCCTACTCTGTGTGAAGTTTTGCTGCTAATCTAAAAATTATGCCTCTCCAGTAGTTAAAATTCACAAAAGACTCTGCAGCAAAAAGGAGGGAAATATCCTCCTGTGTGATTTATAGCCTCTAGAAACCCAGTGGAGATTTGGCTATGAGTTGGTTCTGACGGATGGCAATGAGAATGAGAGTGAGTCAATTTTAAGGCAGGGCTCTTCCAATCAAATTACAGGTTAATTTATCTCCTCACTCAGTTTGCATAATAACGGATCAATTTTCCCCAAGTCAATTCTGTTGGATAGTTTTACACTACTTATTTGCATAGAAGGGCGCTCTCTGGTGGCCCAAGTCTTAGGGAGTTGCACTTTTCACTGAAAGGCAGTGCTTTCTGGTTTCTATCAATGGCTCTGTGAGAGAAACATAGACAGTCTCCTCTCGTCCAATTTACAGCTTCAGAATCCCATAGAGGGTTAGTTATGGGTCAGTTCCGACTTGGTAGCAATGAGTTGTTGAATGGACTTCTAGGTACTGGTATGCAAGCAGTGATGCTCAGTCTGAGTCTCACCACATAAATAAACAGAAATGCAAATTAGAG
>NW_006399797.1:5228841-5235880 GCF_000299155.1 Elephantulus edwardii | reverse complement strand
AGTTTGCCTTCGGAAACTCTATGAACTTGGAGAAACAATGAAAGTTATACAAGTGTTCAGGTCTTTTGTTCATAGGGTCACTATGAGTCATCTATGACTTGATGGCATTTAACAACAAAAACAACATTATCGTCAAACCACTATATAATTTTTACAAAAGACTAGAACTCTCCTTTAACTGCATAGGAGAATTAAGCATTGTTATGAATAAAATCCTTGCTGTTGTTTATTCCAGAATCTAGAGTGTATTATATGGAATTGAACCCATGAGGAATAACTTAATTTCAAAATAATGCTTATCACTAATCAGACCCACATGCCACTGTGACAGTTGAGAGTTCTAAACAGACTCTCAAATATTTGTGAAGAGTCTGATCACTTATTTTCACTTGCTTTGGTGTGATTGAATGTTGTTTTCCTAAGTTAATTATTGATTTTTTCTTTCTGTTGGTTCTCTCGTACTATTTTCTATTTCTCCTTGACATCTGTCCTCCCTTCACCCATGGGCAATCTCCTGTGCAATTTACTGCCTCTGAAAAACCATTGGAAAGTCAGCTCCTACTCAGTGGCGAACAAAAACAACAGACCACAGAATGTTGCAGAGAACAAGCTGTCAAATTATCCTCTCAAAATTGAACCATATAGAATTTCCAGTTATAATGGCTATTCATGAAGGAATGTTGTTGTTGTTATGTGCCATTGAGTTAGATCCTTTGGTGCATTTTCAGAGGCAATAAATAACAAGGGAGGAGATTTCCCCATCTCTATTTTGGAGAGCAACTGGTAGATTTGAACCACATGCATTTGGATTGACAGTGCAACTCTTTACTCACAAGGCCACCAGAAAATATCCTGTAGTCATATCCTTGGGCCACTGACAATAGTCCAGAATGGAAGCTGGATTTTTGAGTGATACAGTTGTAGATAAATAGTGTTTGAGGGTCAGATTCTCTCCCTTCTCTCTGTGTCTTGATACTATAAACTCCTTTTACATCAGGGAAACTCAGATCAACTTTGGAAAACCAGGTCTCTCAAGATAATGGGTATGAGGGTAGAGGGAAATGCATTTTTAATTTTGCTGAGATGATATTACTATCATGCACATATTAAAAAACTAGTAAAAACACAAAAAGTTTTATTGAACATCTGAATTTATGAACTATGATTTGAACTTGTCATCTTCAGCTTCCATTATTTTAGTTTAGATCTAGTGGCCTCTGCAAACAAAGACTGAAAAAAGATTGAGCTATAACATGGCTTGATCCAAGGTTAGAGACTCCTGAACTATAAAAACCTTACCATCACTTTTATAATACGCTGTCATAAAAATAAAAAAAAGTCAGTACAAGTGAAATACTAGCCTTATGCAGAAGCCTGAAGATGATATAGTCTGATATATTAACCTGGAGAAGGGGAGAAAAACATACAGAATGTTATAACAAATAGGAAGGTGATTTTTGATAGTTATGCTTCACAATATTCTGGTGAGAATGAACTTGTTTACTCTTTTCTAGACTTGTGGTATAAATGAAAATAGAAAATATGCAAAATGTAGGAAAGATATTACTCAAAGAAGGTTCTTCCTCTAAGCCTGATGACATATTCTTCTTCATATTGTCCAGCTTCTTGAATAATTTGCTCAACATACAGATGAAATAAATACAGAGAAAGGATACAGCACTAACACACACCTTTCTTAGTTTTAAACCATGTAGTGTTCCCTTGCTGTGTTCACACAGTAGCCTCTGGGTCTAGCTATAGGCTTCGTGTGAACACAATTAAGTGATCTGGGATTGCCATTCTTCTCGATGTTAGCTGTAATTTTTTATGATCCGCACAGTCAAATACCTTTGCATAATAATTATTGTACAAATAGAGGTTCTTCTGGTGTTCTCTGTGTTCAGCTAGGTTCCATCTGACATCAGCAATGATATCTCTGGTGCTATAATCTCTTCTAAACCCAGTTTTAAACTTCTGGCAGTTCTGTGTCTATGTATTGTTCTATTTTTTTTTTTTAAACAACAAAGCTCATGTATTTTCACCAGCCAGAATATTCAGACAGTGAACGTGAACAGGCTCTGTTTTTAGAAGACCTCTTGACTTTGGAAGCCCCCATGCTTACACTACCATAAATCTCCAACAATAGTTCTGCCACAGGAAAACAAAAGGAACTTGAGCTAGTGGGTAGGTTTTCTCTAGGCTCCTCTCCTATCCCAAAATTGGTACTCTCATCTCTGGGAAAGAGAAAAGTATCCCTAAAAACCACACAGGATGAGATGTGCCTTTCTGGGTTCAGGTAGTAGCTTCAGTCTTAGAATTTTTATATTATCAACAGAAACTCTAAAGCAGCAAGAACTAAAAGCTACTTTGATCACAAAAATATATAAAGGGTCAAAGGTTTGTTCTAAGCCGATTGCTAAGCCTAGTAAGTATTTTGAAAAGAAAAATAAAACCCCAGACAATCTTAAAGCTGAAACCACAACTGTATGGGGTTAATAATCTCACCCTTAAGGCTTTTAAGATTGACTCTCCCAAATTAGAGAGGTCCTCTGGCTATCTAACTATTTTTAAATGATCTTCAGCAGTATTTTGCTTGCACGAGATACTGATTATATTGTTAAATAATTTCCACATGCTATTGCATCACCTTCCTTGGGAATGGGAACACATATGGATTTTTCCAGTCAGTCAGCCAGGCAGCTGTGCTACAAATTTCCTAACATAGACTAGTGAGCACTTCCAGGGCTCCATATGCTAGTTGAAACATGTCAGTTGGCATCACATCGATTCCTAGGGCCTTATTTTTTTGTCAATACCTTCAGTGTAGCTTGTAGTTCTTCCTTCATTGTCATTGGCTCTTGATCATGTGGTACTTCCCAAAGTAGTTTAGTCCACATCTTTTTAGTACAGTGATTCTATGTGTTCCTCCATCTTCTTTTGATGCTTCAGGAATCATTCACGATTTTGCCTGTACCATCTCTCAGTATTGCAACTTCTCTTTATATTTTCCAATTCAGCTTTCTGCATATTCTGTCATAATACTTTGCTATGTCTTCTCCAGCTGCTCTTTAAAATTTTTTGTTCAGCCCTTTTACTTCTAACATCTCTTCCTTCCCACTCCACCCCCCCCGCCCCCCCCTTTGGTCTCAGTGCTCTAGTGAAATTTCCAGAGTCTCTTCTGATGTCCATTTTGGTTTTTTTCTTTTAACTCTGTCTTTGTTCTTTTTGTACTTTTTGTTCTTTGTATCTTTTCATAGATGATATCCTTAATGTCATCCTGCAACTCATCAGGTTTTCTATCACAGGTGCTTAATGTTTCAAACCTATTCTTAAGGTGACTTAAATTCAAGTGGAGCTCAAAGTCATGTTTTTATTCTCATAGACTTAATTTTCTTAAGCCTCAGTTTAAATTTACACAGACCAAGTGATGGTCGGGAAAGGAGTGTGTCAGGGATGAGCCCTGTCTCCATACAATTTCGATTTATGTGCAGAACAGATCATTCTGAAGAATGGGCTTTATGAGGAGTAATGTGGCATCAGGATTGGAGGAAGATTTATCAACAACCTGTGCTATACAGATGACACAACCTTACTTGCTGAAACTGAAGGGGACCTGAAGTGTTTGCTGCAGAAGGTCAAGGACTGTAGTTTTCAATATGAATTGAAGCTCAACGTCAAGAAAACAAAGATTTTCACCACTGGGCCAATTGACAGCACCATGATCGATGGAGAAGAGATTGTTAACAATTACAGCTTTCTCAGCTCCACAGTCAACACTCTTGACACCCACAGTCAGGAAATCAAAAGATGAATTGCACTGGAAAAATCTGCTGTCAGGGACTTCTTCAGATTCTTGAGAAGTAAACATATCACTCTAAAGATTAAGGTGCACATGCTCTAGGCCAGGCTCTTCTCAGTCTCTTGTTATGCATCAGAGAGCTGGACAATGACTAAGAATGACAGAAGAATAAATGCCTTTGAGTTGTGGTGCTGGAGAAGAGTCTTGAACATACCACCGACTGCCAAAAACCCCAAATAGATATGCCTTGGAGAAATTTCAGTCAGAGTGCTCCTTGGAGGCAAAGATGGCAAAGCTTCAGCTCACATACTTTGGGCATTTTTGTGAGAGAGGCTAATCCCTGGAAAAGGACATCATGCTTGGAAGAGTGGAGAATCAGCAAAAGAGAGGAAGACCCTCAACTGGGTGCATTGGCACAATGACTGCAGCAATGGACTCAACCGTGTCAGAGATGATGAGAATGGCAACAGGAGAGCGTAGGGTTCTGATCTCATCATGGTGTCTCTATGAATTGTACTCAATAACTCATGAGTCCGTCTAACTACAACAACAACAACAAGAAGAAGAACGTTAATATTTAGAGAAAATATTCTAAAAAGAAAAATATTTTATTCATTTCAAAAACTAACCTTGTCCTAAATAGCTCAAATCACACTGCATTACAATGAATCTGCAATTAGATGAGCTCATTTTCAATTAAATGAGGTCCTTGAATTATAATATTTCATATATAGAAACTATCATAAAGACTATCAAGAAAAATAAGATTCTTAGTGGAAATGTTCAGGAATCTTGGTAGTCTGAATCATTGCAAAAATAACAGCCTTTTCAAGAGTGATGTGATAATTACTTAAATATAACTAGTAGTATTAAATAGTGGTTAAGAATATGGAGTTTGGATTCAGGTAGAGTGTAACTCAAAGACTGACATTACAATGATGTGTTGTCCTGGGCCATTCTCTGTGCCTTTCCATAAAATGTAAATAAAAGTTTTGGCCACAGTAGTGTTATGGATAATTAGTCTGATCATGCAATTCATATTTTTGCGATATAGTAAGGAACCTTGTGATGTGATACATTACCTACTGGCTTGCTAATTCAAAGTCTGCAGTTTGAATCCACTAGGCTCTTCAAGGAAGAAAGGTGAAACCATCTCAAATCCTGATGGAATGTTATTACTTAAAATCAGCTTGGCAGCAGTGGGTTTAATTTTTGTGGCACAAAGAAGTAGTTTTATTTGTATTAGTTTTACTAATTGGAAATATTTTTTAGCAATTTGAACCATGATATAAAGTATTCTTCTCTGTTTTATTGGCTTAAGATAATTTCTTCAATTTTGAGCTGTTAGGAACATTGTACTTTCTAAACAATTTGTTTTTCTTACACATAAGAAATCATGATGTTTCACATGGAAATGAATTGTTTCACATGGAAATGAATCATGTTATGGCGAGAAAAGAGTAATTAAAAAAAGCCATGTTAAAAAAAAGAGAGTGAGTGAAAAAACAAATTTTGTAGACAGTACTACTTATAGCATCTTAAGCAAAACAGGAAAAAAGAAAATAGAATTTGAAAGGCTTCTCACAGATATCATGATAATGTTATTAGCAGTATTACTATAATTTGAGATCTATTTAGTAGCATTCTTCAGTCATCCAGAAGATTGCAACTAAAATGAAATGATACGCTTTTATAGGCTAAGTGAGAAAAGTGGAGGCTATCATGAGCTTACTTTGAAGAAAATATAAAGGTAGAAATATTAAGGTCAGTAATAGATGGATTTTGACTGAAAGTAGAGAGTACTAGAAGAATATCTATTTGTGTTTCATTGACTATGCAAAGGCATTTGACTGTGTGGATTACAACAAACTGTGGCTGACTCTGAGAAGAATGGGAATTCCAGAACACTTGATTGTACTTAAGAAGAAACCTATACTTGTACCAGAAGGTAGTCATCAGAACAGAGCAAGGAAACACTGCAAGGTTCAAAATTGGGCAGGATGTACATCAGGAATGTTTCCTATCTCCAAACTTTTTCAATCTATATGCAGAACAGATCAACCAGGAGGCTGGACTCTATGAGGAGGAATATGGCATAAGGCTTGGAAGAAGACTTAACAACCTGCTATATGCAGATGACACATACTTGCTTGCTGAAACTGAGGAGGACCTGAAGTGTGTGCTGTGGAAGGTCAAGGACTGCAGCCTTCAATATGGATTGAAGCTCAATATCAAGAAGACGAAGATTCTCATCACTGGGCTAATTGACAGCATAATGATTGATGGTGAAGAGATTGAGATTGCTAATGGCTTCAGTTTACTTGGCTTCACAACCAACACTCTTGATACCAGCAGCCAGGAAATAAAAAGATGAATTGTATTGGGAAGGTCTACTATCAGGGATCTCTAAAGAGTATTGAAGAGCAACAATGTCAGTTTGAAGACTAAGGTGCACCTGATACAGGCCATAGTCTTAGTAATTATTTGCTATTCATCAGAAAGCAGGTCAATTACTAGGGATGATAGAAGAAGAATTGATGCCTTTGAGCTGTGGTGCTTGAGAAGAGTATTGAATATACCATGGACTGCTAGGAGAACAAACAGGTTTATCCTAGAGAGGGTGAGACCAGGCTGCTCCTTGGATACATCCTTGGAGACAAGGATTCTGAAGCTTTGTCTGACATATATTGGGCATTTTTCAAGGAGTGATCAATCCTGGGAGAGGGACATCATGCTTGGGAGGGTAGAGGGACAGTGCAAGAGAGGAAGACCCACGATGAGATGGATTGATTCAGTGACTGAGGCAGTATGGGCAGATATGTCAGAGACAATAAGGTTGGCACAGGATAGAGCAGCATTCAGAGCTGTTTTACATAAGGTTGCTATGAGTTGCAAGTGACACAAAGACAAATACCACCACCACCACCATCTTAGTGATAAAGCTTTTCTTCTACATATCTTTTCATGTTATGAATTCAGATCTTATTAAAGAAAATAATCTTAGCTTATTTTTAATAAATCATAGTCCTAACAAATGTGTAAAGGAAATAGGAAGGTTAGAATAAAATACCCTGGTTACAAGATCAAAATGAAGAAAACTTGGTCTTAAAATCCCTTCAGGATACATTATTCTCACAGAATTTGGTTTATTTAGAAGAATAATGTGCAAGTCAAATTTTGGACTTTGATGATATCTCTCTGATAATTTTTCATGTTTTCACATTTGACATATCTTAAGCT
>NW_006399797.1:5216064-5227231 GCF_000299155.1 Elephantulus edwardii | reverse complement strand
ACATAGGGTCACTATGAGTTGCAAGCGACTCGACAGCACATAACAACAACAATAACAGTCTTTTTCTAGTAGTTTGATAAACTGATGAGTCCCATTTTCAATCTCTTTTGGAAAATACTGTCTATAAGTTAAATCTATACTCACATTGAAGAATGACCTGTGTTTACTTTGCTTTTGGTTGTTATTAATTTTATTATAGGGGACAGAGGGGTCACTGTCATAATATGAAAGGAAAGTCCAACACATGAAAAGGATGGAGAAGGTAGAACATTTCTTGCTAGGGATTTTGCCTTGACCTTTGTCAACAATGGAAGCCGCAGAGGTGATAGGAAGTGTATTGAACAGGAAGGGTATTGTTTCTTGAGAGACTTTTTGCTGGAGTCAAAAGGTAGCTGGCATTGCTTGGAAACAGAATGCTCTACTGCAGTAAAATGAAGGTCTTTTACAAGTCTCCCAATTGCTGCTGCTCCTGACAGTGAAGCTATTTTAACTTTTAATTTGCTGAAAGGCAAATAAGGCAGCTGTCTTCACAGTGGGATGTTAGGGGTGAGGGTAGGAGAAACAGCTTCCTTTTCATGTAAATTAAAGAAGCATAAACTAAAGATAAGTTTACTATTACTCTCTGGATTCTCAGCAAGCAGGCCAGAGTGTCATCTTTAGTGACTTGCTTACGCTTGCTTTTGGTTTACCAAACATTTCAGATCTGAGAGCAGATTTTCCATCTAACAGCCCTGACAGGACAGGAACTCTAAGCATACCTTGCTGCTTGCCTCTCCACCTTCCGAAAACCAGAAAAGTCAGAAAACCTCTGGGATCATGGGATCATGTCTGCATTTAGGATTCTATTTAGTATATTCTCTAAACCTTAATTGTTTTCTTTATGCCATTCTATTTTATCATAGCATTTTCCCAAGAAAATTGAAACACATTTACCAGGAACTAAGATTGTACCTACTTTTCATTAAACAGGAGCTGTATTAGCAACTTCGTAAGCATTGCATGTGATCCGTTAATGTCAGCAGCCTCTGGCGGGTTCCTTTTGAAGTTGCCCTCTGAAGGTCTCAGCAGAAAGCCTCCTCTCTGCATTATCCCCTTCTGACTTCTGGTGGTTTTGTTTTATTTGTCTATTGATTGGTATTACACATCCCTCTTAATGCTGGCATTAGATGATGCTTTATCAGAGCACTTAGTGGAAAATGACTGTATAAAGGTAGAGAGTTCATGAAATAGTTTGAACTACATGTCTGGGATGCATCATCAGCCAAATATATATTCTAACTATAGGACTGATGTGGAATTTTGGTAAGTCAAGACACTTAATTTATCTCTGCTATACATTTTCTTTTTTCTTTCAGAGTAGTGTGCATTACTGAAATGAATGTAAACCTCCCCTTTGTATTTAATATTATACATTTTTAATGGGTAATGATTGTGTAGATCATCTCATACAGGGGAACAGAAACATTTCCCTTTGGTTATCATTATAAATTTACTTCTGAACAAATTAAAAATGAAATCATCGTCCCTGTCAGGGATGGGCAGGAAAACAAAGGCTTATTAAAGAATTTGCTTTTCCTTGGGAACATACATTATCAACAAGCATTGTGGTCCATAATGCATGTGGCTTGGCAAGACACAGAAATTCTTGGTGATTTAATGTATAAAAGCAAGTCTCGTTTTACATTTTTGCTTTTATT
Source organism: Elephantulus edwardii (assembly GCF_000299155.1). Classification (NCBI taxonomy): domain Eukaryota; kingdom Metazoa; phylum Chordata; class Mammalia; order Macroscelidea; family Macroscelididae; genus Elephantulus; species Elephantulus edwardii. Next base: position 5,225,534 of record NW_006399797.1, on the reverse strand, counting down.
TTTCTCTTCTTTGGACTCCCAGTGGTCACATATCTTCTTCAAATGTGTTTGTACTAGGGCAGTCACGCTGAACCTGTGTGCAAAGGGACTGTTGGAAAAAAGTAGCTATTGGACCAATTGGTGCCCTTTGTCATGCTGTACCTTTCTATCTTTAATCAAGTGTTCAGTTCAGAGAGAACCCTTGTGGCTAAAAATCACTGAGGATTAATCAGTTTTATGTAAAAGACAACAAGAGTGCTTCATTAACATCTTTTGCAGAGGAACAGCGTCCCAAATTTAACTGTGAAAGCTATTGTGAAGCTAGGATTAGCTAAGTGGCACGTTTGTCACTTTTTCTTTTAATTATTACTTAATAAGTTCACTCAAACAATCTATTTTTAGGCTAATTTTATGCTATTAAAGTTATCACTGTTCATTTTAAATATCACTTGCTTTCAATTATATTGTTGTGGGATCCTGCAAAATGTTAAAGTTGGCGTTGCTAACTGAAAGGTGGCTTGTGGCACAGGGATGATTTATGCCTGTGGAATTGCAGAGGTCTAAAAATAGGGCTTGGTGTTACATTAATATGTACTGCAGTACACAGGCACAATAGGGTTAGAGGAGGATGGAGTTTCATCCCTAACTCTCAGTTTTCTTGCTTTTGTCTCTAGTCTGAGCAGCGCCTGAATAATTAGTCATTGCTCATTTGTCATTTGCATCATTTCCTATCTGTACATACCGTTTGTTCCACCATTTCCCTGGTGTTCACGAGGAAGCATGTAATCTTCAAATAGCCTCTCTGTACAATTTTAGTTGCTGCTTTAATTTGAAGTAATCTTCTATGTATTGGACTAGACAATAATAGATCATTGCTGCTAGGCTCTAATGGGGTAAGTATGCAACTTTGACCTTAGGATGAGATCAGAAATGAAGGTGTCCAGATAGACACAAGGCAAACAGTATAGATTCCAAGAAGGAGTCTCTGTTACCAAGCCTCTGTCAGCAGTTCTGTGGCATCAACATTTCTGAATGGACAGCAAACAGGATTTTGATCAATGTTTCCTCTGGTGTGATGCTTTTGATTTCAGTTGTAACAAGTGTGAGATGACAGTGCTGAAAGATGCTTTTCTTCAGCTTTTCTGAGTGTGAACACTGGTCAGACAAGTGGAAGTCAAATAATTGAGTTCACACATCTAATGTTGACAGGGCTAGAGGTTGTATGAGTCTGAAGTGAGGGTGTAGAAAGAGAAATCAAGGTTAGCACTATCTAGAAGAGGAATTGGGACAGTTTCTCTCTGCGTTGGAGAAACTGGAATAGATCGTTGATAAGGCCGAGGAAAAGATGATGAAGCAACTGCTGTTTAGGACAGAACACAGATTTCATTGATGAAATCTATGAGGATTAACTCTGGTAGCTGTAGGATTGGCTAAATATGAGTTTCTAGCTTATTTTCCTTTGTTGCTTATATATCCTTATGTCCATTTAAATCTTTCTCTTTATTTTGATTAGGTAGTTGTATCCAGGATATAGTACTATAGTCCATATAGCATTTAGTATATTCTGTACTATATGGAGCCTTGGTGGTGTGATGGCTGACTAAGTGCTTGAATGCTCAATAAAAAGTTGGCAGTTTGAACTCACTCAGTGGTTCTGTGAGAGAAAGACCTGGTAATCTGCTCCCATCAAGATTACAACCTAGAAAGCGCTATGAAGTCACTGAATCAAAATTGACTTGGTGATAACTCAAAGTGATGTTATATATTTGCAATTGCTTGTTATGCATCAGAGAGTCGGACAATGACTAGGGAGGACAGAAGGAGAGTGGATGCTTTTGAGCTGTGGTGCTGGAGAAGGGTACTGAATGTACCGTGGACTGCCGGGAAAAGAAACAGATTCATCTTGGAGAGGATTAAACCAAGCTACTCCTTGGAGGCAAGGATTCTGGGGCTTCGTCTGACATACTTTGGACATGTTGCCAGGAGGGACGGGTCCTTGGAGAGGGACATCATGCTTGGGAGGGTGGAGGGACAGCGCAGGAGGGGAAGACCCTCTATGAGATGGATTGATTCAGTGACTGGGGTAATCGAGATGGGTGTGTCAGAGGCAGTGTGGTTGGCGCAGGATAGAGCAGGGTTTAGGGCTGTTGTGCATAGGGTCGCTATGAGTCGCAAACGACTCGATGGCACATAACAACAACAACAACAACTATATATATATATATAGTTGTTGTTGTTGTTGTTATGTACCATTGAGTTGGAAAACTCGATGACCCTTCTGGGGTTTTTCTGAGGCAGAAAAATCACATGAGAGGAGATTGCCTATCCTCCCATGGAGCAGCTGGTGGATTCGAACCACGTGCTTTTAGGTTGGCAGTGCAGTTCCTTACTATATGTGTATAGTGTATGGACCAATATGTATATGTGTGTGTTTAAAACTGTAACAAAGTTATTCAGATATTCTGAAGATGTCTCTGCTAATTCTGGTGAGCAATGTTAGTTTAGAACTGTTCTGACACCACTGTTTAATAGATAGCTTAGCTCTTGGAGTTTTCCGGGAAAAGATCACCAGGCTCACCGTCTCAGCAGTAATCTGATGTGTCTGGAAGGCTTCCTTGTTGCTGTACTGTAACAATGTGGAACATGCTAAACTAGTCGCCAGCTGCAGACTTAAACACACACTGGGGAGAGCAATCTAATTTTCAAAGAATATTAACTTGAACTTAATAAATGTTGATGTTTAATTTAATTGTGACCTTTAAGTTACACTTTTTTGAAGAAAACTATTTCAGGTTTTCACAACATGAACTACTGAGAAGTTATGATGCAGTGGCTGACTTTTTTTTTTCTTTCTTCCTTCTCGATCCAGGAAGAATATGTGATAAAATAAGAGTTATTTTTTCCTGAACCTAGCTCACTCTGCCTCAATGGAAATAACAGCTTAGCAAATTTCATCTGATTGCTTACTTTAAACTCAAAGAAAATATAATGAAGAGAAGACAAAGTATTAGTATAGTGATAGTGAGAAGAAAAATGATCTCCGATACCACTGCAGTAAATTATACAAGTCATAGGTTAACATTATTCTGTACAAAATGTGAGGTGCGGCTGTTCTCAGTGATTAAGACCCCTTTTCAGTTTGCTCCCACTTGCTTCCCTTCATTTTTTCAACTTAGGCAAACTCCTACTTATCCTTTAAAAGCAATGTTGCTTTTCCACCCTGAGAAACCTTTTCTGGCGTCTTCTGTCATGCAAAGGCAGGGCTAATTGCTCCCTCAGCATTTTGTACTTATTTTTGTTAGCACTGCTGTGCCTTCTATAATTTATCAAGTTTTATAATTTTCTCTTTCCCTTGACCGTGAACTTTTTTTTTTTAATAAATTTTTTCTTTTAGACGGATTTTCATACTGGCTCTTTCCCCTTTCCTTTACTCACACTTCCTTCCACCCATCAAATTGTGTGACCCTATGATTCAGCCCCTCCCATTCTCACCCCGCTGCTCTCCCCTCCTTGCCTTGGATCCTCGTACACGGTCTACAATCACAGTCTTATACAGAATTTGTCTTTATGGGACTGAGTTAGGACTGTGAACTTCTTGAGGTCAGAGACTATATCTTACTTGTATTGATACATCATTGTCTAATGCTGACTCGGAGAGTTTGTTTGGAGGTTTTAGCAAGAGTGTATAGCCATGTATGTATCCTTCCCTGAAGAACAGTGCTCTTCTGTCAAGAAAGGTTGGTTCTCTTCAACAGAGCATGCTTTGGGTGGGATACATATGGAGAAATGAATGAGGAAGGAAACATTTGTCTAGCCAGTTAGATCAGCAGAATCAACCCTCGTGAGTGGAGTGATGGATGTTGCAGCCACTGTAGATATGGATGGACTCAAATTGACATTCTGCAGTGCTTTGGCTAGATGTGTAGAAGAACCTTCTTTCTGAAGAAATATTATAACCAAGTGTTGTATAATGAGTATGCATGTTCAGGTAGATGCAAAAAACATATTCAGACTATCTGTTACCTAAGCTCTTAACTCAAAGTAAACATGATTAATGATCAAGAGACATGTTGGTTTTCAAATCTTTAATATCATTTAGACAATTGTTGTTGTTGTTGTTGTTATGTGCCATCGAGTCGTTTGTGATTCATAGCGACCCTATGTACAACAGCCCTAAACCATGCTCTATCCTGTGCCAATCTCACTGCCTCTGACACACCCATCCCGATTACCCCAGTCACTGAATCAATCCATCTCATAGAGGGTCTTACCCTCTTGCGCCGTCCCTCCACCCTCCCAAGCATGATGTCCCTCTCCAAGGACCTGTCCCTCCTTGAAACATGCCCAAAGTATGTCAGATGAAGCCCCAGAATCCTTACCTCCAAGGAGTAGCTTGGTTTAACCCTCTCCAGGATGAATCTGTTTGTTTTCTTGGCAGTCCATGGAACATTCAGTACTCTTCTCCAGCACCACAGCTCAAAGGCATCAATTCTCCTTCTGACCTCCCTAGTCATTGTCCAACTCTTTGATGCATAACAAGTGATTGATTGCAAAGACCATGGCCTGTATCAGGTGCACCTTAGTCTCCAGAGAGACACTGTTGCTCTTGAGTACTTTAGAGAGGTTCCTAACAGCAGACTTGCCCATCGCAATATGTTTTTTGATTTCCTGGCTGCTGGTGCCAAGAGTGTTGACTATGGAGCCGAGCAAACTGAAGCTGTGAACAACCTCAATCTCTTTACCATCCATCCTGATGCTACCAATTGGTCCAGTGGTGAGAATCTTTGTCTTCTTGACATTGAGCCTCAGTCCATACTGAAGGCTGCAGTCCTTGACCCTCTGCAGCAAGTGCATGAGGTCTTCCTCAGTTTCAGCGAGCAAGGTTGTGTCATCTGCATAACGCAGATTGTTAATAGATCTTCCACCTATCTTAACACCACCATTCTCCTCATGGAGCCCAGCCTCTCGGTAATCTGCTCTGCATACAGGTTGAAAAGGTATGGAGACGAGATAATAGTCTGATACTATAATGCCAGTTGTTACACTCTAGGGGTTAATGTGTTATTAGGTATTGACCTCTGGGTTATTAAGTGGTTTATTATTGTTGGTCAGGGGACCTAGTTTATGAAGTGCTGTGTCTCTGAGCTGCCCTTCTTGTGAGGGATCTCTTTGGGTTCCTAGGACTTTTCAGGGTCCTGATGCAGTCTGGAATACTTTGGGAAAACTGGATATGACTCATAAATGTTATTGGGCTAGGAAATTTATTTTATGTGAGTACTTGAGCATGATGTGCATGTGAGTGTTGGTGTACTGTGTGTGTTTTAAGGTATGACAATCCTATACTATTCTAAAGAAAAGGCAAGATTCAGCTTACCGGATTAAGACCTCTTTCTTGATACATCTCCATCACATAAACTTCTCTATCCTCAAAGTTTCAGTTTCTTTAATTTATGTGATATAGAGAGCAAGTAATACCTACCTTTATGCCCCTTTAAGGAGCCTAGATGGAACTGCTGTACTTCATGCATTTGGCTACTAACCACAAAGTCAGAAGTTCAAACCCATCAGCCACTCTGAAGGAGAAAGATGAGACAGTCTGCTCCTGAAAGAGTACAGCTTTGGAAATCCTTTGGGAAGATTAATTCTTCTCTGTGGTTTGTTAAGAGTCAGAGTGGGCTCAATGATAATGGGTTGAATTAGGCCATGGTATGGGCTGAGTGCTGGTTCTTCCTAGATGCTCTCCACATTGTCTATGTGATTGACATCTCTGGAGCACGATGCTCCAGAACACAATGCTGCAGCCACACCGGCAGACTTGCTTTCCATGTGGAGAGGCTATAAGAATTAATGCAGCCTTTAATATAGATTACATTGCAGCATCAAGAAGTCAACAAATTCTCACCACTGGACCACTAGGTATTAAGCATGATGTTTGTTGTTGTTGTTGTTGGTACTGTGGAGTTGGAACTAACCCATAGCTGACCCTCCAGTGGGTTTTCAGGGACATTTAATCCCACAGGAGGAGATTGCCCATCCTTCTCTCAAGGAGCGGCTGGTGGACTCAAACCAATGCTTTCAGGATTGTGATGCAGCTTCTTGCCACTAGATGGAGAAAATATTGAAGTTGTCAACTATTTATCTTACTTAGATCCACAGTCAACACTTTTGGTACAGCAGTCAGGAGATCAGGAGATGTATTGCATTGGGCAAGCTGACTGTCAGTGACCTCTCTAAATTACTGAGGAGCAATGATGTATGTTTGAAGACCAAAGTGTACCTGATTCAAGCCATAGTCTTTTCAAACACTGCTGTGTATCTGAGGCCTGGACAATGAATAAGGATGACTGAAGAAGATTAGATACCTTTGAATTGTGGTGTTGAGAAGAGGACTGAATATCTCATGAGCTACCAAAAGAACAAATAGATATATCTTGGAGAAAGCGCAGCCAGTGCTTCTTAGAGGTAGGGATGGTGAAACTTAGTCCCACACACTTTGGGCTAGTTGTTAAGAGGGCATATTCCTTAGAGGAGATATCATACTTGGAAAAGTGAAGGAAGAGGAAGAGCCTCAATGAGATGGATTGACACAGTGACTACACCAGTGGCCTCCAGTATGTCAGAAATGATAAGGATGGCACAGGATAGGACAGGGTTCAGATGTCTTTAGGATCACGATGAGTCATATAGAACTCAAAGGCACCCAACAACAGTGACAACATGTAAAGTATTTAATGCAGTGCTTGGTGTGTAAGAAAGAACTCCTAATGGCACAGCACTCCTTTGTTGTGTTGTTTGTGTTGGGATGCTACCGAGACATCAGTGATTTAGGAGATAGCTCTGAAGGAGACAGCTGAGGCAGTTTACTGTTGTTAAGATTCACAGCCTCAAAAACCCAATGGTGTGTTTCCAGGAGTCAGAACTGACCCAATGGTAGTCAGATTCAGGGGTTTTGGCATTTAGGAACTGCACAATAAAGGGTTTCCTTTATTGTTAAAAGACTTACACTTTTTTTGTTTTAAAGTTTGAAAAAGTTATGAAGTTTAAGGGTATAATATGAAACCATAGCAAATCATATTTTAAAGTGAGGCTAACAGGTGGATAAAAATTAAAAATGCAGCCTGATCTGCAAACCATTCCTCAATGTTATGTTTAGAAGTACCCCAGACTTGTAAGAAGGCTTGGATGAAACTGTATAAAAATGTAATTAAGGCAACCGTTTTGGTTTCTTTGGAGGTGGTTTTCCTATCACCAGTCCTTCTTTGTGACTCTTATATCCTTTAGAATATAACCTTTGTTAGAAGGAAGCAATACACCTACAAGAGGGTGTCTCTAAAATAGCTGTTTTAAAGCCCATGCACCAAACACACAGAATTGAGTTCTGGTTTCTTTCAGAATTTTAATGATTGTTAATAATCAGTACCTGGAGGGGAAAATTATGCATGACAAGGTAGAGGGTGATCAAAGAAAAGAAAATCTGTCAAAGAGATGGACTGACGAGTGGCTACTAAGATGGTATATAACCGAGCAGTGTTTTGTTCTCATGTACATAGGATGCCATGGGTTAGAATTGACTTAACAGTATCTAATAACAGTAACAAAAGACCATATAGTTCTTAAACAATGCTACCATCTTGTTTCTCCATCCAGAGCAGATTGGAATGGCAAACTGTGATTCTTGATCATAAGCTACTTCTTGAAATTGTTCTATATCAGCCAATTCTTTCTTACAGGAACTCTCTAGTCCTTTCATTTTCTTTTGATTCTTCCTGGATCATTCAAGAGTTTGCCCATAGCATTGTCAAGTATTGAAACTTGAGGCATGAATTTGTACATCATTTACTTCACCTTGAGAAATGCTGAGCAAGTTCTTCCCTTTTGATTTTCTGACTCCAGCTTTTTGCATCTTTCATTAGAAATACTTTGCTTTGTCTCCAGGAACTGCACTTTAAAATCTTCTGTTCAACTCTTTGACTTCCTCATCTCTTCCTTTTGCTTTGAATTCTCAGCATTCTAGTGCAATATTCAGGGTCTGTTCTGACATCCAATTTGCTCTTTTCTTTCAGGGTTTCTGACATCCAGTTTGCTCTTTTCTTTCTTCTCTGTCTTTGTATTGGCTTTTTGCTCTCTTCCTGGATGATATCCTTGATATCATTCCTTTCCTCATTTGGGTTTTGTTCATTTCCTCAAACCTGTTCTTGAGATGATTTTTAAATTCAGTTGAAATAGACTGAAGATCATATTTTGGTTCTTGTGGATTTGCTTTAATTTACTTTCTATTCAATTTGAAATTGTACATGAGTAGCTGATGGTTTGTTCCACAGTCAACACCTGGCCTGGTTTTCACAGCTTATTTTGAGCTTCTCCTACAATTCTTTTCACGGATGTAATCAATCCGATTCCTGTGCAGTCCATCATATAGGGCCATATGTATAGTCACTGTGTTTTTATAAAAGGTATTTGTAATGAATAAATAATTGATTTTACAAAATTTTATCATTCTCTCTCCAGCCTCATTTGTCACCAAGTCCATATTTTCTGACTACTTGTTTCTCTTTCCTTGTTCCCAATTTTTGCAGTCTAGTTCCCAATTATTATTAATAAATCTTGAATCCATGTCCATTTGATTTTAGACTGTACAAGTTGGTAGAAGTCTCCTATTTCTTCCTGATTGACTTTAGTTGTTGGTGCATATATTTGAATAATAGTGGTATTAGTAGGTCTTCCTTGCTGCATATGAATAATACATTGCTACTCACAGCAGTGTACTTTGGGATAGATCTAGAAATGGTCTATCTCTTTTTTTTATAAATAAAATTTTTATGTTGTGCTGGTTTACTTACAAAGTTTGTGTAACTTGTTTTCCACTCTGGATCTTTCCCATTTCTATAACCCACCTCTCCCTCCACTCATCAAATTGTGTGACCCTCTGTGTGATTTCTGCCCCTCTCCCTTCCCATCCTCACACCTCTGCTACACCCTTGGATCCTCGTACACATTCTACAGTAATGGTCTTATACAGTATTTGTTAGAAATAGTCTTTTTGACTGTGACTGAAACCCCATTTTTCTTTATATTTTTCATTCCCAGGACAGTACATTAAATATGACTCTCTGATTCAAAGTGGTCCAGGCCAATCCATGAGCTGAGGCTCATGTATCCCATTTATTTTTAACAATGTCCAATTTTCTTTTATTTGTACATCATATACTCCATGTTCTAATTATTAGTGGATTTTTGCAACTATACCTCCTAATATTTTGTCTGCCGAAATGAGAGCTTAGCCTCCAGTGCTCTAATAGTCTAAATGTACTCTACTGTTCATAGGGTTTTCCAAGACCTGTTATTTTGGAAGTGAAGGGCCAATCCTTTTTCCTTGTCTAACAAACAGATTCATCTTGGAGAGGATTAAACCAAGCTGCTCCTTGGAGGCAAGGATTCTGGGGCTTCGTCTGACATACTTTGGACATGTTGCCAGGAGGGACGGGTCCTTG
>NW_006399797.1:5206475-5207824 GCF_000299155.1 Elephantulus edwardii | reverse complement strand
CTCTGAAGACCCTATGTACAACAGTATTTCAGGTAAGTTACAAAATCTACTTTGTTGTCTTTATGTGCTATCAAGTTGACTGTGTGACTCATAGGCACCCTATGAACAACAGATTCTGAACATTGACTTTTCTTTTGACATTCTATTTGTTCTCCTAGCAGTTGTATACTCAACACTCTTTTCCAGCACCACAGCTCAAAGGCATCAGTTCTCTTTCTATTATCTCTAGTCACTGTCGAGCTCTCTGATGTTTAACACACAATTGCAAAGACTATAGCCCGGATCAAGTGCGCCTTAGTCATCAGCCTGATGTTACTCTTCAGTACTTTGGAGAGGTCCCTGACAGCTAACTTTCCCAATGCAATTCATCTCTTCATTTCCCGGCTGTTGGTACTGAGTGTTGACTGTGGAACCAAGTAAATGAAAACTGGTAACAATCTCAATCTCTTCACCATCCATACTGATGCTGCCAGTTGGCCCAGTGGAATAATTTTCTGTTACAAACTCACCCTCAATCTTTGAACATGTGACCCTGTGAGTACAATTATGAATATGATGTAGGTTTTCGTCGTGTTTTTGAAAATGTAGTTCTGAAAATATTCTGAGTGTATGGCACTATCATTAGACTATAGTACTGCCTTGCAAAGTTATCTCTTTAAGAGGAACTATACCTGTTTGGATGTATAAATTCCAGCAGTTATTATCTTTATAGATGAAATTTACAGAATCCCCGGGGGGTTTTGTTGATTCTTTCCTTTTAAGATACATAACCACTTTGAAGCCAAATTTCATTTGAATGTGTGAATTCTGTTAGTTTTTTTTGAAAAACCCTCCAATGCTGATTTTATCATTAAGCATTTATAATTCTAGGCCACTACTTGAAATCTTCATTTCCATGACTTCTGCAATCTTGGTGAGCCCATAGAATGTACACAAGAGTGGCTTAAGCAAAAACTGCTTTCTATCACATTGCATTCCTGAAAATAGTTCTAAAAAGCTGATAATGGTTTCCCAAAGCAGCAATATTGTTGGGGGTTGTGCTTCAAAGCGATGACTCAATATGAAATAAATCAGAAGTAGAAACATAGTGTCTTATAAATACAAAATTTTAACAATAGTGTCCTTATGATAGTTTAAATGAGTAACTTTTTTACCAACATCTTGCTGCAGAGTGTCAAGGACTGCAGCCTCCAATTTGGATTGAGGCTCAATGTCAAGAAGACAAAGATTCTCACCACTGGACCAATTGGCAGCATCAGGATGGATGGTGAAGAGTTTGAGATTGTACACAGCTTTAGTTTGCTTGGCTCCACAGTCAACACTCTTGGCACCAGCAGCCAGGAAATAAA
>NW_006399797.1:5198162-5206375 GCF_000299155.1 Elephantulus edwardii | reverse complement strand
GTGCGGTTGGCGCAGGATAGAGCAGGGTTTAGAGCTGTTGTGCATAGGGTCGCTATGAGTCGGAAACGACTCGATGGCACATAACAACAACACAACAACAAGCACTGTACATAAAAGAGCAGAATATAGACAAGCAAACATATTTAAGGTATATGCAACATCCAAAGAATCTTCTCAAATACAAAATCTGATGGATGAATGGTACCCTTAAGAGCAAACTGAGCACAAGAAAACATACAGATTAAATAGTGGCAGGGATTCCCACATCAAGGCAACAGATCAAGGCCTTGAAAAAGATAAGCTTGGTGAAATTTATTTACCTATAATGCTCTATCTACAGTAGAACTTCAATCTTTTGCAATTTCTCTGACTGAAAAATTTATAACAAACATCTCAGACAATGACTGAATTTTTTGACTGAGTAATTACAAGCTTGAATTGTTTCAAACTTTAAACCTACTACTTTGGAGTTGTTCCTGACTGAAAGGGACCCTCTATCTATCAGCTTTCTGAGGCTGTAAATCACAATGAAGGAGACTTTTTCCCATTGAGCCTCTGATGGATTTGAACCACCAGAGATGTTCAGTCTTTGCGTCAGCAGTACAACTTGCTACAGACTAACCCACCAGAATTGTTTATATATGGATAAAATTCTGCAGCTGTGAATTTGTAGTAAAGTGCTAGCATGGTCTAAGTTTTTTAAAATGATTTTTTGTGATTTTTTAAAAATGTAGTTTTGTGAGGTTTCTGGAATGTTATCACGTTGTAGTATGAAGAAGGAAAGATAAATATTTTTTTGCCAATGCTATTGAAATTAAGAAGGCTGAACAAATTCTTGTGGTAAATGTACTTTTAGTATAGTTTGGATAACGGTTCTGGGTTGTGTTACATACTCATAAATGCTTTCTGTCATCATTATATATCTTATTGATTTGGAGGATTTTGTAGAGACTTAACTTGTTGATCACTTAGAGTTTATTACCACTGAAGTCAAATTGGAAGAGCCAAATTGAAAAGATTCCTTTCTATGATGGAATTTTCAGTGTCTTTCATGACATTTACTGGATTAAACAATTTTATGAAAATGACCTAATTCCCTAAATTTATCTAAAGTACACCATCTGCTTTGTAACCTCAAGTGATCTTATGGTTTATTAGATTTATTAAGCAAACATTTAATGTGCAAATATAATTTAATAAGCTTCCCACAGGTGTCTAATTAGACTTTAATTTCCACCACTAGAAGTAAATCCAGTAAAAAGTATGTAGGTCTCCTATTCATAGTAATATCTCTAAGTTAACGGAACAAATATGAATTCATACTTTAGTTTAATTTCAATCTCTTTAAATCTCTGATGGGTTTTGCACATCAGAATATGCTACTACAGAGGTAATTTTTAAGTTCTTGGAGATTATTTTATAAACCATGACCAATTCTGTTGCAAGTGATAGAGAAGTTGAATTGAAACTAACTTGATGAAAAGAGAATTTTGCTATCTCCAAGATCTTGAGAGAATTCTAGAGTAGATTCCAGAACCTGAGGATGAAATGCAAGAACCAGAGCCTTCATGAGTGGAACATGGGACTCAATGATGGCAGAAGACAAACTACTTATTTTTCCATCTGCATTTATACTTCCTTATGTATTTTTCTTTACAAAGATTTTTCCATAGGGCAGAGAATATGACCACTTGTAGCCAAGTCTAACTACTCCAGCAGAAAAGGAATTTCTTTCTCTTAATGTCTGACTATTTGGCCAGTGCCAAGGAAAGCTCTGATTAGCTAGAATGGCCAGATTATAGTCATGTGCCCAATTTCTAACTTTATAAATGATGGTAAAGCTTGTTAGGCATATGTAAACAAAAGTTAATGCTCTAATATGAAGAATAGTATTATAAACTACTGTAGGAAAGAAAGCCTTTGCATAAATAGTTACTGTTATTTACTGTGGAGCTGGAACCAACCCTCCAGTGGGTTTTCAGAGTTAGTAAATCGCACAGGAGGAGACTGTCCGTCTACCTCCAGTGGAGCAGCTGGTGTGTTTGTACTACCTGCCGTAGGGTTGGCAGGACAACTACTAAGCCACCATCATTCCCTTGCATAAATATTACTTGAAAGTTATTTGAAATAGTTCAGGATCTTTTACTAATGGTTTGTGGTTTTAAGTTAAGAATCTCTATGAAACAACAAAAAGGCATCATGATTTAAAATAAAACTTTGGAATTGTGTTTTCATTTCAAAAGAAGTTAAGTTCTTGTTATTAAAAATATATATAGACTTACTCAGCCAAATTCAAGTAAATAGCTCCTCATAACACTAAGGAGTAGAAAGACATTAGTTACCTGAGGATCAGCTTTACAAGTTTAAAACCTATTTCAGCATCAGTGACAAGCTTTTGGTAACAGTGAACTCAGCTAGGAAGAACTAGAACTTCTCTCATGCTGATTATTTGATTTGCATATGTAAGAAAAGTCAATACCTTTAACTGTTGTTGATAGTTTTTGTCAAGTTGACTCCTGGTGACCATGCTCCCTGGTCCTTTGTCATCTTCACTATCTTTGGTGGGTTTGAATCCATTGTTGCAATCACTGTTTTTGATAACTTCCAACCCAGGGTGCTTATCTTTCAGCATGATCTTGGTCAATATTTTTTTGTGATCCATGAGATTTCTCACTGACTAAAGCTTCATCTTACATATTTTGGGCATATGGCCAGGAGAGACCAGTCTTTGGAGAAGGCCATCATGATAGTAGAGGTAGAGGGACAACACAGGAGAGGAGGACCTCAAATGAGAAGGATTGACACAGTAACTGGGGTAACTGAGATAAGTGGGTCAGAGACAGTGAGATTGGCTCAGGATGGGACAGGGTTCAGAGCCATTATTGGTCACTATAAATTGCAAGTGACTCGAGGGCACATAACATCACCACCTAATGATGTTCAGAAGTAGATTGCCTGATTTTTTTCTCTAATATGTCTTTGTCTGGGACCTCCACCGAAATCTACAGGTGATCCTGTGAGAATTTGAATTGCTGATGGCATATCTTGTATGGTCATAGAATCACAATACAACCACAGTGTCACCACAATACAACAAATGGAGAGATGATGGTGGGATTTTTCTTTTTATTTTTTTAGAGCTTAAGTGTTGTTGATGTAACAGGGAAATGTTAATGACTTTTTAATTCTCTTATTATGAATACCTTTTTATATGTTTATAATATTTTCATTTCCTTTCTTATGAACTTTTAAAATTATTTATTTTGTGCTTTATTTGAGGGAAAGTTTACAAATTAAATTGCTTTCCATTTAATCATTTATAGGCATTTTGTTTTATAACATTATTTACAATTGATTAAGACAATTCTTAATTACAGTACATGATTATTGTTGTTGTTGTGCACCGTACACTTGGACCCAACTCATAGCTGACCGTTCAGTGGGTTTTCAGAGGCAATTAATTGTACAGGATATTGCCCATCCTTCTCCCACATAGCAGCTGATGGCCTTGAACTGCATCACATGTCTTTGGGATTGCAGTGCAGCTTCCTGCTACTAGGCCACCAGAGCTCCCTTATTATATATTGTCTTTCTCTTCACCCAACTTATTTATTAATTTTTTACTCCTGGGTCCCTATTTTCCAATTCTTGTTAACTATGATGATGGAATTTTTGTCAGAGTTCAATAATTTTCATGAAAATTAGAGTGATCATAGTGATGAAACAAGAAAGAAAGCATCATCTCAGGAAAAAGCAGTGGAGTGTCCCTGAGCTGTTTCCATGTCCCCATGATTGCTTTCTCCCATTTTTGTCTTCTATACTCTTAACACCAGCAGTCAGGAACTCAAAAGATGAATTGCATTTGAAAAATCTGCTGTCATGGACCTCTCCAGGATGATGTCAGTCTAGATACAAAGGTATGCCTAATCCAGGCCATGGTCTTCTCAATTACAATACTAAGGATGACAAAACAATAGATACCTTCAAGTTGTGGTGCTGGAGAAGTCTTGAACATACCATGGACTGCCAAGAAAACAAATAGATCTGTCTTGGAGAGGATGAAACCAGATCTCTCCTTGGAGGCTAGGATTTTGAAGCTCTGTCTCACTTAATTTGGGCACGTGGCCAGGAGAGATTGGTCCTTGGAGAAGGACATCATGCTCAGAAGGGTGGACAGACAGTGCAGGAGAGGAAGGCCCCAGATGAAATAGACTGAGAACAGTGACTGGGACAATCAATAGGTGTTGGTATGTCAGAATTAGACTGGCTCAGGACAAGTAAGGAAGGGTTCAGAGCTGCTATATATAGGGTTGCTATTCATCACAGGTGACTCAATGGCACATAGTAACAATAACATATTATTACATGTTTGGAAGCAGGAGCAGCATCCACTTCCTAAACAACATGCTTCTGGAAACTCTGTGAACTTTGATAAATGTCAATAGTTGTAGAGGGACTTCAGGCCTTTTGTTCATAGAGTTGCTATGAAACAAGATCCACTTGAAGGCAATCAACAACAATAACAACAACAAGTTTATTTGTTACAGAACATATAAAGCAGTAATTTAAAAACACAATCCAATCAGGCAGAGCATATATCTCACTATCATTAAATGTCCTAGTTTTATGTTAAAAGTATGTAATTGGCCTTTAAAGTAACATTTAATGACCACCTAGTCATATGTCAGTTTCATCTTGCCTATTGACTCTTGTCTTTCTCTTCCTAAAAGGTACTGGGCTCTTCGATGTTTGTTTGTGTTTCACCTTATGTCTTGAAAACCTACCCCAGTTCTTTTCCTTTTGCTGTTTAAGCCTTGATTGCATTTTTTCAGAGATGCCTTCATGATTCTTAAACTCTTCTCTGTTTTTCTTTCTGATCATGTTGTGTTACTGAATGTTGTAATGATATATTTATGCACTGGTGCATTTAATGTCTCTCTCTTCTTTGAGTTGCAAACACCTTGATTACAGATCATATCTATTTTGTTCACTTGGTGCCTGGCAGGGTTCTTGGGACAGAATTCTTACTCAGTAAGAATGCTTTTTAAAAATAATAAATCAAAGAACAGAAAGAGACTCAGAGAGATTAGAAATAGCAGCAACAGTTGACTTCAAAGATTTGAAATGAGAAAGGGTGTTATAGCCATAGGTGTTCTAAAGGTGGAGTAAAAGATAAAAAACCATGGAACAGCACAAAAGCCTGAGTCCCAGGGGATGTGATTTCATACATGTGCCCCATGAGGACGTGCTTGGGCACACGAGCCCACTGCTCCACAGCTCCCGGGCAAGCTGGTATTAATTTTGAGAGGCCTGACAGTCAGTACAATTTAGCATCCCGGGTCTATACACTGCCTGTCAGTGACAAGGTGAACCATTTGTATCCAAGTCTCAACACTGGGTCTGTCAGCATCTCTCTCTTCATTTTTGACTATCTGTCTTCAAATATTGGACTTTGTGTTAAACATTCTAGAAATTTTTTTATTGAACATATTTCAAAGGCAAAATCTAGGCATGGATTTCTTTTAGAAATACCAGAAAAAGAATAAAAACATTCATTCGGATTATTATCTCAGATGCTAATTAGATAAACTTTATTTTGTTTTATTTTATTTTTAGGAGAACAGATCTACAGTCCAATTCCTTTAGTCCCTTGCTTGTTCAGCTAACATCCCACAGTTTTAAAAATAGTCTATTAAAAGGGGTCATATTGGGCATTCTACATGTTTTTGTCTTAGACTATTTTGTTCTTTAAACAATTTTCTTTTGATTCACTGATAGAGCTGCGCACCTTCACCTTTCCTCTGTTTTTTGTATTTTTTGTTTTTTTTTTGTATGCAGTTAGGTGATTTTGATATTTGCATTATCAGTGATACGCAGACACTTGACTTTTGAAAAAGCACATTTCAATCCAAATAACATCTTTGGTACTTGATAGGAGTTCTCATATTTCCTCTGGGGAGTTGGGCTGTGTTTAAAGATATTAAGAAGAGCTCACAAGCTTTAAGATCAGATCCCCAAATAAGAGAACCAAATTCCACCTCTCTGCTTCGTTTGATAGTGGCTTTCCCAGCTTATCACAGGTTGTGGTTTTATGGTAATGAAATGGTAATTTTAAAAGGTAGTAAGTAAGATATGACCATAATAAAGAGATATTTTCCCTTTATCAGTCTCTGTAAATGTTTACTCTCTTGAGCCAGAACCATAGTGCTCTTTTCTTTGGAAATTTGCATATCTAGCCTCTCTCAGCCTGACAGCCACTCCAGTTTAAATATCACATCCTTGGAGAGACTTTCAGAGGTAGGCCAATTCACAAAGCCTGGTTAGGCCATGAGGACCAGCATAAAGAATTTTTTTTTTTAAATTTTTTTAAAAATTAATTTTAATGAAAATTTACAGAGACTTAGGGTTTCCATTCATTCATAGTTGCACTTTTCTCCCTGCCCACCCCTCCCCCAATTCACTCTTCTCCTTGAAAAGTAAAAGAAAAATTCTTTCATAAATATTTTGCTATATTTAATTTGAATGATCTTTTCTCATAATACCTAAACCATTCAGTTAGTTCTTAAAGTGTGTCCATTACAGATAAAAGTGCATTTTTTCCTTTGCTCCTTGTACCCACATGATTTACAAATTTATTTCTTTATGCAGTAGCATGCCTACAGCCACCATGTACCAGCCACTCTTTTATATTTCTTCGTTATTTTACTCATTTATTTTTTAAACCAAGGTAATTATCTTAATTCCTACTTTACAGATGCAGAAATCAAGGTTTTGAGAATTTCTTTTTGAGGAATGTTAGCTTTCCTTTGCTTTCTTAGTGAATGAGAAAACAAGCACTGCAAGGACACAAATGCCTTTAGCAGCACTTTAAGAGGAATGGATGCAGTCTTCATACTTCCTGGGAGCTTTATGGAGATTTACTTAAAATTGAATAGAATCAGGTGTGAGGCACCTTTCAGGTGAATTGTTGCTGTTAAGTACTGTTGAGTTAAATGTAACTCATAGCATGCCAGTGATTTTTTTTCAACTATGTTCTTTTCAATCACCCGCTGTGCATCTGAAAGCTGGACAGTGAATAAGGATGACAGAAGAACTGATGTTTTTGAATCCATGGCGACTTGATGGCACATAGCAAAAATAACAGTGTATATATCCATTGGAATTTTAAAAGGAAACTTAGTTTCTTTCTAAAATTTTTTCTTAATAATGTGAAGAGATTTGTTAAAACCATTGTTAAGGAGTTGATTACAACTCAGTGATCATCCTGTCTTTCTCTCTTGGAGGCAAAATGTTATGCATCATGTCACTGTTGTGTTGTTATTATGTGCCATCAAGCCACCTGTGACTCATAGTGACAGTGTGAGTGCACGGTAGCTCTGAGCCCTGTCCTAGGCTGAGCCAACCACACTGTCTCTGGCACAGCTGTCCCTATTTAACAAGTCACTTTGTCAAATAGTGCAACAATGAATGAATGAAAACCCCAAATCTCTGTAAATGTTCATTAAAATTAATACAATTTAATAATAAAAAATATTTACTTTGAGTAATAAAGTTGATCCCAGAAAAAAAAAAAAACACCAAAAAACAAGTTACTTTGTCAATTTGTCTTATCCAAGGTCTTCCTCTCCTGTGCTGTCTCTCCACACCTCCAAGCATGATCTCCTTCTCCAAGGACTGGTCTCTCCTGGCAACATGCCCAAAGTATGTGATATGGAGCTTCAAAATCCTTCCCTCCAGAAAGCAAGTTGGTTTCACTCTCTCCAAGAAAGACTGGTTTGTTCACTTGACAGAACATGATATAATATTTTTCTCCAGCACCATAACACAAAGGCATAAATTCTACTTCTGCCATTCCTATTCATTGTTCAGCTCTCCAATGCATAGCACGCAATTGCAAAGATTATGGCCTGGATCGGGTCCAACTTTGTCTCTAGACTGATATCTTCGCACATCAGCCATTGTTGTTGTTATGTGCCGTTGAGTCACTTATGACTTGTAGCGACCCTATGTACAACAGCCATAAACTCTGTTCTGTCCTGTGCCAATTGCACTGTCTCTGACACTCCCATCCCGATTTTCCCAGTCACTGAATCAATCCACCTCATAGAGGACCTTCCCCTCCTGCGCTGTCTGTCCCTCCACCCTACCAAGCATGATGTCCCTCTCCAAGGACTGGTCTCTCCTTACATGTCCAAAGTATGTTAGACAGAACC
>NW_006399797.1:5180765-5195967 GCF_000299155.1 Elephantulus edwardii | reverse complement strand
ATACAGGCCATGGTCTTTGCAATCACTTATGTTATGCATAAGAGAGTTGGACAATGACCAAGAAGGATAGAAGGAGAATTCATGCCTTTGAGCTGTGGTGCTAGAGAAGAGTATTGAGAGTATCATGGACTGCTAGGAAAACAAACAGGTTGGTCCTGAAATGGGTTAAACCGAGTGGCTCCTTGGAGGCAAGGATTCTGAGGCTCTGTCTAACATACTTTAGACATGTTGTAAAGAGAGACCGGTCCTTGGAGAAGGACATCATGTTTGGTAGGGTGGAGGGACAGTGCAGGAGGGGAAGGCCCTCAACGAGATGGATTGATTCAGTGACTGGGTTAATTGGGATGGGAGCGTCAGAGACAGTGCAATTGGCACAGGACAGAGCGGAGTTTATGGCTGTTGTACATAGGGTCGCTATGAGTTGCAAGTGACTCAATGGCACGTAACAACAACAACAACAACAACAACAACAACAACAACAACACTATAGGTGTTGATTGTAAAGAAGATACTAATAGATGATTAAGTTTTCATAGAGCAAATAAGAAACCTTACTTTGGAAGCAGGAGTGGCATTCACTTCCTAAACAACATGCCTCTGGAAACTATGAACTTTGATAAGTGACCATAGTTAATAGAAAACCTTCAGGACTTGTTTTTATATAGTCACTATGAGTCATACTTGACTTGATGGCAATCAACAACAATAACAACTGACATGTAAATAACACTATAAACTAATGTCTGAATAATAGTCAAAATTATTCACTTAACAATAATAGTTTTTAATACTATATTGAATTTTAAGGAAAATAATTTGCAAAGTCCATATCTCTGAATCTGTCTAAAGAAGATGTAAACATAATATCATTTTTTCTTTGACAGAATAGTCACTTTTAGATAGATTTGTACAAAACCTTAGAGCCATCTTCCTACCATCACATACTTCCATAGATGTCTAACACATTTGTTAATGTATTTATTCAAGAAATATATTGAATATATATCCCATGTTCCAAGCTTTTTTATAGGAATTTTGGCTACAATAATGAGAAAAAGGTAAAAATGTACTCCCCTCATAAAACTTATATTTTAGTAAATGAAACATATAATACCCCAAATAACAGAAAGAAATATAATATGTGGTTAGTTAGTGATATAAGCTAAGAAAAAATTGTAAAGGGTGAAAGGATGTATGAAACCTTGAGCCAAAGATGATACAGTTCGCAATGTGATTATAATTACATTGCCCTGAATGGAGTAAGGGAATATTGTTGGCAGATATTCCGGAAAAAAATTTGCTAGCTTAGGGGACATCAACTTAAAAGGCCTAATGACAGGAGCAGACTTGGTATTTTGGTGGGTTTGTTTTTGTTTCTGTTTTCTTTTTCAAGGAACAACAAAGAGACATTGTTGGGTAATGGAGTAAGTGAGGAAAAGAGATAAGGTTTAGAGAAAAAACAGAAATATAGATTGTCATATGTCTCTAGGTTAAAATTAAGATGTTGATACTAACTTTGCATAAGATTAGAGGCTTTAGATAACTTTGAATTAAAAACTACTATCTGATATGTATCTTATTTTTTTTATCAGATTCATATTTTAACAATATCACTTTACATGCTATGTTTCAAGTAGACTTAAGTAGGCATTAAAGGGAGATCTGGTGGTCTAGTGATAAGGAGTTACATTGCCAACCCAAAGGCAAGTGGTTTGAATCTTCCAGCTGCTCTGAAGAAAAAGATAGGCAGTCAACTCCTGTGTGATTTATAATCTCCGAAAACCAGTTGAAGGGTCAACTATACATAATCACAGTAGTAGTAAGAAGGGAAATGTGGAGACATTATGAGGCCATTGCATTTATTCCTGTTAGAGATGATGGGAGCTTGGACTGCTGTTGTTGTTAGATGCCATTGAGTTGAGTATGACTTGTAACGACTTGATAAACAATAGACCTGAACTCTGCCCTTCACAGGATGGAACCCTGTGTCATCATCATCATCTCTGACACACTTTGCTCATTGCAGCAGTGGCTGTCAATCCTCTCATTACGGGTCTTTTTCTCCTTCACTGATCCTCCATATTTCCAAGCACAATGTCCATTTGCAAGGAATAGCTTCTCCTAGCAACATGTCCAGAGTATAAAGAGATGAAGCATCTTCATCTTTGCCCCCGGGGAACACTCTGCTTGAATTTTCTCTGAGATATATTTGTTTGTTCTTTTGGTAGACCATGGGATATTTAGTACTCTTCTCCAGCACCACAACTCAAAGGAACCTATTCTTCCTTATTCATTGTCCAGCTCTCTGATGCACAGCAGATGATTGAGAAGACTATGACTTGAATCAGACTTACTTTAGTCTTCAACCTGACATCCAGGCATTGCTCCTCAATAATTTGGAGAAGTCTCTTGACTGCAGAATTTCCTGGTTTAATACACATCCTGATCTCCTAACTGCTTGCACCGAGAATGTTTGTTGTTTGACTGTGGATTAAATTAAGTTGAAGTTGTTGACAGTTTCAAGCTTTTGTTTTGGACCAGGATGTTAGAAATAGAGATGGTGGGAAGCAAATGAGTTTTAGTTATGTTTTGAAGGTAGTTTGATAGAATTTCTAGGTGAATTGGGTATGGAGTAGAAGAGATTTTAGCAGTCACATGTGACTAAGGCTTTTGACCTGAGATACCGGAGGTGTAGAACTGTAAAGGGGAAAACTTCAGGAGGAGCAGACTTATGGGACAGAGCATCAGGCATTAAATTGTGAGATGATTTTAGTAGATGCCTAAGTATAGAAATTTAGCTAGTTGTTAGATAGATAGGTAATTTAGATGAGGAGGACAGGTAAAGGCTAAAGGTATCTCTTTAGAGGCCAACAGGTATAAATGCTTTTGAGTTTGTCTCTGAAATTAGATGAATCCTTCATGGGAGGGAGAATAGCTAGGAAAGAAAGAGTGAGCTAAGGACACTCCTAGGACATTGTAGTTCTTGAAATTTGAAGAGATGAATAGGAATCAGTAAAGGAATGTGTACATAGCATTATCTTTTAAATTTTCATAATTTTAATATCTGAAAGTATTATCATGCAGTGCATCATGGCTCCCAAATGCGTCTAAACCAGTGCTAGTGAGAGCAACAGCAAGAGGCAAAGGAGAAATAGCTATTTGGAAGTGAAACAGAAGGTGGAACACCATTGATCACATTGCATATGTGTAGATATGTTCTCAAAGAGTCTATAATGTCCTGTTTCATATACAGTATTGCGGATAGTAAGAGACACATGACATGGTAAAGAGGGAAGTAAAAATATTTATTATGTATCTGTTGTTGTGTACTGTTGAGTTGGAACCAAGCCATAGCTGACCCTCCACTGGGCATTCAGAGACAAGAGTTAATTGCTCATTTTTCTCTCCTGGGGCAGCTGGTGAATTCAAACCAGGTGCCTAAGGGAGCTCTGATGGCCTAGTGGTAAGAAGCCGCACTGTAATCCAAAGGCAGGCAGTGTGAATCCACCAGCTGCTCCCCTGGAGAAGGATCGGCATTCTCCTCCCATACAGTTACTGCCTCTGAAAACTTGCAGGAGGGTCAGTGATGGGTCAGTTTTGACTTGACTGTACTTAACAACAACAAGATTATTTGTTTATTGAAGGATAAATATATACAAAGCTCTTTAATGCTTAATATCAAATAGACATTCACTGCTGTAATGAAAACGTATGGTGGTATACCATCCAGTTGGTACCAAACCACAGCTGTCCCTCCAGTGGGTTTTCAGAAGCACTGGAGGGGATTTGCCAACGTTTTTCTCATGGAGCAACTGGTGGCTTCAAATGACAGACCTATGGCTGTCAGTGCAACTTCTTACTGTTAGGTCACCAGGGCTTCCTGGATTAAAATGAGAAATATAGAATGTTGTAGTTTCTTAGAGAGAGAAGGGGAAAAAATTATCTTTGGATTGCAATAATCACAGAAATCTTCTTAGATGAAAAAAAGGGTAGAATTTGCCTTGGGACTTGATGCCAAATACTCATCTTGGCACTTGAGAAAAGAATCTAACTGCACCTACGGAAATGATTTTGTGTACTTTCAGTACTTGCTAACTGGATATTGAATTAAATTTGTTTTGTTGTGGTATGTGTGTGAATATTCTATCTTGTGTTTGAAGTCTTTTAAAGTGAAAAACAATGGAGACTAAGCATACATATCTGAGATGGTAAGATTAAAATTCACCTGTGCTGGAGTTAGCTTGTCTTAATTATTGGAAATGTAATTTAGGCCCAAACTGGGTGGCTTCTAAAGGATTTATGAAATATTTTAACAAAAGTGGCAGGTTTCTGGAAAGAAATTAACAACCTAAGAGGAGATACTTTTGTTCATTCATCTTAATCTAACTGGGAATATTTTTCCCTCACAAATGAATGTTGCAATTGGAATTGAACATTTTTTAAGAAAAATATCTACCATGTTGAACAAGAAAGAAAAGGGAATAATTGAGCTGTTTTTAAAGAAAAGAGATAAGCATCAGATAGGTTCTTCAATTGACCTTGAAATTGTGGTATGAGTACTGGTACTGGCTTTAGTCCATCTCCTACTATTCCTCTGTTGTCAGACCTAAGTATTGAGATAGATAGTTTCTGGGTACAAATCAACAGATTGCTTTAAGTGATGTCAACTCTTTTTTTATTTAGAAACTTTACCATTCTGTAAACTATAAAAGTGTGTTTATGTTTTCCAAAATAGAAACATTTTCTTTGCTTTTTAAATGTAATTTTGATATCTTTCTGGTAGAGATTGAAGGTTTTATATTAGATTATAGATGTGCAAATGACTGCCAGGAGACTTTTGTTCAGAGTCCAATTTCCTACAACTCATTGCTTATTTGTAGCAAAAGTTTTTCAATTCAGTCCATTAATTGAAAATCTTGAGGAAATTCCCCAAGAGTTTAGCTTTACTGGACTAGAGGTTAGAGACTATTCTGAAATCATGTTGAAAGTTTGTCTAGTGAAAGAGCCAAGAAATGGATGTGAATTGAAACCAAAGGAAACTGCAATATTAAGTAAAATGAGCAATCACTGCAATGGCCTAGAGGTGGACCACAATATTCAAGCAGCCTTAGGAGAACTGACGCTATTTAGGCCAGACATAACTCATAAAGAATAACATCTCATTGTGTGAATATACCACAGCTTCTCTATCCATTCGTTTGTTGATGGGTACTTGGGTTGTTTCCAGCTTTTTGCTATTGCGAACAAAGCTGAAATAAACATGGGTCTGCATATATCTGCTTGGGTGGCAATTACGGTTTCCTTAGGGTAAATTCCCAGCAGTGGAATTTCTGGGTCAAATGGTATCTCTATTTGCAACTTTTTGAGAAAGCACCATACAACCTTCCACAGGGGTTGCACCATTTTACACTCCCACCAACAGTTAATAGGGTTCTAGTTTCTCCACAACCTCGCCAGCATTTGATGTTTGCTGTTCATTGAAAAACAAGGAATTCATGAAATATTAAGCAAAATGGATGACCCTGGAGGACATTATGCTGAATGAAGTACCTCAGTCACAAAAGGACAAATATTGCATAGGACCACTGTTGTAAAACAGGACTGACATCAGGGTTGAGGGTAGACAAAAGGAGGGGAGGAATGATGTATACTGCATTGAAACAGATGAGGGAGAGAACTGTTTAAAAGGGATATATTAATGGGTATTCTTGTCATTACAGAAGTCCAGAGTAAAGGCTGCGTAGTAGAGTGGACTTGGGAGGGAGGATTACATAACAATGAAAGACTTTTTTTTTTTAAGGAGAAGAGTGAATTGGGGGGGAAGAGGGGTGGATAGGGAGAAAAGTGCAACAATGAATGACTGGAAACCCTAAGTCTCTGTAAACTTTCATTAAAGTTAATTTTAAAAAAATAACATCTCAATGGCATCCAGCTCAATTTAGAGTCCAGGGTAAGATTATGAGTGAGCTTTGATGCATCTACGGAAATATCTGTCATTAAAGAACTCAGGAATAGGTCTAAAGCATATAGAGGTGACAAGATGAATGGCATTTGCATAGATTGAAGCCTAATCAGAAATGCTACTTGCAGCTCTTGATGCTGGAAACCTAGTAAAACAGTGAGTTTTACTTAGAGTTCTAATGCAAGGACTACAGCAATGACTTGTTTTCAGTTTTGTGGTTTTAAAAAGACCATTCAGATGCTTCTCTAAACCATAAGCATTTAAAAGAACAGAGCAGGCTAAAGGAAATGCAGATTTAGTTGGCCTAAGGGACACACATGCATGAGTGCCTACAAATGGAGGTGTGTGTGCACATACACACACATACAGAGAGAAAAGGCTAATAGCTGAATTTAGACTTTAGTTAAGTCCTGCAACTCTTCATATTCCTGTTTGGTTCAACCTTAGGCTATCAACTGACAGAAGCAATTACTGAAATAATAAAATCAGCACTGACGACTTGAGTTCTTCCATTTAGGGTAATACTGGAAGCAATCATATGTCGATATTTCACAGGACAGAAACAGACGGTAGTGTGAAAATTATGGGTGTTAGGGGAAGGAAAGCAATTCCCTTTGACACACGACTTATCCTTCTATTTGCTTCTTTACCCAGATTGGATCCTCTGACAATCCCTAGAGGACTTCTTAGTCCCACAAGATTGTTTAAAAACCAATTACTTTGTTTTATAAAAATATGGTGGCTCATTGTATAATAAGTTGTAATCTTAACTAATTGTCCTTCAAATATGAATGGAGGTTGTATAGTTCTAGGACTATATAACTAGCTTTGGTCTTAATTTGGTTTAGTAGTATTTTAGGATTTTGGCTTGAAATCCTACTTTGGCCTTGAGGATATCTTTTGAACTTTAGAGTAAAGAAAACTTAAGAAGATTCTTCATTGCTCTTTCCCTTTGGATCAAGGGAAAGAACAAAGTACAATATATTAGAAAAGCTTTTTTTGTGTGTGTGTGAGGTAAATATATGTGACATGTATTTCTTTACAGCACATCGATTTGATGTTGTTCCCAGGGTGCAAGTGATACTCAACTTGGCATTCCTTGAGAGTATCTCAGGAAAGTATATCTTCTGAATAGTCAAGCAAACACTTTTACACGTTGTTGTTGTTTAATGCCGTCGAGTCGTAGACGACTCATAGCGACCCTATGAACGAACAGCCTGAGCACTGTTCGTACTTAGAGTTTCCGGAGGCAAGCCATTTTGCATAGACAACAAAATAAAAATCCTCGTCACTGAGCCAATAGGCAACTTTTGACGGTCCATGGGATACTTAGAACTCTTCTCTAGCAACACATCTCAGAAACATCAATTCTTCTGTCATCCTTATTCATTGTCCAGGTCTCTGCCTTCACTTCTGAGGTACGGTTTTAGTTATTCATTAGGCTGTTGTTAGGTGTTACTATGTACACTGACTCACAGTGACCCTCTGTCCAACAGAATGAAATACTGCCTAGCCCTGCACGAACCTCAGCTGAAGCAGCCACTGTGTCATTTCACCTCTCGGAGGGTCTTCCACTCTTTCACTGGTTCTCAACACTCTTGGTACCAGTATCCAGGAAATCAAAAGACAAATTACATTGGGAAAGTCTGTGGTTAGAGATCTCTCCAAAGTACCTAAGAGCTGGTGATTGAGAAGTCCATGAACTGAATCAGGCACAGCTTAGTCTTCAAACTGGCATCAATGCTCCTCAACATTTTGTAGAGGTTCCTGAAAGCATATTTATCCAGTGCAATATATCTCCTGACTTTCTGACTGCTGGTGCCAAGGGTGTTGATTGTTGATCCACCAAGATTAAATTAATGACACCCTTAATCCTTTCTCCATCTATCATTATGTTGACTGGTCCTGTGGTGAGAAAATCTATTTAATAGTAATAAATGTAATATAGAACTATTCACTAAAGAAACAGAGTGGCATCTGCTTCCTAAATAAAATGCCTCCAGAAACTCTATGAACTTTGATAAATGTCGATACTTGTAGAGGGGCTTCAGGCATTTTGTTCGTAGGGTCGCTATGAATCATGCTCAAATTGAAAGCAATCATCAACAACAAAGAAACAGAAGCAACAACAGGTAAGTTGACTTAGACATTGACCTATCTTATATGAATTCTCTTTATGGCACAATATTCTGTGGTCTGACAAGGAAGCATTTATTAGCCTTAGTAGTTCTTTTGAGTGTGTTCTTTTGTTCTCTCATTCCATATTGTGCCAAGTCTTTATCTAAGATTTTATGACATAATGTAAGACAAAATATATATGCCAAATGACCTTATTGAGCTTATATTTTATTAAAGGGACAAAAATCATAAAATAAAATATCCACAGCAATGATGTCATCTGGAGACTAAGGTGTACCTAATACAGGCCATGGTCTTTGCAATTACTTCCTATGCATCAGAGAGCTGGACTGTGACTAGGGATAATAGAAGGAGAGTTGACACCTTTGAGCTGTGGTGCTGGAGAAGAGTGTTAAATATACCATGGACTGCTAGGAGAACAAACAGTTATCCTGGAGAGAGTGAAGCCAGGCTTCTCCTTGGAGGCAAGGATTCTGAAGCTTCATCTGACATGTTGGACATGTTGCAAGGCGGGATCAGTCCTTGGAGAGGACATCATGCTTGGGAGGGTGGAGGGACAGCACAGGAGAGGAAGACCCTTGATGAGATGGATTGGTTCAGTCACTTGGGTAATGGTGACAAGTGTATCAGAGGGATAGAGCAGGGTTTAGGGCTGTTGTACATAGGGTCACTATAATTCTCAAGTGACTTCAGGGCACATAACAACAACAGCTACTTTACCTAGCATGATATTTTTTTCTCTCCAGGGATTGACCTCTCCTAAAATCATGCCCCAAGTATGTGAGACAGTCTCATCATCTTCACTTCTAAGGAGCATTCTGGCTGTGCTACTTCCAGGACAAACTGGCTGCTTATTTTGACCAAACTAAAACCAGATACTTGGAAGGAGTGGTATCCACTTTCGTAATAGCTTGCCTCCGGCAACCCTATGAACCTGGAGAGAGGATGAGACACACCCAAGTGTTGAGGACTCTCCTAGGGTCACTATGAGTTGCCAACAGCACTTAACAACAACAAACAACAAAACCAGATACACTGCTGTAGAGTTAAATCTTACTGATAACGACCCTCTATCAGATGATTGAGGCTGTGAATCTTTAAGGGAGGAAATTGCTCATCTTTCTCCCATGTAGCACCTGGCAGATTCTAACCAGTGACCTTTGGGTAAGCAATGCCATACCTAATACATTATATATATTCAATATTCTTTATAAAACACTGCAGTTCAAATGCATCAGTTCTTCTATGTTCATTTCACTCATTTTCTAACTTTTATGTAGATGTCGGGCATTGGAAATACTGTAACTTGGGTCATATACACTTTAAAGTGACATACTTTCTCTTTGGCACTTTAAAGATTTCTCTGGCAGCAGGTTTGTCTCTTACAATATGATATTTGATTTCTTGACTTCTGCTACCGTAAGTATGCATTATGGCTCCAAGTAAAATGAAATTCTTGATGACTTAAATTCCCCCTTCCCCCATTTATCATAATGCTGTTTATTAGTTCTGTATTGAGGATTTTTATTTTCTTTATGTTGACGTATAATCCACACCCAAGTCTTTGAACTTTATCAGCAAAGGATTCAGGTTTTCTTTATTTTCTGCAAGCTAAGTGTATCATCTGCATATCACAAGTTATAGATGATTCTGCCCCCTGTCCTAAAGCTCCACTCTTCTTTATATAGTCCAGCTTCTCAGACTATTTATTCAGCACACAGGTAGGATATATAGAGTTGAAGGATATCATCTTGACACCCATATTTCCTAATGTAAGCCACCATTTCTGCTTGTTCTGTTTGAACAATTGCTTGTTGGTCTGTGTACAAGTTAAACACATGAGCACAGCTAAGTGTTCTAGAATTCCTGTTCTTAACAGTGTTATCTATGATTTATTATGACTCTCATAGTTGGATACCTTTGCACAGTCCATAAAATAAAATAAAAAATCTTTCTGATATTACCTGTTTTCTGAAGTCCTTTGCTTTTAGTCAAGACCCACAGTAACATCCCTTATTTCTTGTTCTTTTCTGAGTCAAAATTGAAATTTTGGTAGTTTCCTCTTGAGGTGATGTGCTTGCTCTCACTCTTGCTCTCTCTCTCTCTGTCTCTCATGCTCGCTCTCTCTTTTATCATCTCCAGTATTTCACTTGAGTGTGATATGAATAATATTGTGATATGAATAATTTCCATATGCAGTTACAGTATTATTTTTAAATGGACAAACATGTAGGTCTTTTTCATTTGGTTGACAAGGTAGTTGTCTTCCAGATTTCATGGTATAGAATAATGATTTACAGCCAGGGCTGTGTCTGTTGGTGAAAACACCTCAGTGAGTCTTCTGTCAATTCTTGGAGTCTCGTTTTCCAACACGGCCTTTTGTGCAACTGTATGTTCTTTCTTCAGTACTGTTGGCTCTTGATCATAGACTACCTCCTGCAAGGAGGTCAGTCGCTTCCTTTTGGTACAGTGACATGGTATATTCCTTCCATCTTCTTTTGATGCTTTCTACATCATGTCAAGAAAACAAAGATTCTTACTACGGAAGTGATAGGAATCATCATCGTGATGGTTAACGAGGACATTGAAGCTGTCAACAGCTTCATCTTGCTTGGATCTACAGTTAACACCCTTGGTACCAGCAGTCAGGAAATAAGGAGACACATTTAACTAGGAAAACCTGTGGTTTGGGACCTCTCCAAATTACTGAGAAATGATGATGCCAGCTTGAGGACTAAAGTGCATCTGATTCAGGCCATAGTCTTTCTAATTACTTGCCATGCCTCTGAGAACTGCAAAATGAATAAGGGTGTAAAAATGGGCAGTGTTCTCCTGTGTGATTTCTAGCCTCTGAAACCCCTCTGGAAGGTCAGCTATGTAGGTCAGTTTTAACTATAATAAAATTGAGTGAATGATACGCAGTGTCCTATTTTGGTTCTCTTGGACTTTTCATTTTATTCTACTTCAGCTTGAATTTACATGTGAGTAATTATGATCTATTTCATAGTATGCCCTTGACTTTGATCGACCTAGTAATGCTGAGCTTCTCCACTCTCTTTATACAGATGTAGTCAATTTGGTTTCTATACATTCCATCTGCCACGGTTGTTTTAGCAGTATATGTGTACTGTTGTTTTGTCAATACATTGTTGTTGTTATTAAGTGCTGTCGAGTCATTTGCGACTCATGGCGACCCTATGTACAACAGCCCTAAACCTTGCTCTATCCTGTGCCAATCACACTGCCTCCGACACACCCATCCTGATCACCCCAGCCACTGAATCAATCCACCTCATAGAGGGCCTTCCCCTCCTGCTCTGTCCCTCCACCCTCCCAAGCATGATGTCCCTCTCCAAGGACCGGTCTCTCCTTACAGCATAGTATAGTCAATATTCTTCACCAACACCTGGTACTACAATTCAGAGACACTAGTTCGTCTATCTTTTTTATTCATTTTCATTTTTTATTCAACTTTCAAAATCTTGGTAAATGCTGTGTATGATAACATGACTACACTGTAACTGTTTTTATTACCAATTTGTTTTAGAAATAGAATTGCTATTCTATAACTGTACAGTTTATGGTACAAGAAAACAAAATAAACTCTCTAGGTAGTTTGTAGAGCGTTTTCCCAAGCTTTTATTTAGCATGCAGAACTATATGTGATATGCTTTTCACTGTTTCTTCAGTCTTATCGCAAGGCATGAATATTCAAGATTGTTGAAGCATGAGACCTGCTAATTAGGAAGTGTTCCTTTGTCAACAAAAGTAAATGAATCATTGGAGGGATTGATTGTCTTTGATTATTCTTTTCCTCCTCCTTTGGGGAAGCAAATTTTCATTTCCATTAAAAATGTTGCAGATCTAGGTCTAAAAATTCCCCTCAGGTTTTGGTAAATTTCTTCAATTGTCCATTATTAAGTATGTCATGATATCTGTCTTACTCCTGTGCGTGTGATTCTGCACAGCTCTGTTCACATTTTTGGGCTCATATCTCTTCCTTTGGAATTTATTGTCATGATTGGTTTTGAACCACTGACCTTTTTTTTACCACCTGGGCACATTTCACCACTCTACCATCCAGACTCCTTCTGTCATAATTAGAAGAGAACAAGTGGGAAAATGCTAATTCTTATAATAATTGGGTTCATTATTTAAACAAGTATTAGGCAAACTGTTAGGTATTTAAGCATTACACATGTAACTGGAAAGTGATTCTGTGCTCTCGAAAAGATTTCCTGTCAACCTGGATTTAAAAATTATAGGAGAGAAAGGAATATAACAAAGGTGAGAGACAATATTAGAAAATGTAGTGCAATTGCCAAATTATTTTGTCTCTCTTTGCATACCTATTATAGATTTTGATGAAAGATGGTTCTTTTGGAAAATGTACTGTGTACTCATACTTAAACCATAAATCTCTTGAATTTGAAGTTCAGTTTAAAAACACTTTGGGAATACTGATGCATTTCTTCTTGCATGAGTCTTTTGAAACATACAGTCATGCACACACACAGTGAGAATAAAACATTCTCCAAGTAGCAGCTGGCACTGTGCGAAGAATACAAATTAGATGATAAAAAAAAAATCACAGAAGTGCTGAAGTCACTAACCTAATTTTAATGTTCAGGGTATTTTAATGACAGTGATATTCCCTAAAGATTCTAGTATACTAAAGGCATTTCTACATTGTCTTGTCTTCTTTCCACAATCACAAAAGAATAAGTTTTAAAAATATAAGACAAGTTTCTCTGTCTTAAAGCTTTACCAACATTCCTGATAGCAGAATACAATTTTATATTTAAATTATGTAGCTGCAAGTGACTTGTAGCTGCAAGTATAAAATTTGTTCATATACATATTTACAGAAACTTATTCTTGTTTTATTTATTTGTTATTTTTTGTGGTGAGGAGACGACAAGACTCACTAAAGGAAAGAAGTATTTCCAAAGATAAAACCCAATATGTACCCAAAGGAAAAGAAAATGGGACATTGAACTATGCTGTCCATTAAGCATTTGTCTCTTTTCTAAAAACTTCTTTCATATGAGAGCACACATTTGATAACAGTAAGGTCATTACTATGCTGAAAATTGGAGAAACTGTAGCAATGCTTTTTGTTCCCAGAGAGATCTGATTCATATTAGATCGTATCGTAATCATAATCAGCTCAGGTTGCTGGTTCTCTTCTACTTTCCATTTATAAAATAAAGTAATTGTTTTTATTCTTGGTGTCTGTAACTTAGTAAATGCTTATTGAGGCAATAGCACTTATTGGTTGAAAGCCTGGATGCTGGAACCATATTGTTAATGTTAAATTTTAGCACTACCACTTATTGGCTATGTACTTTTGGCCAACTTCTCTTGTGTTTTAGTTTGCTTAGGGTCACTATGTGTCACAGGTGACTTGATGGCACATAACAACAACAATTTTCAAAAGGAGCTTCGGTAGTGTAGTTAGTCTGTGGGGAGTTCTGTGATAATTCAAAAGGTAGCACCTCTCTGGTGGTTCAAATCCACTCGCCTCTCTGAGGGACAAAGATAGGCAATCTTCTGTGCACTTCATGCCCTCCGAAAACCCAGTAAAGATTAGCTATAAGTTGGTTCCAGTTTGACATAAATGAGTTTGAGGGAGGGTTTTTTTTTTTTATCCTCAGAAAACATAGATGGGAGAAAAAGAGCCACAGTCACCATGTAACCAACATAACACAGTAACTGTTGTGTGTGTGATGACTTTTTTTTAATGAGTGAAGAGATGATACTTCTTAGAGGTTGTATTTTAAATGGCTAGTATATATTTTTCAGAATTTAATTGAAATGTTTAACTGTGCTATTACAGTTTATACACATAAGCTATAATATTTTATAACTGCGCTATAAATAGTTCAAACTATGTTTAACTGTTGAAATATATTGTTTTGATATATAATTACTGTTGGCTTTGTTTGACTTTTGTCCCACATCAGAAGACTCTCACCATGCTCAGTCACTGTGAGCAATGCTTTATTCCAAAAAGGTCCTCTTGTTGTTGTTATGTGCCATCCAGTTGTTTGTGACTCATGTTGTTGTTGTTGTTAAGTGCCATCGAGTTGCAGGCAACTTATGAAGGAGAGTCCTCAACGCTTGGGTGCCTTTCTTCTTCTTTTCAGGTTCATAGGGTTTCCAGAGGCAAGCTATTACCAAAGTGGATGCCACTCCTCCTTCCAAGCTTATTTTCATTGGGGAGCTCCACCCCACTCTCTGTCCTCATTGGGTAACCAGCCATTAACACATTTGACACATCAGTGTCACAGTGTTCAGCCTCACAGCAACCACAAGTGACTGCTGTACGGCAACTTGTACACCAGGGCTATACGACCTAGAGGAATGTCTGAACAAAAACAATGAAAGACAGGGCTCAAGGGCTGTGGATTAAAAGTCACCCACCTTTGGCTTGGTAGCATTGCTTTCTGTCCACTGGCCCAGCTGATCTCTCTCTCTCTGTTGATGTTATTGTTGTTAAGTGCCATCGAGTCTCAGGCGACTCATAGCGCCTACACAACAGCTCAGAACCCTGCTCTATCCTGAGCCAACCTCATCTTCTCTGACACACCTACTCTCCTTTCTCCAGTCATTGAGTCAATTAATCTCATCGAGGGTCTTCCTCTCTTGCACTGTCCCTCCATCCTCCCAAGCATGCTGTCCCTCTCCAAGGATTGGTCCCTCCTTGCAACATGCAAATATATGTCAAATGTGTTTGCAAATATATGTCAAATGAAGCTTCAGAATCCTTGCCTCTAAGGAGCAGCTTGATTTCACCCTCTCTAGGGTGAACAAGATTGGAAGAGCTCCATATTTGTTCCCATTCCCAAGAAAGGTGATCCAACTGAGTGTGGAAATTATCAAACAATATCATTAATATCACATGAAAACAAAATACTGCTGAAGATCATTTAAAAATGGCTAGAATAGTACATTGTTAAGAAATCGCCAGAAGTTCAATCAGGATTTAAAAGAGGCCATTGCACCAGGGATATCATTGCTGAAGTCAGATGGACCCTTGCTGAAAGTAAAGAATGTTGTTGTTGTTATGTGCCGTTGAGTCGTTTGCGACTCATAGCG
>NW_006399797.1:5171726-5178285 GCF_000299155.1 Elephantulus edwardii | reverse complement strand
CGCTATGAGTCGCAAACGACTCGATGGCACATAACAACAACAACAGCAACAAAAGCAACAATGAAATAGGGAGCACCTTAGGCCACCTGACAAGAAAATTGGAACCTGCCTTTGAAACTGAAGTTTATGAAGGAAAGAATCTTTCACAGGTGCAAAATTTGCCCACCTGTGAAACAAGAAAACGAATGTATACTGTTTTATATAGATATTTTTATGGTAACTTAAATATGATAAAATATGAAGAGAACTTAAGATATTAAAATTATTAAATAATTTCAAATGTTTGCCAGGGAACTGAGTACCCAGACTACTCTTTTTAATATAATTAAGCAGAGTTAATTTGATCCTTTTTTAATGATGCTTTGTTTATTTTAGAACGCAAATATGTATGCATGTCTGGATGGTTATACAATATTTGAAACATAATTTTATAAGTTATAAAACAAGTATCAGTGAAATTAAGGAATATAATAACCCTGATATTGAATAATATTTATGCTTTATATATTTGGAAATTCAGATATGTACCAACTCAATGAAGCCATAGTAGTAGCTCACATTATTTTCCTCTACGTCTGTGATTTCCATTTTTATACTTTTCTCCATATCCTTCTCCAGGGACTAATTTAATTTAGTGAATGACTGTTTCATGGAGAAGTAATTTTATTGTAAGTAGGAAGGAAGTGTGATTGACAGAATTTTAAATTGGCTCCCAAGATGCCCACTCCTTGGTGGTCATGCTTTGTATATTTCCTTCTCATTCAATATGGGCCTGAACTGTCAGTATAATGGGAGTCAGGAATTTAGGGATCTCCCCTTTTTCTTGAGAAGTATGGTATTGTGCTAGTGATACAGAATCAAAACCCACTGCCCCCGCATCACAGCAGCCCTCCACTAGATGTCTAAGGCTGAAACCTGGAGGAGACTGTCCACCTTTCTCCTGCAGAGTCGCTGGCTAGTTTAAGTTGCTGGACTTTTTTTTTTTTTTTAAATTTTGTGAGTTGCTGAAATTCTGGTTGGCAGCCCGACATGTTAAGCACTATTTTACCAGAGCCCCTGCTAGTAATACACAGACTTTAGAGAATGAGACATTACAGAGAAGACATGACAAAGCATTGAAGGTGGAGGGTAAAACATACATGAAAAGAGGGAATGCAGGAGCACACTGTTATTTTTAAAAAATTTTTTAAAACTGTAAATTATATTCGTTTATTTACAAAATTTGAATACATTGTTTTTCAGACCAGATTCTTTCAATTTCCCTCACCCCCCCCATCAAATTGTGCAGCTCCATGATTAATTCCCCCACAGCCCACATGTCCTCATCTTTCTACTTCCCCTCCTTCTCCTCCTTGGATCTTCATACTCATTCTGCAATAATGGTTTTTACAATATTTATCCTGGTTGGACTGAGTTAGTTCACTCAGCATAATGCTCTCCAGTCCCTCCCAAGCTAGGTAATAATTTACAAAATCATGGCTCCTGTGAGCTGCATGTATTCCATTATACGAATGTACAACTTCTCAATCCATTCATTTGTGGTTGTATATCTGGATTGTTTCCATATTCTTGTGATGGTGAATGATGCTTCTATTAACTTTGGTGTACAAGTCTCCATTTATGCCTCAGTTCTCATTTTCTCGGGGTATATTCCAAGTAGTGGAATAGCCGGGTCATGTAGAATTTCTGTATTTAGCTTTTTGAGTAAATGCCAAACTGCCTTCCAGAATGGTTATACCATTTTACAGTCCCATCAACAATGTGTGAGAGTTCCTAGTTTGCCACATCCTCTCCAACATTTATTACTTGTCCTGTTAGACTGTGCCACTTCTTCTGGAGTGAGAAGATATCTCATTGTGGTTTTGATTTGCATCTCTCTTATTGCTAGTGATTTTGAGCATTTCTTCATGTATCTGTTTTCTATTCAGATATCTTGCTCTGTGAAAATTCTTTCCATGTGTTTTTCCCATTTTGTAACTGGGTTATCAGTCTTTTTTCTTGTGGAGGCCCAGGAGTATTCTGTAAACTTTCATTATGAGACTCTTGTCTAAGATGGTATTACCAAATATTTGTTCCTAGTTGGTAGATTTTCTTTTCAACATGCTGGAAAATGTTTTTGTTGCATACAGGGATTTAATTTTTAGAGGGTCTCATTCATCAATTTTAAGGAGAATACTATTATTTGAAGGGAGCTCTGATGGCTTAGTGGGTAGAGAGTTGAGCTCTCAACCCCAAGGCAAGAAGTTCAAATCCACCAGCTGCACCATAGGAGAACGCCTCCTTCCACGCACTACACAGCATTGGAAAACCTAGTGAGGATTAACTATTCCATTTCAGCTGCACATAACAACAAAAGACAACATTATTTGGATATGTGGTGGATAGCAGAGATAATAAGTTGTAAATGGGTTGAAGTTCTGTGTTATGGAAGTGACAGTGTCTAAAACATGGACTGAGAACTTAGGATGAGGGTTACATTGAAAATGTGGACTTTGAATAGTTAGCATATTGGTGACAGTTGAATTATGGATGTAGATAAGCTCATCTTGGGGGAGTAGGTGAAAAGAAAACAATAGGGTTAACAAGAGAGGTAGAAGAACCAACCACTCATGGAGAAGCCTGGTAGTTGTCTGAGTTGGGACGAGAATTGGGAGAAAAAGGCATGCTTCACCTCAAGGCTAACAGAAGAAAAAGAGTTTTATATCTTTGTAAGATTCCCCCCTATGCTTTATTGTACCTGTTGCGTAGCTTGAGAGACATTTAATGATATAGTCATTAAAGGAAATTTCTTCTCAGAAACCAGCTGCACTCAGTTCTGATCCTTAATTCTTTACCAGCAATATTACTTTCCTCTTTAACAATCTAGAATAGAAGCAGCCAAGCATTTCCTCTTTTGTAATTAAACAATCATTACTTGCTAATTTAAGCAGGAACTTTAATTTTTAATTTACTCTTATGTGAAAGATAGCTTATGAAATGACTTTGAACTAAAATATCAGTGAATATTTCTTTGTCAATTAATGAAAATCGAACACAAAATTAAAAGCATCTCATTAAAGCATGTTCATCTGTTTTGCAGCCTTTGAAATCACTAATGTCAAAATAATTTAAAGAAGTGTCTTTAAACTGTTGATTTTAAGGAGAGACTAATCAAGTGAGCCAACAATAATTCTCTCGCTTGGTAATTAATGAATTTAATAATTTATCTGCTGTTAAATAATTCCTTTTTGGTTGATGAAACCATAAATAATTATCTAGGATTAGAAGAATATGCAATATTTTCATTTATATTAAATATCCCAGAAAGTTAATCATCTAAACCTAGACTAACATACTTGAGGAAACCAAAGTCATCAAAATTTTATTTCAGACTCCTACATCTGAGCACTTTTAAACTCTTCAGAGGTTTCAGTTTCATATTAATTTTTATTTCCTGGAGACTTTGATGCTACTCTGAGAAGCTATTTATATCTTAAGAATCTTCAGAACAAGGATTTTATCTGAATACTTGTCCATGAGAATACTCAAGGGGATAAGAAATAGATTATATCTTTGTTTTTTCTGCTTTGTGTGCATAGCAGTAGAACTGTTGGTTTATTCTCGTCTTTTTTGTTAATAAAGTTTTATTTTTCTTTTATTTTTAATTTTTTAATTATTGCACATTTCCCCCTTCTTTCCCTCTCCCCACTCCCCCACAATGTCCTCTGTGATCAAAACTGTTCTCATACATATAATGTATAATCAATCATATATTCTTTCAAACAGTTCTTCCTTCATCTGTTCCAATTCAGTGTTCATTATCTATCCACCCCTTCTCCATTTGCTCTGCAACTCCCTCAAGTCTTCCTGCAGTTCTTATCCTTTTGTGATTGAGATATTTTACTTAACATAATGTCTTTAAGGTTTCTCCATGTTCTGTAATGTTTTACAATTTCATTATTTAGAAAAACAATTAAGTGGAAGCTGTTGTTATACTTCAGCCTCCTTCTTCTCCTAATTTTTTTTTTTTGTTGTTGTTGTTTTTGGGGAAAGACTTAGGAAAAGTATTGATTAAATACAACATGAGATTGACTTAGGTTTGTACCTGGCCAGTTCCTTGCCATTTTATACAGATTCATGGGATAGCTAACCTTAGTAAAAAGGATGTGTTGGACTGCTAACTGAAAAAATAAGCAGTTCAAACTTAAAAATTTCTCTGAATGCAAAAGATGAGGCAGTCTCCTCTCATAAAGATTTACTGCCTTTAAGATTTAATGGTTGGCAGTTCAAATCCATCAACTGCTCCACAGAAGAAAGTGATGGCAATCTGCTCCCATAAATTTACAGACTTGGAAACTCTCTATGGCAGTTCTGGTATACCTTGTAGGGTCACTGTGTGTTGGAATGGACTTGATGGCACATATAAATAATGATCTTAGCAAACAAGGTGTGTGATGCATTGAGAGAAGAATGTTAGATATGTTAGATTTTGCTGAAGGAGATTTTGTGAAAACTCTTAGGAAACTCTGTTGTTGTTATATGTTGTTGAGCTGGAACTGCTGACCCTCCAGTGGACCTTCAGAGGCTGTAAATCACACAGGAGGAGATTGCCTATCTTTGTCTTGTGGAACAGCTAACACAGTGCTTGGAATGTTAGTGTATCTCTTCACCTTAGGCCACTAAGAAACCCTAGGAGGTAAGGAAAAAAAGAATAACTTTCCAAACTGTTGCATCAACAGTAAGATTTCACTACAATGCAACACAGAAAAGTAATGAAGATATTTTTTTAAAAAATCATTCCTATTTTTAATGTCTTAAATCACATTGAGTCATTCTGCTAACAAAATCTAAAGACAATTTGGAGACTTATGCCCTAGAGAAATTTTAACTTAAAAATTCTGCCATTTTTATTTTCCTCTGTCTCTAAATAGATCTGTTGGACCTTTCAGAATAATACATGTTATACCAGACAAGCTTAAATAAAAGTATGAAAAAAAAGATGTGAAAGTCTGACCTTAGCTTATTTTTACTAAGGCAGGAAAATTTAATTTCCCTTTTGAAGTATGCAGTTAAAATCTATTTAATTTACTAAATCAAACATAAAGATATCACTGCAAAGAGGTAGTAAAATGTGTTCTGTAAAGAGCTAAGTTTGATTCAGGCCGTTTTTTCCTAGTTGACAATTGTACTATTAGACAAGTCTCTTAAGTGTTCTGGGTCACAGTTTAAGATCTATAAAATACAATGAGTGAAATGGGAATCAAGCAGAAATGTTTTTAGAGGCATTTTGTATGTTATAAAATACAACACAGATGTGATACATTAGCAGCCTAATACTAATAGAAAACAATAGTCTTAGTTGTAGCTCACAGGGGGAGTACCCAGTGTTTTGATCTGTATTTACTGTTAAAGCAGTTATGTTTTAGTTACTCACTTCTACTATCACAATCCATCCATCAGTCAATTAAACAAACATCACAAGTGAGTGACTGCAAAGAACTGAAATTTATTTTGCTACAGTTCTGGCGTCTGGCAGTCTGAATTAGGGCACTGGCTCTGGAGAGGGTTCTTCTTTGTTGGTGTTCTGGGAGTTCCTTGCCATTTGCACCCACTCCCCACTGGGCCTTGTTTCTATTCTGCTTTTTTATAAGCTGCTGATCAGAATGTGAGTAAGTTCAAACCCTGTCCTACTCTAGTTGTTGTTGTTGATTGCTGTCGAGTCGAGGACAACTCCTGAAGCCTTTCTATAACGTCATTTCTCAAAGTTCATAGTTTCCAGAGGCATGTTGTTTAGGAAATGGAATGCACTCCTGCTTCCAAACCTTTCTTAAGCTGGAAACTTCACCAGACACAGTCTATCATCCATAACCATTATGGCATTTGGTGCCCCAATGGCACAAAGTTCATCATCACAGCAACCCCAGGTTACCTCAGTACAGCAAATTGACTACTCTAGTATAACCTCTTTTATATAACAATTCAACCCCCAACCAGATTTATTACCTTTGAGTTGATTCAGATTCTTATTGATCTTATAGGACAGAGTTAAACGGATTCACAGGGTCCCCAAAGTGGCAAATCTTTGTGGAAGCAGACTATCATTTTTCATTTGTGGATTTGAATCAAAGACTTTTTGACTACTGAATGAAGCTCTTTATGGCACCAAAAGAGCTCCAACATAATAAAACTCAAAACCAAGCCCACTGCTGTCAAGTTGGTTTAGTGTCATGGTGACCTTCCCTCAGGCTTCTGAGGCTGTAAATCTACAGGAGGAGACTGGTCATTTTTCTCCCAAGGGAAGGTGGATGTATTTGAGCCACTGACCTTTCAGCTAGCAGTTCCCCATGTTATGTGTGGACCATGCCAGCAGGGATCCCGATCCTTAACACAACAAAAAAGATTTTTTTCCCCCCAAATGAGGTCATGTTTACAGGTTAGGACTTTCACATGTGAGTTTGTGAAATTCAGTACATCACTAGTTTAAAGGATTAATAAACACATTTAAGTGAAAACAAAAGCTATTATTATGTGCTATAAAAAGAATACATATGTATATATATATATGTTCATTCTAATTTAT
>NW_006399797.1:5169017-5171536 GCF_000299155.1 Elephantulus edwardii | reverse complement strand
CCCTCCCCCAGTTAATTTTTCTCTTTGAAAAATAAAAATTCTTTCATTATTATACAATCCCCCCAGTCCACATTCCCTTTACTATGCATTTCTTTTTCTATAATCTTGTCATGAAAATAATACCTAATCATATATTACTTTTAAACAGTTCTCTCCCTCATCCGTTTCAATGCAGTAGACGCTATTTATCCCCTCTTTTGTTAGGTTCCCCCCACAACAATGTAAGCACAGAAAACATTGTGAGGGTGGCATAGAATTGGGCAGGGCTTTGTTCTGTTGTACACAGGGTCACTATCAGTTGAAGTTGACTTGATGTCACCTAACAACAAGTTACTCCTTAAAACAACATATTTGAAAACATTCTCTAGTGCTTCTAGCTTCTGTGCCACATAGTAATTTAGGAACAGAGATAATGTTGCTATTTATTAAGGTTTAAATTGTGTTTTTCTCAAAAGTTTTGATGATTCTAACCCCTGCACCTATGGTTATAATCCCAGCTGGGAATGTGTTTTCTATGTTATTTTAATGTAATGTGACAATGTAGAGGTTGTTTTAAGCCAATATTGTTTGAGAAATGAATGGGATGAATAAGCGAGCGAGTGAGTGAGCAGAAAGAGATGATGATAAATGCTACATCACATGAAGATCATCAAGGAACCAAAGAATATAAACTGAAGAGAGAAAGACTATCCCCTAGAGCTGGTAAAGAGAGAAAACTGTTGTTAAGGTTTTGAATTTGGCAAGTTTTCCTTATTTAAAACTGCTAGTCTTAAGTACATTTGTCAATCATTCACTTGCATTTCTGCTGTGATTGCAGTAGCTAAGACATTGCTCTACCTGTGAGAAGGGGGAAAGAATGCAAGTCCTAGTGCTGTGATTCCATTTGAGCAAGTGAGATGGAACCTACATGTATCACTTCTATTCAATCTGTACCAGATTGTTTTATAAGCGCTTGAACACATGACCATAACCTAGCAAGGGAGAATAGTGATATAAGGGGATTTGGGTGGTACAGTCCATAGGGTATTGCACTGGTAAACCTAAAAAGTGATTTATATCCACCAGGGGTCCCAAAGGAGAAAGATGGACAATATACTTTCATGAGATTCACAATCTCAGAAACCCAGTGGCGTTATGAGTTGATGGCAGTGAGTTTTGAACTTGACACCCATGCCACACCTCCAACTCTGTTATGGCAGACGAACAACTGATTTTAGTGGAAAGGTGTGTTGTTGTTTTTAGGTGCCATGACATCAACTACAGCTAATAGTGACCTGAGCCTTACCTATCCTGTGCCGTCCTACACACACTGTGTTAATCCATCTTGTTGAGCTCCTTCCTCTCTCTCACTGACCTTTCCAACCATGATGCTTTTCTCCAAAGACTGGCCCCTCCTGATAAAATACCCAAAGTATGAGACAGTGTTTCACCTTTCTTGCCTCTAAGGAACACTATTTGCATTTCCTCCAAATCATATTTGTTGTTTTAGTAGTCCATGGGATATTAATATGCTTTTTCAACACCACAATACATAGACATCAATTCTTTTTTTGGCCTTCCTTATTTTTTTAATTGAAAATACGATAACTTGGATTGGCGTACGTTAGTCTTTAAACTGACATTATTTCTTTTTAGTACCTTTTAGGAGTCTTGGACATAGCAACAGGTCTTTTATTTTGATTGCTACTGTCATGGGTGTTGCTTGTGGATCCAAATTAAAAATAGAAAGGTAGCAGGGTATAATAAATTTTGCTACATATATCAGTGAGTGATTTGTGTATTTTAGAATATGCTATAAAAAGTATCCATTTGTCTGTTATATAGTAAACACTGAAATGATTGTTATTATCATTACATAAGTTTCAACTTAATAATAATTAAAATAATGCTGTCTACTTGCTGCACTATTTGGTATCTGAACATATGAGAACATTTATTCCATCTTTCCTGTGTGACAAGTTGTCTATAGTTGTTAATATCTAAATTTCATGTAGAGAAAAGTGTTTTTATGGATATGGTAAATTTGAATGCTGTATATATGTTGTTGTTAAATGCTGAGTCTCCTGCAACTTATAGTGACCCTGTGTACAACAGCTCTAAATCCTGCTCTATCCTGTGCCAATCTTCTTGTCTCTGACAAACCTACCCTCATTACCCCAGTCACTGAATCAATCCAACTCATTGAGGGTCTTCCTCTCTTGCACTGTCCCTCCACCCTCCCAAGCATGATGTCCCTCTCCAAGGACTGGTCCCTCCTTACAACATGTCCAGAGTATGTCAGACAAAGCTTCAGAATCCTTGCCTCCAAGGAGCAGCCTGGTCTCACCCTCCCAAGGATGAACCTGTTTGTTCTTTTTTCAGTCTATGGTATATTCAATACTCTTCGCGAACACCACAACTTCCATGTCAGGCCTGTCTTATAACAGTGGTGTGATGCAGTATTTGTACTTTATTATTATTATTAAATTTTATTAGTTTTAATGAACATTTACAGAGATTTTTGGGTTTTCATTCATTCA
>NW_006399797.1:5167390-5168891 GCF_000299155.1 Elephantulus edwardii | reverse complement strand
TCCCAATCACTCCTCCCTGAGAGAGACTTCACCCTGATTCATAAGGAAAAGGGGATGGTGTATTCTCTTAGCTACTTCCTGCTGAAAAGGGACGCTGTGAGTTTCAGGGTGAATGTCTTCTCTCACTACTTTAAAGGGCCCCCTTGGCAGTAGGAAACACATAGACTATTATGGAGGTTGATTTTGGAATTTAGATGCACTGTTATTTAGATGTACTTTTGTGACTGAGATATTTAATTCGGTATAATATCTTCCAGGGTTACCCATGTTGTGTAATATTTTATTAGTTCCTTGTTTTTCAGTGCTATGTAGTATTCCATTGTGTGAATATACCATAGTTTTCCCATCCATTCATTTGTTGATGGGTACTTGAGTTGCTCCCATTTCTTTGCTATTGTGAATAAGGCAGCAATAAACATGAGTGTACATATATCTGTTTGGGTGACAGCTCTGGTTTCTTTGGGATATATTGCTAGTAGTGGAACTGCTGAGTCAAATGGTATTTCTATTTCCAACTCTTTGAGAATGTACCAACCACCTTCCATAGTGGTTGCACCATTTTACACTGCAGATTTTGTGAGAGGGTTTTAAAAGATTGTAATTGCTTCAGATGGGAACAAGAGTATTTTTTTTAATGTTGCTTAGCCTCTATTTATTGTTTATTATGTTTTTTTTCTTCTATTCAAATAACCTACAAGGTAGGAAGCCGACTTGGAGGACAATAGGTATGATAGTACTAAAAATGTGAGATAAGAAATTAAATCTCTGCCTAGCCACTACTATAAAATTTTATCATTATTAGAATAGTGAAGTACATTGTTTTTAGGTGATGTTGAATTGACTGTGACTCATAGTGACCCTATGTATATACGATCTGAGCCTTGGCCTATCCTGTGCCAGCCTCAACATCTCTGATATACTTGAGCCCATTTATACAATCACTGTGTCA
The DNA here is from genome assembly GCF_000299155.1 of Elephantulus edwardii. Classification (NCBI taxonomy): domain Eukaryota; kingdom Metazoa; phylum Chordata; class Mammalia; order Macroscelidea; family Macroscelididae; genus Elephantulus; species Elephantulus edwardii. The sequence goes on along the minus strand of NW_006399797.1, from coordinate 5,167,942 downwards.
TTCTGCCTTTTTGAGAGTTTCTCTCTCTTTTGTTGACCTTCCACCGTTCCACTTTTCTAAGCATGATGTCTTTTTTCCAAGGTATTGCCCCTCCTAACAAATTATTGCTAACATTGAGAAGAATGGATATCCTGGAACACTTAATTGTGCTCGTGCAAAGCCTATAACTCAACCAAGAAGCTGCTGTCTGAACAGAACAAGGAATTCTGTTTGATCTGAAATAAAGAAAGGTCAGAGCTGTGTTATTTCTTCATACCTGTTCCATCTATAGGCTGAACAACTCACTAGAGAAGCTGGATTAAATATGAAGAAGAATGTAGCATCTATGAAGTACACTGCTTAATAAAAACACTAAGAACTGGGATACCAAAGACTCCCATATAGAATGAGTAAAGCAAGATTCTTCCCCACAATTTTCTCCTCTCCTTATTTACTTCTTGTAGTTTTTAACATCTTTTTTTTCTACAATTATATTTTATTAATTTTCATAAACATTTACAGAGATTTTGGGCTTCCATTCATTCATTGTTACACTATTCTCTCTACCCTCCT
>NW_006399797.1:5142952-5166230 GCF_000299155.1 Elephantulus edwardii | reverse complement strand
CTGTTCTGTTAAATTTTGCTATTTTGACTGGGGTGAAATGATATCTCATAGTTGTTTTAATTTGCATCTCTCTTAGGGCTAGGGATTTTTAACATCTTGGTACTCACTCCACACATTTTTCTCCTCTTATATTTCTACATCTTATAATGACATTGCCATTAACCTACTTGGAGTTAGCCTTAATCCTATTCTCTGTAATACTCTCTACATTTGTCCCATCAGCCAGTATGATTAACTCCATAGTCAAAACATGCTCCAAATCTGTCTCTTCTTTTTCTTCTAGCATTCTAGTCCAAGTCAGCATCACCTCCCTCATGATTCATCCCCTGTGAAGAAGCTAAAGTAATGGTTTAAAAATATGAATGATGTCACTTTCCTGCTCCAAAGCTCTCCTAACTACTCATCTCCTTTAGAAGAAAATCCATCCTTTTTGAACTCAGTCTTACAAAGTCTTTCATGATCAGACTGCTGCCTACTCTGAGCCTGTATTGTGGACCTTGGATTCCATTGATGGCACCAATAGTCAAATGTTCACTAAATAGAAGATTGATGGTTTGAACCCATCCAGTGTGGTGCCTCAGGAAAAAGTGCTGGTGATATTTTTCTGAAAGATTATAACCTCATATGGAAAAGTTATACTCGGCATATATAGGATTAGCTTGAATCAGAATTACTTGATGGTCACTATTTTTTTTGGGTACTCTCATCTTATTTCAGTATGCTTTAGCAACATGCTGAGTTTTTCCTAGTTTTCAATCTGGGTCCTTTTTCAGCCTGGGAAGCTTCCCCTTTACTTTTACAAGGCTCCATGCTACCTTCTCAAAGAGGCTTTTTAAATTACTTTCTATCACAACCTCAGGGATCTCTGGTGGCTTACTGGTAAGAAGTTGCATTTCCAACCCAAAGGCACACAATTCGTATCTACCAGTTGGTCTACAGGAGAAAGATAACTCTTTAGAGCATCAGCATCCAAACTGGTTGGTACATAACCACAGCAATAACATCACATTTTAAATTTTAGTCTTATAGAGCATACATCACTCTCTGACTCATTAGACCCCATGCTTCATGTGAGAAACTCTAGAAGTTCTCTTCCTGACTGTATCTGCAGCACATAGAACAGTGCCTGTCATACAGTAGATTTGAGAAATACTCATTGAAAGACAATTGTATTGTGCCCTTTATTTTAGTAACACTCTCTGCAGGCTGCCTCTTAGAATTTTCCCTATATTAAAATAACATTAAATGGTCATGGGTTGTGTTAGTTTATTTGATTTGTTATGATTTGATATTTTCTCGAAAACATTCAAGTATGATAATCAAGAGTTTGACAATAAGATTATAATAAACTATTAAAGAAATAGGGAGACGTGGTTGTTTAGTGGAAAGGAATTGCTCTACTAATGCAAAGGTAAGAGGTCCAAATCCACTAGCTGCTCGACAGGAGAAAGGTGGGTAATCTCTTCCTGTGAGATTAACGGCCTCTGAAAACCTGCCGGGTCATCCAAGGTCCACAACGACAATATGAAATGGCATGGCAGCCACAGGCCTCCTGTCTACTTTAATGATAGAGAAGAGTGAAATAAAGCCAGCCTCACTTCGATACTGATACCTCTGTGGTGGAAGTTAGATATACTACTTCTCCCCAGTTTTGCCACCAGCTATTCCTCCCAGCGTGTTTTCAACTCTTCTGCTGGGTTTGAAAATTCATGTAATAGTCACACAAAACCCAACAGACTATACTTAAAGAGTTTATTAAGAAGTAGCAGGTTACAGTTCACAATCAGGACCACTCAGGACAGACTTTTCTCAGCCATGTCCACTGGCAGGCCTCTCTCTTCACTCTTGACCTTTGGTCCCATAGCGCTGCTTGCCAAAGTGTCACAAATATCCTTAGCTCTTCCGATAAGTGGTGATAGGCAATCAATTTCATGCATAAATCTTGGCCCCAAAATACTCAGCTCTTTTGCTCTATGGTTTTGCAAAACTTACTCCAGCAGGTAGCCAGAGCTATGCTATTTCACCGGCAAGCTTCCTGCTTGAAGATGGTCAGTGATCCCATTATGTATGTGTCAGCACACCCACTGTTTACCTTGCTCTGTGGGCTGGGGATGGGGCCTATTCGTCTGTCTCATGCAGGTCTTTGAGTTTTACTGCTATCCTCTATTTCTCTCCAGGTGGACTCTGCTGTGATTGCTGCTACTTCTCATCATTTCTTGCCTTCTCATCATGTTACTGCTTTTAGTGTCACAGTTCTCCCTGTCCCTTGGGTGAAGGAGGTTCTCAACATGGGGACACGGGGCTCCAAGGATATTCTTTTCCCAGCTCTTCTTGGTGCTTGTGAGATCTCCTCTCTCTGGGCCTTGGTTTTGTAGTGCTTTACCTACCTATTAGGCTTCTAACTGAAAGATCAGTGGTTCAAATCATCAGCTCGCCTTTGGGAGAAAAATGAGGCAGTCTTCTGCCAGTAAGATTTTCAGCTCCAGAAACCTAATAGAAAGTGGCTATCAGTTAGAATCCACTTGAATGTTGGGGATTTTGGGATTTGGTAAATTCTAATGGAATGATGAAATTGACTAATCCAGCCTTTGTTGTTGTTAGATGCCATCAAGTTGAGTAAGGCTCATAGTTACTATATAAAGAAGATCAGAACCCTGTCCTATCCTGTACCATCCTCACACTTCCTGACACACAAAAGCCCATTGCAGCGGTCATCATGTCGGTCCACCTGGTTGAAGGTCTTCTCCTTCACCGACCCTCCATCCTTACCAGCATCATGTCCTTCTCCAAGGAATAGCCCTTCCTAGCAATATGCCTGAAGTATGTGAGATGAAACCTCATCATTCTTGCCTCCAAATAACACTCCAGCTGCACCCGCTTTAAGATGTTTGTTTTTTTGGTCATTCATGGGATGTTCAGTGCTTTTCTCCAACACCACAACACAAAGGCATCAATTCTCCTGTCATCTTTATTCATTGCCCAGCTCTCAGATGCATAGCAAGTGATCGGAAAGATCATAGCCGGAGTCAGACACAGTTTAGTCCTTTAACTAACATAATTACACCTCAATAATTTGGTAAGGTCCCTAACTGCAGATTTTCCCAGTGCAATGTGTCTCCTTATTTCCTGACTGCTTGTACTAAGGGTATTAATTGTGGATCCAAGCAAAATGAAGCTATTGAGGTTTCGTTCTCTTCTCCATCCACCATGATGTTGCCTATCAGTACAGTTGTAAGAATCTTTGTTTTCTTGGCATTGAGATGCAATCCATACCAAAGGCTGCATTCCTTGATCTTCTGCAACAAGTGCTTCAAGTCTTCATCACTTTCAGCAAGCAAGGTTGTGTCCTCTGCATAATTTAGGTTATGAGGAGTCTCCCTCCAATCCTAATGCCACATTTCTCTTCATAGAATCCAGCTTCTCAAAGAATTTGCTCAACATACAGATTAAATAGGTATGAATTGAGAACACAACCCTGATATACATGCAGCCACGGGCTCAAGTGTATCAGAAGATGGTGAGAATTGTACATGACAGGACAGGATTCAGATCTTTTGTTCTTATGATCGCTGTGAGTCATACTTGACTGGATGGCACACAACAACAACAACAACAACAACAACAACAACAACAACAACAAACTTTATTGAAGGAACACTGGTACTCTAGTGGTAGAGAGCCGCACTGTCATACCAAAGACACACAGATTGAATCCACCCATAGCTCTGTGAGAGAAGGATGGACAGTCTCGCCCCGATGTGATTAACTCCTTCTGAAAACCTGCTGGATTGTCAGCTGAGTCAGTTCCAACTCAACTGTTCACAACAACAACAACAACAACAACAACATATTTTCTTTAGAGAATTCTGGTTTTTATGACTTGTTTTTGTGTGTCCTGGAGTCATAACCAACCCATAGCTAACCCAGCAGCAGATTTTTTAGAGGCAGTAAATCATTCTGGAGGAGACTACCCCTCTTTCTCTGTTAGAGCACTTGGTGGGTTTGAACCGCCTGCCTTTGGGATTGCAGTGTGACTTCTTATCAGGGGCACCAGAGCTCATTGGTGGCTTGATGATAAAGAATTGGTCTGCAGATGCAAAGGTACATAGTTTGAATACAGCAGATGCTTCATGGGAGAAAGATAGGCAAGCTCTTCCCATGTGATTACTGCCTCTGAAAACTTTCTAGTGGATCAGTTATGGGTCAGATCCAACTCGGCAGTAAACAACAGCAACAAACTACCTTCAGTAGGGACCTCTGATGACTTAGTGGTAAGGAGTTGTGCTGCTGAGGTAAGACTTGCTGAAAATTTTGGCTTCTCTAGGCCATTGTCTTTAAACTGATCCATCTGTTGCAATTTCATCCATCCTGCTAGAAGGACAGGACCGTGGCCTGTGCTCCAGCACTCAGATCAAAGAAGCTTCCATCTAAACCTCTTTGGCTCATTTCCTTGGCTCATCTGGGAAAGCCACAGCCTGAACAACTGCATGACCATCCAAATTGCTGAGCCAGAAGAAACACTAGCTGGAGATTCTGAGTCAGGAGGAATTGAGAAATGGTATATGGTTAGAATGATGGTTTAGTTTGAGAAATTAAATATTGGGGGTGTTTTGATTAATATGGTACTGATATTATTGGAACAGCTGGTGATTACAGCTTCTATCTCAGAGGCTAACAGTTCACCAGCTGCTCCATTGAGGAGATGGACAAACAGTTTACCAGGTCCTCCAAAGAGGAAAGATGAGAAATCTCTCATGCACTTGACTCTCTCTGAAAACCCAGTAGGGTCAGCTATGAGTTAGTTTCAACTCTATAGAAAGTACAGGACAAGAAAAGCAACAAAAATATGCATCATTTCTTTAAAAACTAAGGTGTGCCTGGCCCAAGGCATGACATTTTCAGTTTCTGCGTGTGCATCTGACAGATGGAGTGTGAATAAGGTTGACAGAAGAAGAATCAATGCCTCTGGAATGGTGGTGTTGGTACTGAATATTCCACTGACTGCCAAAAGAACAAACAAATGTGCCTTGAAGAAGTGCAACCAGAGCTTCTCAGAGACTAGGATGGTGCAATTTTGTGTCACTTAACTTCGGGCGTATTTTCAGGCGGGGCCAATCCTTGGAGAGAGATATCATGTTGGGAAAAAGGTAGAGGGTCAGTGACAGAGAAGAACCCCCTTCAGGAGATGGAGGGACACCCCAGTGGGTGTAAGCATGGCAGACAGCATGAGGATCCTGCAGCATAAGGTAAGATTCAAATCTATTATTCATATGATCACTATGAGTTGTGGTCAGCTTGACGGCACTTAATAACAACATACGCTGTTTTCATGGTCCTATTTCCTCAAGTGTTCCATGCTCCTTATTTTCACTATTAACAGGCTGTACAATTTCCTTGGTGCATCACAGCACGTTATTTGCATAGTTACACCCAATCATCTTGTAGAAGTCACAAGACCATGCCTAGAAAAAAGGGTCATATTAAGCAATTCAGTGCACTAGAACTATCCATTGGCCCATGCAAATATGTATGAGAAACAAAGAAGAAAAATAGGCAAGAGTATATTTATTATGACAGTTTATTATGTAGTGAAACGATGTGTTTTTTAAAAATTCTTTAGACCGAGTAGTCAGAGTCCAAGATAATTTGGTTTAATATGAGTGACTGAGTTTTTTTTCTTTTGAACTGAAAAAACATTTATGAGTTTGTCATCAGATTTCCTTTAAATTACTAGTTATTATTTTTTTCGTATATTCGTTAGGGAGACCTTGTCATAATTACTAGCAAGAGATGTTGTTGTTGTTGTTTTGTGCTGTCAAGCCACCTGCGACTCATAGCAACCCTATGTACAAAACAGCCCAGAACCCTGCTCTATCCTGTGCCAATCTTGTTGTCTCTGACACACTTATCCCCATTACCCCAGTCACTAAATCAATCCATCTACTCGAGTGTCTTCCTCTCTTGTGCTGTCGCTCCACCCTCCAAAGCATGATGTCCCTCTCCCAGGACTGGTCCCTCCTTGCAACATACCCAAAGTATGTAAAATGAAGCTTCAGAATGGGATTCATTATACAAGAACAAGAAGCATACATCAAAGAAATAATTCACCATGACCAAGTGAGAGTCATAAAAGGTATGCAAGGATGGTTCACCATAAGGAAAACAATTAATGTAATTCGTCACATTAACAAAGCAAAGAACAAGAACCATATGATCCTATCAATTGATGCAGAAAAGGCCTTTGACAAAATCCAACACCCTTTCCTGATTAAAACACTCAACAAAATAGGACTAGAGGGGAATGTCTTCAACATAGTTAAACAGTATTTATGCAAACCCAAGAGCCAACATTGTTCTCAACAGAGAGAGGTTAAAAGCAATGAATGAATGGAATTCCAAAATCTCTGTAGATGTTCATTGAAATGAAAAATAAATAAATTAATAAAAAAATAAAGCATGAAAAGTTAAGAAAAACCATTCCCTTTAAGAACAGGAACTAGGCAAGGATGCCCACTATCACCTCTCTTATTCAATATTGTTTTGGAAGTCTTAGAGATAGCAATAAGACAAGAGAAGGGAATAAAAGGTATCCAAATTGGCAAAGAGGAGGTAAAATTATCTCTCTATGCCAATGATATGATAATATACTTAGGAAACCCTAAAGACTCAGCAAGAAAACTATTGGACACAGTGGACCAATTTAGCAAAGTGGCAGGATACAAGGTCAACATACAAAAATCAGTTAGATTTCTCTGCAGTGAAAAAGAGAATACAAAGCTGGAACTAAGAAAAACAATACCACCCACACTAGCTAATCACAAGATTAAATACTTGGGAGGAAATCTAACCAGAAGCACAAAGGACCTATTCAAAGAAAATTACAAAACATTACTAAAAGAAATGAAAAGAGCCCTTGAGAAGAATATCTCTTGCTCATGGATAGGAGGATTCAATATTGTGAAAATGGCAATACTACCAAAGGCAATTTACATGTTTAATGCAATCCCAATTCAAATACAAATAACAATCCCATTCATCAAGGAGATGGAAAAGGTAATCTCCATTTTAATTTGGAATGGAAAGAAGCACGAATAAGCAAAGTACTCCTTAAAAATAGAAGAAAGGTAAGAGGTATCTCACTCCCTGATTTCAAATCCCACTACACTGCCATGGTGGTAAAGACATCATGGTACTGGTACAATGACAGACACATGGACCAATGGAATAGAATTGAGAACCCAGAGATCAGCCCATCTATCTATGGTCAACTGATTTTTGACAAGGAGATGAAATCAGTTAAGTGGGGAAACGACAGCCTTTTTAACAAATGGTGTTGGTAAAATTGGAAAAGTATCTGTAAAAGACTCAAGCAAGATCCACACCTCACTCCATATACAAAAACCAACTCAAGGTGAATCACGGACCTAGGACTAAAACCAAGGACTATAAACTTCGTTAAAGAAAATCTAGGAACAACCCTAGAAGTCCTAATCCACAGCATAAACAGTCTTCCAAGTATCCTGAAAAACCTACAACCAGGAGAAGATAAAGTAGATGAATGGGATCGTCTAAGAATCAAGTCCCTATGCACTTCCAAAAACTTCCCCAACAGGGTAAAAAGGGAAGCCACAGACTGGGAAAAAGTATTTGGTAATGACATATCAGATAAGGGACTTATATCCAGAATTTATAAAATACTTGAGTACCACAACAAGATAAAGGTAAATAATCCAATAGAAAAATGGGCACAGGATATGAACAGACACTTCACCGAAGAAGACATTCAGATGGCTAACAAGCACATGAAGAAATATTCAAAATCCCTAGCTCTAAGAGAGATGCAAATTAAAACAACTATGAGATATCATTTTACCCCAGACAGAATAGCAAAATTTAACAGAACAGCAAGCAACAAATGCTGGCGAGGTTGTGGAGAAACTGGAACCCTTTTTCACTGTTGGTGGGAGTGTAAAACGGTGCAACCACTGTGGAAGGCGGTATGGTGCTTTCTCAAAAAGTTGCAAATAGAGATACCATTTGACCCAGCAATTCCACTACTGGGAATTAACCCAAAGAGACCATAACTGACATCCAAGCAGATATATGCACACCTATGTTCATCGCAGCTTTGTTCACAATAGCAAGGAATTGGAAACAACCTAAGTCCCATCGACAAATGAATGGATAGAGAAGCTGTGGTATAGTCACACAATGGAATACTATGCTGCATTGAAAAACAAGGCACTCATGCAATATTATTCAAAATGGGTTACCCTGGAGGACATTATGCTGAGTGAAGTATTTCAGTCATAAAAGGACAAATACTGTATGGTGCCACTGTTGTAAAATAGGACTGACCTTGGGATTGGGGAGAGACTGAGAAAGATGGGTTCGATAATGTATACTGCATTGAAACAGATGAGGAAGAAAACTATTTAAAAGGGATATGTGATTAGTTATTTCTGTCATGACATGAGGGTAGTGTACTGGGGGAGGGGAGAAAAGCGCAACAATGAATGAATGGAAATCCAAAGTGTCTGTAAATTTTTACTGAAATTAATAATAAATTTTTTTTTAAAAAGAACAAAAAGCATTATCTTTCAAATGGAAGAGGTATTGTGACGAGTCCAGGTGTTTATGAGATCAAATGAAGAATCAGTTTATTCACTATTTTATAAAATGCTGTTATACAAGTAACTCATTGTTTGAAAGCTAACATTATAGTATGTGGATAAGGGCTGTATAGAATAAATATCATGCAAGGAATAATAATTTTTTAAGAAAGACATCATCCTTGGTAAAGTAGAGAGGGTCAGCAAGTCAGAAGATGACTCAATGAGGTGAATTGAGACCGTGGCTCCAGCACTGTACTCATACATAGCAGGTCATAAGGATCGCACTGGAGTGGCCAATGCTCTATTCTGTTGTACAAAGGTTCGCTCTGACTCTAACCTGTCTAGAGGTCACCTAGCAATTACAAAGTGATTTCCATAAAACAAAATAAACCTGTAAATATATCTTAGTTTTGATTCTTCTCTACTCTTGCACTGTTAGGGGTTTACTATTATGAGAGAAACTGTAAAGGGTAATGTGTTACCATGGAGTAATGAAGGCAGCCTGGAGAGCAAGAGACCAGTATGGCGGCCAGAAACCATTTACTGGCGGTTCACAAGATTGCATAAAGGAATCCCTTTTGTGGAATTGTGGTATACAGTCATTCTATTTTTTTTTTTTAATTGAGTTTTTCAAGCTGGTCTTGTTCATTTCTAGATTATCTGGTTTGTAATGTACTATAGATCAATTAAAAATAAAAGTTCTTCACAGTTTCTGAATATTCTACTGATGGTGGGAACATTCATGAGTTTAATCAATAAGAATTAATAAGTTTTAATTTTAAATTATTATCTATGATCATACATATTTCTGCTGGGCACAGTCATGTAGATTATGAGATCGTATTTCTCAGCCATTCTTAACAATAGCCAAGTTGTTCAAAGCATCCTAAATCCTCTATCTGAAACCAAAAGATAATTTTTGTTTCATTAAGGAGAAATCCTCAAAAATGAATTTTTTTGGTCTATGAATTTCTCTATTTGCATATCAGAAAGTCAGGACATGAGCCCACCTAATGATTTGATGAATTTGGTGTGAGTTTCTTGTTTAACTATTGTAAAACCTCTTAGAAGGAGGCAATTGGAGGATGAGATAATTGCTCTTTTAGTGCCACCAGGAAAAACAGCTTAGCTTTGATGTTTTTTTTCACTTTTCAGAAGAGAGCAGAGGTGAAGTTATAAAAAAAGGATCTCATCTCATGTCTTTCCCTTATAGATCCAACCTAACAGTGGTGTTAGTGGCAAGATGCATATGTGGTTAGTTTGCATAGGCAACTGAGGATATGCCCTTGTAACAGACAAGAGGCCAGTGAGAGCAAAGCCAGAGTATTTGATGAGTGTTTGTAGTGAACATTTCTTGAAGGTTCACTTAGTAGATCTAGTTTCCTTTCATTTGAATGAATAAGGAGATTCATCACAATTCAGGCTAATGAAGAAAGATGTTGCCTACATTAAAAACGGTGGGAAATAAGGAGGTCAGTTCTAAGTGGCATTGCAGTTTGCATTTTCAAAGTGAGAGAGGCAAATAAACCTTATTATTTCTATTTTTAAAAATGCCAAAGGAAACGAATTAGAGGCCAGTGGCAGTGGAATTGAGCCACTGTGGAATTGTGAAATGGAGTTTCTGGAGATGAAGACCTGAATGAATAATCTTTCTTCTTCTTCAGAAGGCCCTGAACAAAACAAAAAGTGAAAAGAAAAATTATCAAAGAGGAAAGAAAGAGAAGTGATAAAAACATTCTTCAGTTGAACCTAATCAAATAAAATAAGAATGCAAAAAATCTAATTTTGAAGCCAGAGGTCCTATTAGATTTTGAGTGAAATGTAGACCTTTACAAGATTTCTGAATATTTCTTGAAAATACCTTTTGATTTCCTAAGAGTAAATTTGGGGAAAGGCGTGGTTATCCAACTTCATATTCATATGGGGACATTCTCCAACTTTTACCTTTTATGTACTAATATGCAGTATCCTTTCTCTCTGAAAAATTACCATTCCTTGACACGTGGAAATAGCAAGGCTTGTTTGCAGATTTTCCTGCATGCTTTGATGCTTCCTGGATGATGCAGGCATTAAAACTTTTAACCAGCTGTTTATGTAAATTGAGGTGGCTCTGTAGTCTGTTGGTGTGTTTGGAAACAGATATGCCTGAATAAACATCTACCATTGGTGAACGATAAATCTGAGCACAGGTATAAGTATTACTTTTCTGATGAAATACCACAGATGAAGAACCCAGAATTCCAGGTCTGCCTTCCTCCTTAATGACACATATACTCAGTCAGTTTTTATTTTTTTTTTAAATAAAAAAAATAATTTTTATACCAGCATACAGGATGTTCCCTGGGTAGTCAAATTTTAGGATTTTATAACTCTAGGACATCTAGAAGGGAGCTCTAGTAATCCAGTGTGTATGGAGTTGTGGAGCCAACTCAAAGGCACTTGGTTTCACCAGCTGTTCTGAAGGAGAAAGATGGACGGTCTCTTCTTGTACAATTTACAGTTTCTGGAAATCCACTGGCAGGTCAGCTATGGGTCGATTCCAACTCGACCACACATAACAACAACAAGGAGAACACTCGTGGCAAAATCTGTAGGGAATTGAGCTGCTAATCCAAAGGCCACTCCTCTCTAAAGTTTCAAATCCACCAGCTGCTCTTTGGGAGAAAGAGGGGAACTCTCTTCCCACAAGATCTATAACTTTGGAAAACCTACTGGAGAATTAGGTTCTGATTTGATGACAATGAGTTGTGTTTTGAGTACATCTGATGATCCCGCACTGATAGAAAGGCTTGCTAAAAATAAATGACATCATGTGCATAATATATTTTGCTCTGGTCTTATATCTACCCACTGTAACATGTTTTTCAGCCTGTGATTTGATTTCGCAAGCCTCAACATCATTTGGAGTTTTCATTGTGTGTGATCTTGACATTGTTGTTCTGTTTTCATTGGTTAGACTAAAGAGAAGAGCAGGAGCCTGCTGTATTAGGATAGTTTACGTCACAGAACTTTAGCTTGTATCCGGTTGCTCAATATTTGATTTTTGTTATTCGGAAACTCCAGTTCCTGTTCATTCCCTATACACATAATTGTTGACACTGATGTGCCTGTTTGGTGCTCAGGTTTTTCCTGGAAGTGAGATGTATAACCATAATGGGTTCTTTCTTAGTAAAATACATGTTACATATTATATTCCAGTTTCACGTGAAGCTTATATTCATTACTAAGGTAACTTGTAGGAAAGACTTGTACCATGACTGAGTTTTAGATGTAAATTGCTTAGAGGAAAAAACAGGACAACATGATTTACTAAACTTGAGGGAACACTTTTGTTGTTGCTTTGTGCTGTCAAGTCACCTGTGACTCACAGCAACACTATGTACAATAGCTCTGAACCCTCTCCTATCCTGAGCCAGTTTCACTGTCTTCAACACATATACCCTCCTTACCCCAGTTGCTGTGCCAATCCATCCATACGGGATCTTCCTCTCCTGTGATGTCCCTCCACCCTCCTAAGCATGATGTTCTTCTCTAAGAACTCATGCCTCCTGGCAGCATTCCCAAATTATAAGAGATGGGGCTTCAAAATCCTTGCCTCTAGGAAGCAACTTGGTTTACCAACATGTTTGTTCTCTTGGTAGTCCATGAAATGTTCAATACTCTTGTCCAGTGTCACAACTGAAAGGCATCAGTTCTTCACCAGTCATACTTAATAAGGAAACTCCTTTAGAAGCATAGTATTAAAACCTAATAAAAAGAACTTTTGAAAAGAATATATGTAACATTTACTTATGAAAGCACACCACCTCAGAATATTAGTCAAAATGATAAAAATTAGGATTAACTGCTTAGGGAAATATAGACAATGAAAATTGAACCTCTGGTTCATAAAATGATTTAAAGTCAAGAAAAACATTTATTGAGATTATCAGTAGCAGTAGTCCTATAGTGAGAGTTATTGCAAGTTCTATGAATTAAATGGAAATTGTACATATGTGAAAGCTATTATTAAAACCATTTAGTCTCAGGTTTGCAGATGAATCAGTCCATATTAAACAAATATGCATCTTATGTGATTTACTAGGAAGTATACTTGGTCACCAGGACGAAGTCCTCAGAACAGAGTAGGAAAATACTGCATGATTTAAAATCAGGAAGGATGCATTAGGGATGCGTCCTGTCTCCATACCTTTTCAGTCTATCCGCAGAACAGATCATTTGGGAGGCTGGGATTTATGAGGAGAAATGTGGCATCAGGTTTTGAGGAAGACTTATCAACAACATATGCTATGCAGATGACACCACCTTGCTTGCTGAAACTGAGGCAGACTTGAAGCGTTTGCTGCAGAAGGTCAAGGACTGTAGTCTTCAATATGGCTTGAAGCTCAGTGTCAAGAAGACAAGGATTCTTACCACTGGGCCAATTGGCAGCTCCATGACAGTTGGAGAAGAGTTTGAGATTGTTAACAATTAACAACTTGAAAAAAAAAAACCAAAAAACAAACAATTAACAACTTACTTGGTTCCACAGTCAGCACTCTAGGCACCAGCAGTCAGGAAATCCAAAGACAAATTGCACTGGGAAAATAAGCGTAATGGTACTTCTCCAGAGTACTGAGAAGCATTGATGTCAGTCTAGAGACTAAGGTGCACCTGATCCAGTCCATGGTCTTATGATTATTTGCTATGCATCAGAGAGCTGGATAACGACTAAGGATGATAGAAGAATTGATGCCTTTGATTTGCTGTGTTGGAGAAGAGTCTTGAAGATACCATGGAAAACAAATAGATCTCTCTTGGAGAGGTTGGAACCAAGTTTCTTCTTGGAGGCTAGGATTTTGAAGCTCTGTCTTACATACTTTGGGCATGTGGCCAGGAGGGACCAGTCTTTGGTGAATGACTTCATGCTCAGAGGGTGGAGGGTCACTACATGAAAGGAAGATCCTGGATTAGATGGCTTGATACAATAACTGGGGCAATGGGAGTAGGTGTGTTGGAGTTAGTGAGACTGGCTAAGGACAAGGCAGGCTTTAGAGCTATTGTACATGGGTCACTATGAGTCGCAAGTGACTTGACAGCATGTAACAAGAACAAGATACTTAGTCATAACTATCACTTTTATAATATGATATTATATGTAAAAAGATGTAATACTAATGGCAGGAAGCTGCACTGCAGTCCCAAAGGCACACTATTTAAATTCACCATCTGCTCCACGGGAGAAGGATGGGCAGTCTCCTGTGTGATTAACTGCCTCTGAAAACCTGTCAGATCTATGGGTCAGTTCGAACTCGACAATACACAGCAACAATAACATTTTGAGTAGAAACATTCTTTTATTTTGATTATTGTTTTAAGATTTTGTAATCTCCATGTTACATCTACAAAAAGAAAATGAAGTCCAGTAAATTTGGCTAATGCATCATTTTCCTTTTGTTGCTGTTAATGTGCCGTGAGTCCCTTGCAACTTGTAGTGATCCTAGGTACAAGAGCTCTGAACCCTGCTGTATCCTGAGCCTACCTCGTTGTCTCTGACACACCTACCTGCATTACTCTAGACACTGAATCAATCAATCCATCTCATTGAAGGTCTTCCTCTCTTGTGCTGTCCCTCCACCCTTCCAAGCATATTGTCCCTCTCCAAACACTGGTTCCTCCTTGAAAAATGCCAAAAGTATGTCAGATGAAGCTTCAGAAACCTTGCCTCCAAGGAGAAGCCTGCTTTCACCCTCTCCAGGATGTACCTGTTTGTTCTTCTAGTAGTCCACAGTATAGTCAATACTTTTCTCCAGCACCACAACTCAAAGGCATCAATTTTCCTTCTGTCATCCTTAGTGATTGTCCAGCTTTCTGATGCATAGCAATTACTCTATTTTAATTCTTTCCCCTCACAAGTTAACTCTGAACTCAACAAAACAAAAGTCATATTTCCAGCTTTTTAAGGAGGCACCAGACTGCCTCACATAATGGTTGCATCATTTTACCATTCCACCAGTTATGTACTATAGTTGTTCCTTTTATATAAGTGTCTTTATACTCTTGCCAGCACTTGTTGTTTTCTTTCTTTTGAACTTTGCCAATCGTGCTCTGGAAAGATGATATGTCATTGTTGTTTTAAATTTGCATCTGCTTTAATCATTTGCATCTTTTGTAATTATTTGCTTCCTAAATGTCTTCTTTGTTCAAATGTCTATTCATGTCCTCTGCCTATTTTTAAAATTGGACTGTTAATCTTTATGCTGTTTAATTTTGAAGTTTTCTATAAATTTAAGAGATTATTTTTTGTTGGGTATGCCATTGCCTGTTATTTACCCCCAATATATAGTTCCTCTTTTCATTTTTTTTTGAGAAATCTTAACATACTAATGAGAATTTAGTTTTTAAAATGTCTCATTCATCTCATTTTCTTTTAAAATATGTATGTATGTATATTTTGTTATTACTGATAACCTATTAATTAGGGTCTCAGAGTTTCAGGGTAATCATCTATATGTGTTTTACATATATTATTTTTGATCTTTATTGTAGAGGGTTTGTGCTATGTCTATCTTCAGGGCATCCTTTTGTTTCCTCCCTAGCCCCACCGTTCACCTTCTTCCCTGCATGGTTTCTGGTGAGAAATCAGAGTTAGTCTTATTGGTTGATCATTATAAATAACATCCTGAAGCTCCTCTTAAGACTTTATTTTTGCTTCTGGATAGTTTGATTATGAGATATATGTTGTTGTTGTTAGGTGCCATTGAGTTGAGCACAACTGGTAGCGACCCTATGAATAAAAGATCTGAACCCTGTTCTATCCTGCACCATCCTCACACTTCCTGACACATAAAAGCCCATTGCAGCAGTCACCATGTCAATCCACCTAGTTGAGGGTCTTCCTCTCCTTTGCTGACCCTCCACCTTTCCCAGCATCATGTCCTTCTCCAAATTCCTTCTCACAACATTCCCAAAGTATATGAGGCAAAGCCTCATCATTCTTGTCTCCAAAGAGCACTCTCGCTGCACCTTCTCCTCCTCATATCTGTTTGCTCAGTGTTCTTCTCCAACACCAAAACTCAATGGCATCAATTCTTCTTCTGTCATCCTTATTCATTGTCCAGCTCTCAGATGCATAGCAAGTAATTGGAAAGACTATGGCCTGAATCATATGCACCTTAGTCCTCAAACTGGCATCATTACTCCTCAGTAGTTTGGAGAGGTCCCTAACTGCAGATTTTCCCTGTCCGTCTCCTTATTTTCCAACTGGTTACCAAGGATATTAATTGTGGATCCAAGCAACATGAAGCTGTTAACAGTTTCAGTCTGCTCTCTATCCATCATGATGCTGCCTATAGGTCCAGTGGTAGGAAATATTTGCTTTCTTGACATTGAAATGCAATCTATACCAAATACTGCATTCTTTTATCTACTGCAACAAATACTTGAAGTCCTCCTCACTTTCAAGAAGCAAAGTTGTGTAATCTGCATAACACAGGTTTTAATGAGTCTCCCTCTGATCCTGATGTCACACTCCTCCTCACAGAGTCCAGTTTCTCTGATAATTTGCTCAACATACAGATTGAATAAGTACGAGGAAAGAACACAACTCTGACTCAGTCCCTTCTCAGTTTTAAACCCTGCAGTGCTCCCCTGCTCTATTTGCACAACAGCCTCCTTGTCCAGGTATTGATTCTGCATAAGCACAATTAATTGCTCTGGGATTCTCGTTCTTCTCAATGTCAACCACACAGCTTGTTATGAGCCACATAATCAAATGCCTTAGCAAAGTCAATAGACTTCAGCAATGATATATAACCCTACTGCCACAACCTCTTCTAAATCCTTCTTGAACTTCTGGCAGTTCCCTATCTATGTACTGTTCTAAATATTTGTGAATTATCTTCAGCAGTATTTTGCTTGCATGTGATATTAATGATACAATTCATTAGTTTCCACTAACAGATGGAACATCTATGGACCTCTTCCAATCTGTTGGCAGACAGCTGTCCTCCAAATTTCCTGGAATAGACTGGTCAGCGCATCCAAGGCTGCTTCTGTTAATTGAAACAAGTCAATTGGTATCTCATTGATTCTTGGGGCCTTATTTTTTGCCAAGGCCTTCAATGTTGCTTCTACTCCCTCCTTCATTATTATTAGCTCCTGTTAATACGATTGTTGTTGTTGTTGTTATGTGCCGTCAAGTCATTCATACGATACCTTATGAACTTTTTCAGTGTCAATCAATTCTTCCTGGTACAGTGATTCTGTGTATTCTCTCCATTTTCTTTCAATGCTTTCTGGGTCATTCAATATATTGCCAATAGCATCTTTCAATATTGCAACACAAGTTTTAAATTTGTTTTCAGTTCTTTCAGCTTGAGACATGTAGAGGGAATTCTTCCCTTTTTTCCCTTCAATTCCAGCTCTCTGCACATTTTATTATAGTACTTTGCTTTGTCCTCCCAAGCTGCCCATTGAAATCTTCTATTTGGCTCTTTCACTTAGACATAATTTCTTTTGTTTTGGTTTCTTGATGCACAAGTTCAGTCATTAGAGTCTCTTCTGACATCCATTTCCATTTTTCCCCCCTCCTCTGTTTTTGTAATGACCTTTTGCTTTCTTCATGGATGATATCCTTGATACCATCCCACAACTTAACTGGTTTTCAATGCTTCAAAGCCATTCTTAAGGTGATTATGAAATTCAGATGGAATTGATTTAAAATAATATCTTGCTTACTAGGTTACTATGGTCTTATATTAGTTTTATTCAGCTTCAGTTTGAACTTGCTTATGAGTATTTGATGATTTGACCCACTGTCAGCCCTGACCTAGCTTTGACTGCTGATATTAAGCTTCTCCAACAATTCTTCAACGGATATAGTCAGGCTGATTCCTATGCAACCCATCAGGTGAGATCCTCCACTGGAAAGTAATCTTTTGTGTCTTTTAAAAAAGGTACTTGCAATGAATAAATGATTATAAATACAAAATTCAGTCATTCTACTTCCAGCCTTATTTCTATCACCAGGCCCATATTTTCCAGCTACAATTCCTTCTTCACGGTTTCCTGCTTTTGCACCTTTTAATATAATTTACCTTGGAAATTTTAGTAATAATCTTCTGAATTTCTTATTGTAAGAGTTTTTTAATTTGTATGTTTTTTGTCAAATTAGAATGAATTATTCTAATCTATATAAATTCTAATTTATTTTATTTTTCTCTTATACATTGTTTTCATGAATTTAAAAAAAAATAGGATTGTCCTTTTTATGTGGGTTTTGTATTTGTTTTCCATGAATTTTAGGAAGGGCTTAAATATGGTCTCTCAATTCCCTGTCAAACATTCTTCTAAGTGGTATAGCAATAGTGTGTCTATTTGCTGTACAGAGGTAACTCATGGTTGCTCTGATGCTAAACACTGTGACACTGATGTGTCAAATGCAATAATGGTTACCCATGGTGTACAATGTTTGGTGGAGCTTCAAGATTAAAACAAGCTTGGAAGCAAGAGTGGCATCCACCACCAAAAACTCTGTGAATATGGAGAAACAATGAAGGTTATACAAGTGTTCAGGTCTTCCATTCATAGGGTCACTATGAGTTGTCTATGACTCAACAGCACTTAACAACAACAATTCCTTGTCAGATAGTTCTATTACCTGTTCTTCTCAAAGATGTTTCCTGTTTCTTCATTTTGTTGACTTGCTTGTATCCTCTCACCTTATTTGTCAGGTTTGAAGTTGTCTTTTGTCTCTGGTGTCCTGTGATAAGGAGTTGTGCCATCAACCCAAAGACAGTTGGTTCCAATCAACCAGCTCCTCCATGGAAAAAGATGGACAGTCTCATCCCCTGCGATTTACACTCTCTGAAAACCATTGAAGGGTCAGCTATAAGCCAGTTCCAACTCCACAACAATGAATTTTGTCAGTGAAACATTTTGAAATTGTATTTATTTGCTGACCATCTTGTTGGTTTGCTTCACTGTAATAGAAATGTTCCTATTTTGCTTTGTTTATTATACCCAGACACCTGGGATAGATGTTCCTCTTTGGTTGCTAGTTTTGGCTTTAGTTTGCCTGTAATTAGAGGACACTTCCTACCTGTCTCTAGGAGGGTGGAGGAAAGTACTGGGTATTTTGGCGCATGTGTCTTTTTGCTTTTAAAAAGTAGCTGTAAGTGGGGTGCCTACATGTTGCTTTCATATATCTAGTGGTACATTAGTGAGTGGTGTTGACTCACTTATTGGGTGGAGAAGTAGGTAATAAGAATGGTGATAATGTATGGTTTGTTTGTAGTGAAATAATGTCTGCCTCTCTCTGATGGGCAGAAAGAATAGGGAAAAATGAGAAGGGAAGAGAATAAGAAACACAATGCATAAAAATAAAGGAAAGACAGAAAATAAAATGGAAAGAAGTAGTGGAAAAGAGAAATTTTTAAAAAGGGAAGAAAACTGGAGAAATACTCTTAAAAATTAGACAATAGCAATGTTATAGCAAAGTTACCTTCTCTGTAACTTGTAGTCACAGGATTGCATGACATAAACCACCTAATCTGTGGGAGTGTTTGTTCTTGGGTGGGACAAGAACAGGAGCCTGGCATGTCTGGCTCTTGAGTGCACCTCCAGTAACTGAGGCCTCTGGAGCAAGTTCCTGGGTTAAATGAGGATATGATTCATCATTCACACAAGTGCTTCAGGCACTTGTCACTAGGTCAGGTAGCTGGCTGCTGATGGGAGGAAGCAGCCTGAACAAACCAGCTGGAGGTCGGGCTGCTGTGGGACTTTCTTTATCCACTGGATTGATTGGGATGGGAAGGGTTCTTCCTTGGTTACTAAAAAGATGTTGTGGGGAAAGAAATAGTTCTCTGCTTACAATTTACTGAATATCTATGCCCATTATCAATTTCCAGTTCAGATTCGCTCAAAATGAGGTGACCCACGGGGTCCAATACTTCCCAGCACCTGCCCGTCCCAGTGGGCCTTCAATTCAGATAACTGGGACTTTTCAGTAGTGAGTTGTTTCATGCCCCTTTGCTTCTTGCTTACCCTTACCCTCTGTAGTGGTTAACCACCTCTAAGTTTCTCATCTGCCTTTCTATGCTTTCTTCTCCTCAGTCATAGTCCACTCGCCTCACCTTGTCTTTCTCCAAATCTCTCCACACTGTGTCTGTCTTGTTGGAGATTCCATGAAGTTAGCTTTTCCTTGCTGTTGTATGTTGCCTTCCAGATCTTAAAATGGTCAGACGCTGCCTGAATTGCTGCTTTCTCTCTGTTCTACACCAATCTTTTCCTTTAACATTGATTTTTAATTCAATTATTTATATTCTTATTTGGTGTGAAGAGTTCCAGGATTCTAGAATGTGTTTCTTGAGAACTCTTGGTGTCTGTAAGAAATTGTGCTACTAACCGAAAGACTGCAGCTTTCTGGTGGTTGAAATCCACCGGTGGTTCCACAGGACAAAAATGGACAATCTCCTCCCATGTAATATACAGCCCCGGGCCAGCTATGAGTTAATTCTGACTCAACAACAATGAATTTGAGTTTTGGAGTGTTAAGTATGTCTCATACTATGTTTTAAATCTCTTTTGTGGAAGAATTGTGCAGTTGTGTGACCAGCATGCTGTCTTATCTCCTCCCTCAACAGTTAAGTTTTGTTCATAGATTTTTGATTACAGGAAATTTACATGTCATGTGTATCAATCAACTATAATATTTAAAGTACCCAAACACATTATACCCGTGTATATAATAGAGAATTTAACATAAGAATCACACTCATTGGAAATATAGAACAATACAATTTGGGTAACTATTTAGACTAAGACTTCAGTGTCCATATATCTGCATATTTATCAAAGGTGTTCTGCTAGAGTTGCATCCTGAATTGATTTCATTGCCATAGAATGTTTCCAAGATTGTCAACTAAATGCTAACCTAAACTATTAATGGAGTACATATTTCTCTTGCCTTTGATAAACTTTAGAAGATAAGTGAGTAAGAATTTCATGATAAGATATACTTCTGAGTTTATTCATGATACAAAGTTGTTGTTGTGTACCATTGAGTCAGAACTGACCCACAGCTGATGTTCCAGCTGGTTTTCAGAGGCAAGCAATTTCACAGTAGCAGACTGCCCATTCTTCTGTGGAACAGCTAATGGAGTTGAACTGTGTGCCTTTTAGGATTGCAGGGCAGCTTCTTGCCACTAGGCCACCAGAGCTTACTGGTTTAGATTAGAACCACAAATTTCAGGATTTTATGTTAAGATTTTGGCTACAGTCTCAATACAATTGTGTATTTATAATAATTTTTAACTTTTGTAACAAATATTAACTTCCATAAACCAACTATTTTTTAATAGACACCAAAATGATAGAATAAATACCCAGAAAGAAACCAATACTAGAGAGAACAAGTAAACATTCTTTGAAATCACAAAGAAAAATTTTGATTTTATAATTTTGTCTTTAATTAATGGAATAAACTTGCATCATGAACACAATTATCCTGAAATTAGTCTCACAAGTATAAATGTAAAACAACAAATGAATATATTGCCATTCATTTTTAAAGTGCTAAGGCAGCAAATACATTTCCCTATTATGTCATGGCTTAGTATTATAGATTTGAATTATTATTGTTTCATAAAGCATCTTAAATATGTAATAAGAATTTAATTTTACAGGGTTTCAAAGATATTGTTAATTCTATATCACAAGTAAGTGTATACCAATAAAGATGCTCTGTATGGAAATGAATTCATTTACTCTTGAAACTTTCTAAAATCCTATTTATGTAATAGTAATTTAATTATAGTAATTATTTGAAGCCTCCTATTTTGTGCTGAGCATGGTCAAGAGAAGTCATTAAAAAAGCTCTTACATTCTATTTCCCAACCTAGTTTCTCTTTTAGTCAGAACAGCTTTCCACCTTAAGAACTCCCATAGAGCCAGATCAGTAGGACTGTGTGGTGAACAGAATAATGGCTCCTCTGCATCCATATCCTCGTTCTTAGAACTGGGAGTTGTTGCATACCCTTGAGTCAGAACCAACCGAGAGCTGACCCTCCAGTGGGTCTTCAGAGTTAGTAAATTACATGAGAGGAGATTGTCCATCTCTCCCAAGAGCAGCTGGTAGATTTGAACCAAGTATCTTTGTGTTGGCAGCACAACTCCTTACCCACTAGGCTGCCAGATCTCCCCAGAACTTGTGGTATGTTGCCTAAATGACAAAGGGATTTTTGTAGATGTGGTTAATGATAGGGGCAAAATGTATGCACAATTATCCTGGCTTATCTAGGTCAGCCCAGAGTAGTCACACGAGTCCTTAATATAAAGAACCTTTATGTAATAGGTCAGAGATAGGAGATGAAAGAAGCAGGGAATTTAGAAATGTGAAAGGAACTAAATTTGTTACTGGCTATGGGGCTTATCTTTCAATCTGACTTCTCTAGCCCTTATTTGATGTTGCTACACATATGGGTGGGACTGTGTCAATGGGATGTGTTTGCCTAGCCACAAGGGGATTGGCTATCTACCATTCCACAAGCAGATTAGTCAGTTTCAAAAATCTACAATAAGATTGGCTAGTCTTGCCAATAAATTCAAGAACTGTAGCTGCAGAGATAGAAATTCCTTCCCCACCAAAAGAGATCTAAAGAGCTATGTGATAATAAATGTGTGTGCTCTAAGCCATTAAATTGATGGTATTTTGCTACAGCAAAACCAGAAAATTGATAGAGATTAGATTTATCCATTCACATTATTCTAGGCTTATCAAGCAGGGGGGACATATCTTGGGCTTATTAGATGCACTTTCAGGGTTGAAAGAGGTCAAGTTGGTTTGGAGCCTGCATTTCTGAATCCTTGGCCAGCCCTCATGACAATTCTAGGATTATTAGGAAAACTCGAAGATGAGATACTTTGACCTAATAACTACGTTTGCCATTGTCAATTTTGGTTCCTAACAGCAGCTCCTCTAAACTAGATTGAACTCTGCATGAAATTCTAGCATCTTTTATCTCTTTTCTAAGGCTAAGATTAAAAGTAGTCCCATTTTATTTTTGGCCCTTTTCCCCAAGCCTACACTTTAAACTCTATCCTTTAAGGCTTACTCCTAAAATGGTAAAATTAATAATGAACGAAGAATCTAAAAAATTATTGAATGAATCAGCAAATGATGCCTTCTTACTGTTATTTGACATTTTAGAACTTTATCTTAAAATTCATTGCTGTTGTATCAGTTCAAACTCCTAGAGGTATTATAGGATAGAATGAAAATGCGCCATAATTTTTAGAAAGAAGGCTGTCAATCTTAGAGTAAACCAACCCTTTCACTATTTTTGTTCAATCTGTATGTGTAGCCAATAATCATAGAAACTAGATTATATAAAGAAGAATTGGACATCAATAGTGGAGGAAGACGGATTAACTATTGGTAATAGGCACAGATTACGCAAACTTGCTGCTGAAAATGGTGCTGTGAACTACTTAATATGGTCTTTCCTGACAATGTAACCAAAGTATGTGAGATGAAGGATATAGTTGTTACTTACAGTGTCCTTAGAGGCATGTGCTTGTAGACATATTTCTATTTTTTTTGGTCTATAATTATATTTTATTAATTTTCATAAACATTTACAGAGATTTTGGGTTTCCATTCATTCATTGTTGCACTATTCTCT
>NW_006399797.1:5082520-5142527 GCF_000299155.1 Elephantulus edwardii | reverse complement strand
CCATGTAGCCCTCGCTCTAGTCTCCTGTGATGACAGAAATACCTAGTTATATATCTCTTTTAAACAGTTTTCTCCCTCCTCTGTTTCAGTGCAGTATATCTATTTTGATAGTGAGGCCTCAAACGTATGCAATGTGGAGAGTTTAAGAAGAGGCCAAAGGTTGCATCCTCAATGAAACAGTAAGCCAGAAAAAGACTTTTAACCAGAAAGACAAGCAAAAAATGTGTTTGTCTTGACCTTGTTGCTAAGATATAAGGGAAAAAAAAGTCTTCCTGAAAATTTGTAAACACAATATGACCCTTACATAAATTTGAAATTTGCATTTTCACTGCTTGCGGGGTCCATAGAAACCTTATGTCAGAATATGATTCTAGCATATTTCAGGTTTTCTTTTTTTCTGAGGCCACTGGTAAAAGCAAAATAAATTCTCCATAAATGGAAGTCTCTTCTGTTTGGATCTTTAAGGGATTTCTAATATAACCAGTATACAGCCAAAGAAAATGACCACAATGTTTAAACAGATAAAACATACAAAGAGAAGTCCACATGAAAGAACAGATAATGGAATTACACTCTAACAGACACGATCCGGATGCGGCTCCCATGGTCCCTGCCTCCTGGTAGTCATTTTTTGTTTGGCCCCTTCCCCATGACTTAATTTTAAACAGAATGCACCAAAGGTGATGAGATATCTAGGTTTGCACTCAGTGGACTAATTGGTAAGGAGTTACATTGTCAATCCCCAAATAGGTGGCTTGAATCCACCAGCTGTTCCATGGGAGCAAGATGAGCAATTTCTTCTCATGTCTCTGAAAACCCACTGGAGGGGTAGGCTATGAGTCGGTTCCAACTCAGTGGTACATAACAACAGCAACAGCACATGAAGAGATTCCCCTTTTGTGATGTTAAAGACCTCATTCAAGCCACAGTCTTTTCAATCCCCTTCTACACCTCCTGAAAACTGAGAAGAATTTATACCTTTGAGGTGTGGAGTTAGAAAAGAGTGCTGAGAATCCCGTGGAATGCCAACAGAATTAAAAGTCTTGAAAAAAGTGCAACCAGAATGTTTTTGGGAGGCAAAGATGATGAAATTCTGACTCTCCTATTTTGGACATGTTGCTAGGAGAGGATATTCCTTGGAAGGGTACATCATTCTTGGAAAGATGGAGGGTCAGAATAAGAAAGGAATGCCCTTGACTGGAGGAATTCACACAGGTACTGCAGCAGTGGGTATAAGAGTGTCGGAGTTGATGAGGATGGCACAGGATAGGACAGGGTTCAGGTCTGTTTATAGGGTTTCTGTGAGTCCTGCTAACTCGACAGCACCTAACAACAACAACAACTGCTATTTTGGTGTGCTGCTTAGAAACATTAGATTGAGCAGGAGGAGATTGCCCATCTTTCTCCTGCAGAACAGTTGGTAGATTCCATTTGGATAGGGACACATAAAAAGGAGTTGAGGGTGTCATCTGGCAGGTATCCAGCAAGAAACTGAGGCCCTTAATCTGGAAGCTTGCAAGGAATGTGTAAAGCCAGCATCAAGTGAATTTAGAAGTGGATCTTTCTCTTGTTGAGTCTCAGATGATACTACAATCCTGGTTGACATCTTTGTTACATTTGTGGGATCTTGAAACAGAACAACCAGTTAAGTTATGCCTAGACTCATAACTCACAGAACTAGTGAGAAAAGAAAATTTAAAACTCTGTCTCTCTCAAGGGCATAGATAGAGAATGCCTAATCTAATGCTAGCAATTCTTACCTTCTTATAATAGGCATCCTTCCTCCACTTCTAAGGAGGCTTTCTCTTTTCTTTCTAACTGTGTAGGCAGGGGCACCTATTAAAAAGAGGAGTCCTGGCATCACTGGCCTGAGACAGTTCTTTTATTTTCCCCCCAAGTTTCTAATTTTTAAAAATTTAATCTTGATTTGCATGTAAAATTCCTCTACATTGTGTTTCACACATTTCTTTATTTACACTGTGTTTCATACTTTCCTGTACATTGTGGTTTTGGGTTTTTAAAAAATATGTATTATACGGGTTTATTTACAAAGTTCAAATACATCATTTTTCACACCAGATCTTTCCCATTTCCTTCATCCCCGCTCTACCCATCACATTGTGCAACCCTCACCTATCCTCACCCCTCTTCTCCACCCTCCTTCAGTTCTACAATAATGGTCTTATGCAGAACTTGTCTTTATGGAACGGAGTTAATGTTCTCCAGTCCCTCCCAAGTCAGGTAGTAATGTACAAAATCCTGGCTCCTGTGTGCTGCATCATATTCCATTATGTGAATGCACCATCATTTTTCAATTCATTAGATTGTTGTTGGACATGTTTTTGTGATGGTGAATAACACTGCTGTGAACATTGACGTGCAAGCCTCTGTGCCTCAGTTCTCATTCTCTCAGGGTATATTCCAAGCAGAGGAATAGCTGGGTCATGTGAAATTTCTATGTTTAGTTTTTTGAGGAAGCACCAAACTGCTTTACAGAGTGGTTGTACCATTTCGCTATCCCACCAACAATGTATAAGGGTTCCTATCTCACAGCATCCTTTCCATCATTTATTGCTTGCTGTTCTCTTAAACTTTCCTCTGCTACTGGAATGAGATGGTATCTCACTGTGGTTTTCATACGCATATCCCTGAGGCGGTTTTTGATTTTCACTTGCTCTGGATATCCAGCATTTGTGACCTTAGTGTTTTTCCTTTTACTTTTTTTAGGTTCTGAGCTTACGTACACTGAGCAGTTAGAGACTGTATTAGAGTACACGTAGTGCCTAGTGATTGCCTTAAATCAGCACTAGGACGTTTCCAAATGTGGAGATGAACTCTCGGTGTGTCTGTGTTGTGTGGAAAGTGGAGGCAATGAGGAGCCTATAGATCAGGAACTCCCTGTTCCTTCTAAGTTCTAGAACACTTTCTTCAGCCAGTAAATTAACAGTATTTGGTCACAATAATGTAAACTTAAGTATAAGCTACACTTTTTAAAGTTAACTTTCTCTAAATTGTATTTAGTAACTCTGATTCATTGCTTTCAAGACAGTATGACTCATAGCAACCCTCTATGTGATTTTTCAAGGCTATAACTGTAACAGTAGGAGACTACTCATTCTTCTCAGAGCAGCTGAGGGTGGATTTGAACCTTGAAAGACCCACTCTTTTGGTTAGCAGCCCAATACCCTGTGGACCATACCATATGAAATCCATTCAAATGTCAAAAGTTAGTGGGAAATATTGGTACTGTAGTAATAAAATATTGCTGAACTAAGGAAGAGACTATTTTAAACTTGTTAGACTCTATGAAGCCAGCTAATGCGTGGGTTGCTTTGTGCTACTCAACTTCAAATATCCTGAAAAGTGAGTTAGAGGAGGTGGAAAGAGCAATAAAAAGAGAAAAGTATTATATTCAATTTTTCAGAAATGTAAGTCGTAACATCTGGAATGAAAATTTGAACTTTAATGCAGAGAATCATTTTTCTATATTTGTTAGAACTTGGGATATTGTGGGGATGTATTAAATTCTTAGGCTTGAGTGAAAAGTGAACCACAGAGATAAATTACAAGTAAGAGTCAAGAGTTTTTGCATTTTACCTTCTATTAACCTTCAAAAGTTTTCAGCTGTGGCATATAATAAGAAATATGCTTTAATTGTAATGTAATATGTTCTCTTGACTTAAAAAGGTGCTTTATGAAATGATAGCAACTTTTCCCCTTTTTTATTATTAATTTTAATGAGATATCCACTTTTACTGCACATATTATATACATGGTTCCATTTTCCCCCCCTATTCTGTTATTTTACTAAAGAAACATAAGTTTAGTGAACCATTCAATTGATTTTAGGATTCACTAATATGTGAAACTGAGGAGGACTTGAAATGTTTGCTGCAAAATGTCAAGGACTATAGTCTTCAATATGGATTGAAGCTCAATACAAAGAAAACAAAGGTTCTCACCACTGGGCCAACTGGCAGCATTATGAGAGTTGGAGAAAAGACTGAGTTTGTTAACAGTTTCATCTTGCTCAGATCCACAATCAACACTCTTGGCCTTAGCAATCAAGAAATCAAAAGATGAGTTGCATTGGGAAAGTATGCTGGCAGAGACCTCTCCAATGTGCTAAAGAGCAACAGTGTCAGCCTAGAGACTAAGGTGCACCTGATTCATGGTCTTCTCAATTACTTGCTATGCATTGGAGAGGGGAAAATGACTAAGAATAACATAATAATAATTAATGCCTTAGAGTTGTGGTGCTGGAGAGGAGTATTGAACATACTGTAGATTACCAGGAGAACAAATAGGTCTGGCCTGGAGAGGGTGAAACCAGGTTGCTCCTTGGAGGCAAGGATTTTGATACTCTGTCTCACATACTTTGAATTAGTCCTTGGAGAAGGATATCATGTTGGAAGAGTAGAGAGAGGGTCAGCGTCAGAGAGAGAGAGACCCTGGATAAGATGAATTGACACAAAGACAGAGGCAATGGGGACAACTGTGTCAGAGACAGTGAGATAAGCTTAAAATTGGGCAGAGTTCAGAGTCTCACTGTTAGTTGAAGTGAATCGACAGCATGTAACCACAGTGCACATGTGGAGCCCTGGTGACATGGTACGTACTGTTGATCTACCAAACTAAAAGTGTTAGGTGTTGACCTGCTAATCAGTCATCGTTTGGGGAAAGCCGAGTCTCCTTCCATTACGATTTACTGCCTTGGAAATCTAATGGAGAGTTGCCAGTGAAATGGATTTGGCAATAGTGGGGCTAGGTTTGGCGTTTGAATATGCTCCATTCTTCAGTTTGGGAAAATACAGTTAGAATGAGAGAGTCTTTTTAGAGAACTATTCATATTTATGATTAAAAATTATTTGTTTGCAGTCACTTGAAGCAGTTTCTTTTTTAGTTTCTTTGTAGGCAGTTAAGGGGGCTCTGGAGCCTGGTGGGCAAGGAGTTGTGCTGCGAACCCAAAGGCAGGTGGTTCAGAATCATCAGCTACTTCAAAGCAGAAAGAAGGGGAATCTCTTCCTGTGCAATTGACAGTTGCTGAAAGGACACTGGAAGGTCAGGAATGAGTCAATTTTGATTGATAACACGTAACAACGACCACAACAAATATGCTATTGCACTGATAGCAGAATAGTAACTATGGCTTACATAAAACAGAATAATCTTTTTTTTATTTTATTATTTTTGTGTGCGTGTACCGTCAAATCAGATCTGACTGATACAGGAGGAGATTGTCCCTCCTTTCCCGGCAGAGCATCTGGTGGATTCGAACCGTGAGCCTCTGGGATTGTAGTTGCAGCTCCTTACCACTAGGCCACCAGAGCTCCCCAGAATAATCTTTAATACGTTTATTTCTCCTGCTAAGGGTCAACATTAATTCTAGTGTGAACAAATGTGGAAATAAGTACAAATCCTTTTAGTAAGTTCACTATATGGTAGGTCAAAGTATTGTGTGGAGAGAGACTCTTTATTTAATGTTAGGTATACTTTAACAATGTGGAATTTACAGGTTAAATACTGGGTGCTGTAATAATCCATTTCCTTGGATGGTGGATGGAAATAGTTAAGCACTGAACTACCAACGGAAAGGCTTGCCATTCAGACCCACCTAAAGGTGGCTGAAGTGAGGCCTGGCAATCTGCCTTCAAAAGATTACAACCTTACCAACTCTGCCCTGGGATTGTGTGGATCTGAATCAACATGATGACAGCTAACTCCGCATGGTGATCCAGGAAAATACACTGCATGTATGAGGACAATTTTTATTTCTTCATCTCCTTAAGAAAATGAGAATACTATTATAAAAAAAATACAAGGTTTTTGTGATGAAATCATAATTCTTCCATACAGTAAGTTGTGACACTGTTTTATAACCCTTTATTCCTGACATCACCAATAAAGATAGGTCCAGAGAATAATATATTTTAAAATGTCATGAAATGTACCCAAGTGTTATATATTTAGGACACAGCATTACAGACTACGATGTTGTTTTATGTAAAGTAGCAACTTCACACTTGAAGTATCTGGAAGAGCTTTATAAAACAAAGCATGAAGTATGAACTGCTCCATTTTTATTCAAAGTTTACGAGGTTCCAGAACCACCATTATATTGCCTTTGCTTTAAAATGCAATTCACAGTAAAATATACCCTCCTTTTTTGTGTGTATTTTAAAATGAGTTTCAGTGGACTAAAGATTAAAGTATCTTGAACTTTGTATCCTTTTCCTTCAAGCTGAAGACATTTAGATGGATTCTCAGATCATGAACGATCTGAGACTTAGGTTGAAATATTTTTGAACTTTATTTTTTTTAAAAATACTGCATTGTGGGCAAAACAACGTCCAAGTCTTTATATTAAACATAAATTTAATGGTAGGAGGGCTGAAAAGCAAAGTGTAATCCTTTAAATATATGTCCATATTTGTTATCTAAATATGCAGATACACTCTGTATACGAGATACAATTGCTAATCTTAGAATCTATATTTACTCATAATGTTTGGATTCCTAGTCAGTTTACCATGTTTGTGCAAATAACACAAAAATTATATGTTTTAGGCCAACTGAAGGGAGGTAGTTGGAAGCACTAATAACGTTTTACTTTCTTGAAGTTGACCCTACATTAATGGTTTACTCAATTAGGATAGGGATGTTTGGAAATTACAGAACAACTTTAAAGTTAGCACAGGACAGCATTTACTGACCTTCAGAAAGACATGTGATGTCTACACTGACAGGTAGAAATAAATCCTTAAAGTTTCCAAACTGATGATATGATAACCTGCACAAGGCATTTAACAAAATTTTCATTATGGACCATCTGTAAGTCTACTGATAACTCTCTCTCAGTATTTGTTTCTCTTTTCTATATATTGAACTGCTAGAGGTAGGTATTGAAAATCCCAGGGGCTGACAAGAGAGCAAACAAGTCTGTCCTGGAGAAAGTGAAGGCAGGGTGCTCCTTGGAGGCAAGGATGGTAAAACTCCATTTCATATACTTTGGGTATATTGTTAAGAGGGGCCAGTCCTTGGAGAAGGATATCATGCCTGGAAGGGTAGAAGGTCAGAGCAGAAGAGAAAGACCTTTAAGGAGATGGATTGACATAGTGACTATGGCAGAGGTATCAGAAGTGTCAAAGAAGGTGAAGTTGACTTAGAATAGGGCAAAGTTTAGAACTGTTGTCCATAGGGTTGCTATGAGTTATAGTCAACTTGATGGCACATAACAAAACCAACAACAACATGTATTGAACACTGTTGGGAATGAATTTGAGAAACTCACAAATGCAGCCTGTATTGCTGCTGGTACTCTCTTTTGTAGTCTGCTAATAAAAGTGTCCTGTGTGTGTCTTTCTCTCTTCCTGAAACTTGGGGTCTCTTTTTCAGACTGGCAAGCTCCAGGGCCTTAAACTGGAGCTTTGGGGGTAACACAACTGCACAATTCTCTCTTAAATGCATTGTTTTAGTAAGTGTGCTATGTCAGTTTATTTTACATGTTGCTAACATCAATTAGCATTCAAAAAACCTTCTCAAACTTAATGTGGTAGAGTCAAAGTGGACTCATTCATAGCTGACCCTTCAGTGGATTTTCAAAGGCTATAAATCACACAGGAAATTTCCCATCTTTCATTTGACACTAAGAAGACATAATTAAGCTATGAAGTAATTAACCTAATGATTTCAGTAATAAGATTATATGATAAGGTTTTTACATTCAACTATTGAGCTAATGTACTTTAATGATCCAATTAATAGAAATAAATACACAGTTTTGATATTTTCAGAATACCAGGGAAATACCAAATTTGATATGTGACTTCTTGCCTGACCATAACTAATACTTTTATTATACAAGTATGATAAAAAGTATCATTTTCAGGTTCTTTCTTATACACATATACAGGAGATGAATGAAAATGAGTAGGACTGTAATTTACCTGTAATATGGAAGGACAGGTAAAGGAGGGCTAGATTCACTTGGAAAATTACCATGTGACATGGTATGTACATGGGTGTACCATGTGAGGAATGTTCTATTAGATTTTATTATTCCTTTGCATTATATCTGTGGGCATGCTATTTGCAAGTATTTATGATCATGCTTCTAGTAAAACATTGCTTCTGAACACGACAGATCCTACAGCCATTGTTAGTAAACAGAAGTGCACAGCTGTATCCTATTAATTGAATTGCACTCTAGAGCATTTCTCCTGTCCAATTGTAAACTGCTTGACCCAATTTGTGCAACTCTTGAATCATTTTTGTTTGTTATTTGTAAAATCAAGTTGTAGTAAATAAAATTGTGTAGAACCAAGGGAAAGACTTCAATATTTATCATGTTTTAGGCTGGGTTGACAAATAATTTCAAATATTATCTCACATCTCTCATCAGTCTAGTAGTATCCCCATTTTAGAGCTAAGCATATGGAGGCCAGACAGAATAAGTAATATGCCCTAAGCCGTTTGGTTATTTAGTTATAAAGCCAAGTTCAAGTCAAGAAATCTTTATCAACTGTGCTCTTTAGTTTCTTAACTTGCAAAAGTGGAAAAGAAATTTTCAGTATGTTTCTAAGTCACTTACTAAAATTAGTTTTGTTGATGTGAATGCTTTTTTAAATTTTATGTTAAATGTATTTTTTTAGGAAATAACAGATATTTCAGTTGCATAACGTTAGATTGCTTGTTAAAATTTATTTATTAATTGGTTTCATTTAATAGCTTGTAAATTATCTACATTTTTATAGTGATATAAGAGTCTCAAGTGCTTTGCACATTGGCTTTTTATATAAGATGTTTTAATTTTCCAAATTGCTTTTGTTCAAGCTTAATGAAATAACTTTTAATAATGTACTGGAAAACACACTAGAAAATTAAATGTATGTGTTTGTTGAAGCATTTTATACTGACCAAACAAGTAAAAAATCTATGACGGAGATGTATTAACCTGGAATGTAGTTGTGAACCTTGGAGAAAGGAAACATTATTTCTTATGGAAGATCCACTGTTTGCTTTTTGTAGGCTTTCTCAATTTTGATTTGGATGACATGAATTAAATTAACTCATTTTGAAATTTTTATGTTATAAGCAATAATTTGTTTACTGTTTAAGAAGATTAAAATTTGAAACTTTGCAATGCTATGGTTCATTGCTCAATTAAAAATCTTCTAAGTTATAAAAGAAAACACTAACTTGTCAACTTTTTCTGTTCCATCACCCATTACTTCATTAGTGAGCCAATGTAAATTTGTTTAGGTTACTTTAAAAAAGGGAATGAATTGATTACGTTTCTCAGTAAAGTTTCAAGTAATATTAACTCAGGCAAGTTATTATAAAGAAATGATCTGTTCTGTTTTAAACCTGTACTCTCCAGTAGCAAACAAATATCAGTGCTTGAGTGTAACCTTTATTTTTGTAAATACTACTTCCTCAAAATCTTCGTCATCATCATCATCACTGATTGCTGCCCAGATGACACTGACTATTGCTCAGCCCATGTATCATGGTGTTGTTGTTATGTGCCATCAAGTCACCTGTGGCTCATAGTGACCCTATGTACAACAGCTCTGAAGCCAGCTCTGTCCTGAGCCAGTCTCACTGACCCCGACACACCTACCCCCATTACCCTAGTTACTGTATCAGTTAATCTTTTTTTTTTTGTATGCTCAGTAATTTATTCGTTGCAAACACCTATTTTTTTCCCTTGGTAAAAACATATTGGGGGTAAAAGGAGGTGAGGGTTGGGGGCAGAAGGGTGAGGATGGGCCAGGATGCAGTTGCAGAGCTGCACAGTTTGGTCGGTGGGGGGAGCAGGTGAAGGAAATGATGAGGGTCCAGTGGGGACCAGATGCTACAGAGGAATGACAAGCATTTTCCAAAAGTAATTAAACCAACTATCTTATTGATTTGGGAATTGGATGCCGACTTTCTGGCTTCTTCATGCTGAACAGGGGCGTAGATGTAAAGGGGGGAAGGGAGGATACTTTATCACCTTACTGGTGGTCTTGGGTTAAAGCTGCTTGCCTTCTTGCTCTGTTAGGATATTTTCCTGTCATTTTCTCCCCTCTGGACTGCAAAGTGTTTTCCCAGGTGGGTCCAGTGGGGATGGCTGATTGAGCCAGAGGCTCCATCCTCCTTTTCTTCCTTAGCTGTCAGTTGTATTTCCTTTTTGTCACTGGCACTGGTTCAGGGTCAATTCTGGAGTAAAACTCAGAGTTAAGGTTACCTATAGGAAAGGGAGCAAACCTAGAGTGAACAAACTTGTGAGTTACAAATAGAAGGGCTTTGAGGGTGTTGCTTTCAGGTTTACTGTGGGGGAGGGTGGCAGAAGGTGGCCTAGGTAACATTCTCTGGATACCCTAGGCATTCTTTTTTTTTTCTCTTCTCCTTCCCCACCCAGGGGTCAGATGGCACAATCTGGGGACTAAGGAGCTCACCCTGAGGGCTGCAACGGCTCGCCCCGAGCTGGGGGCCGAGGGCAGCCCACCCTGGGCAGAGGGCCATGACGGCTTGCCCCAAGCTGGAAGCCGAGGGCAGCCCGTCCCAAGCAGGGCAACACCCCCCAGGAGCTGGCTGGTATACTCCCCCTCCAATTGCCGCTATCCCAGTCTGGTTCCCTCGCCTGACTGAGGGCTCTATGTTCAGGGACAGTGTTTCCAATTCCAGCACTGCCACTTCCCCCCCCCCATAAGTGGTCATACTATATTTTGAAGTAGGTGTCACTGCCCTCCCCCTTTATGTATGATGAAGGGAACCTGAGAACTGTGAACAGACTCCCCCAAGGTCTAACCATCTTTTGGTAGAAGCATTCAACAGAACAAAATATGTGGTGCGTTTAGGATGTCGGTCCTCTTGTGCATGCTGCCACTGTTAAGGTCATCAGACTCAATTGTCCTCTTTGGCCTGTCCAATGCATAGGTAATCATCCTCTTTGGCCTTTCCAATGCATAGGTAATTGTCTTCTTTGGCCTGTCCAAGGAAACCCAAACCTGCAGATGGCAGGCATGCATCCCATCCCCCACCTACTATGCAGGCGGCCAGCGGGGGTGCGTGCCCCCCCAGCTCGGGTGGCCATTGGGGGCGCACCTCCCCACCCTGCCACATGGGCGCTCGGTGGGTGCGCGGCCCCTCTTGTGTGGGTGGCCAGAGGGTGCCTGCTTCCCCCACAGCTGCCATCCTGGCTCCAAGAATTCTCTCCAGAACAAGATCACCTTGTGACAGTGTGGTGGCTTCGCTGTA
The DNA here is from genome assembly GCF_000299155.1 of Elephantulus edwardii. Lineage (NCBI taxonomy): Eukaryota > Metazoa > Chordata > Mammalia > Macroscelidea > Macroscelididae > Elephantulus > Elephantulus edwardii. The sequence goes on along the minus strand of NW_006399797.1, from coordinate 5,131,283 downwards.
CCAGTCTTGAGGAGGGCCGGTGCCCAGCATCCATCCTGCATGAGGGAATCTATTCGTTCAGGCTGTGGAAGCGTCATGGAGCTGCAGTGGCTGTTCGGCGTGGTGTGGGCTCTGCAGGAGGGGGTTGGGAACCACGAGACTCACCTATTTCTCCTTGGGAATCCTTGAATTCCTGTTGTTGAGCCTCGATCTTCACTGAGGGCCAGTCATGAACTGTTTAAGTGTTCAATTATCAATAAGCCGAAGTCTGTGGAAGGCCATAATGGCCCTGCTTTAAGTGTGGTTCACTGCTCCCGCAGCTCACCACGCTGTCTCTGCCTCCGCCACCATCTTGGATCTCCACAAATACCTATTCTTAAGGAATTACACCGAATTAGTGCTTTGAACAAGTGAGTGAAGTCAGAAGCAGCCAACCCTGACTGCACCTGAATTAAGCCCTGTATCAATTAATCTTATTCAGAATCTTCCTCTCCTTTGCTTTACCTCCACACTTCCGAATGTGATGTCCTCCTTCTCCAAGGATTGGTCCCTCCTGGCCACATGCCCCAAATATGTGAGATGGAGCTCAAAATCCTAGTCTCCAAGAAGAAACTTGGTTTCACCCTTGCCAAGTCAGACCTATTTGTTTTCTTGGCAATCCAGCACCACAACTCAAAGGCATCAATTCTTATTCTGTCATCCTTTAGTCATTCTTCAGCTCTCTGATACATAACAAGTAATTGCAAAGACCATGGACTGGATTAGGCACACCTTAGTCTCTAGACTGACTTTGTTGCTTCTCAGTACTCTGGGAAGGTCCCTGACAGATTTACCTAATGTAATTCACCTTTTGATTTCCTGACTGCTGGTGCCAAAAGTGTTGATTGAGGAGCTGAGCAAGCTGTAATTGCTAATAACCTCAATCTCTTTTCAATCCATAATGGTGCTGCCTATTGGCCCAGTGGTGAGATTCTTTGTCTTCTTGATGTGGAGCTTCAATCAAGATTGAAGACTGTAGTCCTTGACCTTCTGCAGCAAGCACTTCAGGTCCCTAGTTTCAGCAAGCAAGGTTGTGTCATCTGCATAACGTCATAGCAGAACTGAATTTCATAGGCTTTTCATTGACTGGCTTCTTTGAAGTAGACAGCCAGGCTTTTCATTTGTTGTATTTACGAGTTAGCCTTAACTACCATCCTTCTTGGTAGCAGCAAACCACATCATGCCATGTACACCTTCCAGGTACTCCTAAAACCTGCATAGCTATTTCTGTCCAGGAGCATACCCAAACATCCTAGAACAGTTAGAATTTCCACATTTTACCTACTTGGAGGATATGTTTTGTGGCTGTGGTTGTCATTGTGTGTTCTGAGGTAGATTCTCCTCATAGCAACCACATGTACAACAGAATGAACTGTTACTATCATTGCAGTATCTTTTGTGCCTTTTGCTGCAGCATCTGTATTAATATCTTTCATTGAGTATTCCTCTCTTTTGCTGACCCTCTACTTTGCCAGGCACAATATCTTTCTTTAATGACAGGTTTCTCCTGATAACATGCCCCAAATATATAAGATTAAGTCTCATGATCTTTGCTTCTCAGCACCATTTTCTCTACAACTCTTCCAAGGTGGATATGTTTGCTTTTTGACATTCTAGAGTATCCAGAAATGATTGGAAGAACAGCACATGAGCAGAGAACTGCCAGAAGTCCTTACTTGGTTTAGAAGGGGTCGTAGTTCTACGGATATTGTAGCTGATGTTAGATGGATCTTAGCTGAAAGCAGGGAATATCAGAAGAATGTCTATCTGTGTTTCATTGATTATGCAAAGGTGTTTAACTGTGTGGATCATAACAAACTGTGGCTGACTCTGAGAAGAATGGGAATCTCAGAACACTTGATAGTGCTAATGCGAAACCTATACTTGGACCAAACGAGAGTCGTGAGAACAGAGCAAGGAAACACTGCATGGTTCAAAATTCAGAAGGGTGTACACCAGGGATGTGTCCTATCTCCATACCTTTTCAACCTGTATGCAGAACAGTTTATCCGAGAGGCTGGGCTCTATGAGGAGAGGTGTGGCGTTAGGATTGGTGGAAGATCTATTGACAATCTGCGTTATGCAGATGACACAACCCTGCTTGCTGAAACTGAGGAGGACCTGAAGTGCTTGCTGCAGAGGGTCAAGGACTGAAGCCTTCAGTATGGATTGAGGCTCAATGTCAAGAAGACAAAGATTCTCACCACTGGACCAATTGGCAGCATCAGAATGGATGATGAAGAGATTGAGATTGTTCACAACTTTAATCTGTTTGGCTCCATGGTCAACACTCTTGGCACCAGCAGCCAGGAAATAAAAAAAAGTATTGCTATGGGAAAGTCTGCTGTGGGTACTGAAGAGCAATGGTGTCTCTCTGGAGACTAAGGTGCATCTGATACAGGCCATGGTCTATGCAATCACTTGTTATGCATCAGAGAGTTGGACAATGTCTAGGGAGGATAGAAGGAGAATTGATGCCTTTGAGCTGTGGTGCTAGAGAAGAGTATTGAATGTACCATGGACTGCCGAGAAAACAAACAGGTTCAACCTGGAGAGAATTAAACCAGGCTGCTTCTTGGAGGCAAGGATTCTGAAGCTTCATCTGACATACTTTGGACATGTTGTAAGGAGGGAGAGGTCCTTGGAGTGGAACATCATACTTAGGACGGTGGAAGGACGGCGCAGGAGAGGAAGGCCCTCTATGAGGTGGATTGATTCAGTGACTGGGGTAATCGGGATGGGTGTGCCAGAGGCAGTGCGATTGGCACAGGATAGAGCAGGGTTTAGGGCTGTTGTACATAGGGTCGTTATGACGGCACATAACAACAACAGCAACAACAACAACAACAACAGTAAGGGTATATTCAATAATCGTCATCAATACGAAATTTCAAAAGCATCAGTTAATTTTCAGTCTTCCTTTTTTATTGTCCAGGTGAGCTGCTGATTGAAAATATTGTGATTTGAGTCAATTGTATGTTAGTCTTCACCCCAAAATGACATATTTGCTCTTCAGCACTTTAAAGGGATCCTTTACAGTAGACTTAATTAATGCAGAATACTTCTTTTAATTTCTTAACTGCTGTTTCCTGGGAAGGGGAACCTTTATAGTGGTTCCAAGGAAAATGAAATCACGGACAACTTCATTCTTTTCTCCATTTATCATGATGTTGTTTATTAGTTCAGTTGCGAGGATTTTTGTTTTCTTCATGTTGAGGTTTAATACACAAAGGAGGCTATAGTTTTTACGTTTCCTCTGTAGTTGCTTTCAGCCTTCCTTGTTTTATAAAGGCATGCTGTGCTATCTGCATAATACAAGTTATTAATGAATTTTCCCCCAGCCTAATGCCACATTTTTCTTTCTGTAGTCCAGCTTCTTGGATTACTTGCTTTGCATATAGATTGAATGGGTATGGTGAAAGGATATAGTCTTGAAGTATACTTTTCCCAATACTGAACTACACCATAGCCACTTGTTCTGTTTGAATTGACTGCTTTTTGGTCTGTGTATAGGTTCTGCATAAGAATAATTAAGTGTTCTGGAATTCCTGCTCGTCACAGTTTATAATTTGTTACGATCTTCATGTTGGAATGCCTTTGATACAACACAAAATCAAAATTTAAAAATGCCTTTATACAACTGTGATAAAACACAAGTAAACATTTTTTTCTGGTATTTTCTTCTACCAGTCAAGACCTCTTTGACATCAGCAGTGTTGTTGCTATTGTTGAGGCCACCAAGTAAATTATGAGACATAATAACCCTACAAACAACATATCTGAACTTTGCCTTCTCCTATACCATCCATACAATCTCTGATATGCTACAGCCTAGTGTATCAATCCATTTGTTTAAGGGTTTTGCTCTCTTTCTTTGACTCTCCCCTTTTCAAGCATGATCTTTTCCCAAGGACTTGTCCCTCCTGATGTCATATCCAAAGTATATGAGATGAAGTTTTACCATTCTTGTCACTAAGGAGCATGAATGTTGCACTTCCTCCAACAGAGACTTGTTCTTTTGTCAGTCCATGGGATAGTCAGCATACTTCTTCAATGTCATAATTCAGTAGCGTTTATGTATAACAGAAATGTGCTAGATAGAACACCTTCAATAGAGATCTTCATTAAAGAACACAATTGTAAATATTTGGAACATTGAATGTGTGATGTATATATCTAGGAAAATTGGAAGTTGCTAAAAATAAAATGGAGCACATAAAGATCTCTGCCCTGGGAATTATTTACTGAGATGGAATCGCACTCCCATTTTGAATCAGAAAATCATATGACACACAACAAGGAAACCCTGCGTGATTCAAAATCAGGAAAGGTATACACCAAAGATTCATACTATCTCTGTACCTTTTCAATCTATATGCAGAACAGATTATCTGGCAGGCTGGGCTCTATGAGGAGAAATGTGCCATCATCATTGGAGGAAGATTCATCAACTGAGGAGGACCTGAGGTATCTGCTGCAGAAGGTCAAGGACTGCAGCCTTAAATATGGATTGAAGCTCAACATCAAGCTATCAAAGATTCTCACCACTGGGCTGATTGGGAGCATCATGATGGACAGTGAAGAGACTGAGATTGTTAACAGTTTTATCTTACATGGTTCTGCAATTAATCCTCTTGGCACTAGCAACTAGGAAATCAAAAGAAGAACATTTGGAAAGTAAAGGCCTTCTCCATATTACTTAAGAGCAACAATGTCAGTCTAGAGTAAGGTGCACCTGATCCAGGCCATGGTCTTCACAAAACTTGTTATGCATCAGAAAGCTGAACAATGACTAAGGATGATAGGAGATGAATTGATACCTGTCAGGATATGAATGACACTGCACCAAAGAGGACATTCAGATGGCAAACAGACACCTGAAGAAATGTTCAAAATCTATCGCTCTCAGACAGGTGCAAATAAACACATCTATGAAGTATCATCATACTCTAGTAACAATTGCAAAGTTCAGCAGAGCAGCAAACAACAAATACTGTGAAGGTTGTGGAGAGGTTAGAATCCGTATTCACTGCTGGTGGGAGTGTAAAATGGTACAATCACTATGGAAAGGGGTATGGTGCTTTCTCAAAAAGTTGGAAATAGAAATACCATCCTAAAGAAACCAGAGCTCCTACCCCAACAAATATATGCACACATGTTTATTTCTGCCTTATTCACAATAGCAAAGAGATAGAAACAACCCAAATTCTCATCAACAAATGGATAGAAAAACTTATGGTATTTTCACACAATGGAAAACTGTGAAGCACTGAAAAACAAAGAACTCATATAAACTATTACACAACATGGGTGACTGCACAGGACATTATGCTGAATGAAATATTTCAGGATACAAAAGGACAAATACTGCATAACACCACTGTTATAAAACAGGACTGACATGGTTGTTGGGGGAAAACTAAGAAAAGACAGCATAAATAATGAGCACAGCATTAGAATAGGTGAAGGAAGGAATTGTTTAAAATGAATATATGATTAATTAATATTTGTATGACAACAGTCCAGAATAAGAGGTGCATAGCATAGTTGGACTGGGGAAGCGGATGGGGGAGGGAGGAAATGATACAACAGTGATTTTTTTAAAGTGAACTGAGCAAGGGTAGGGAGGAAAATGTGCAACAATGAGTGAATAAAAATCCAACTTTTCTGTAAACTTTCACTAAAAGCACAATTTAAAAACATAAAAGAATTTATGCCTTTGAGCTGTGGTACTGGAGAAGAGTATTGAATATACCATGGACTGTTAGGAGAATAAACAGGTTTGTCTTGGTGGGGGTGAAGCCAGACTACTCCTTGGAGGCAAGGATTTTGATACTCAGTGTGATATTCTTGGGATACATGGTTGGAAAGGTGGAGGGACAGCACAAGAGAGGAAGACCCTGGATAAGGTGGATTGTGATTGGGGTAATGAGGGTAGATGTGCTAGAGATAATGAGGTTGGCTCAAGATAGAGCAGGGTTTAGAACTGTTGCACATTGGGTTGCTATGACTTGCAAGTAAACTTTGCTGCACATAACAACAGCAATAAAAGAGCATGGTAACCATCAGTTTGTTAGAACAGAAATGATAGGACAGTTTGTAGAATAAAGTAAGGCTGAAACAAGGTGAGGATGCTGGTACATGTCAGAGGCGCTAATGAAGATGTTTGAGTCAAACTAACTTTTGTACTAATTTAACTCAATCATTTATTATAGTCATACATCAAATATTTCTAAGGACTAAAAAGTATCTTACTGTTGAGTAGCATGCTAGGTGCAGCTTGCACTATACTGTAACATTTCTGATTGCATGTTATTTCTACCACCAAGTTTATCTCCTCACAGGCAGGTGACAGGTATGCCTCACAGCAAACATCATTCCTGTCTTACTGTGAGTATTAAGTAAGTGAATTGCATTGAATTGAAATGTTCACATAATGAGAAAGTGTTCATTTCCAACATTCTCTTGGAGTTCCCAGAATTCCAGTTATTACTCTTACTTTCTTCTTCTTGCTCTTCCGTATTGTCAAGTCAGAACTGACTCACAGCTGATTCTCCAATGGATTTAAGAGGCAATAACTTGTCTGAGAAGAGATTGCCCATCTTTCTCCTTTGAAACTGCTGGTGGATTTGAACTGTGTGCTTTTGTGTTGTGAGCACAACTCCTTACCTCTAAGCCATCACTAATTAATGAAAATATAGTGTGGATAAGCAGTTGTTTCCAAAATAAAAAAAAAATGCCATAATATTATTTCAAGCTCAAAGCAACCCCACAGGGCTGAATAGGACTATGTTATAGGGTTTTCAAGGATGTGACCTTTATGGAAAAAGCTTCTCACTCTCACAGAGGGGCTCATGGGTTCAAAATGCCAGTCTTTCAGTTTGCAGCTTAGAGCCTAACCATTGCAATACCAGGGTTCTGAGCAATTACTCAAAAGCAAGACTTTGCTTGATTTATCCTCCTATTTTTAGCAGCTAGCACGGAGCATGGTGTATATGCAGCTTGCTGAGCAAGGTCATTAATATGATTGGCGTTCCTTACCACCGAAATGTAGCATTTGTTTCTGGATCTGGATGAAGTCAGCTTGCACGAATCCAATGAGAGGAGGAGTAAGAGCTAATCTGTATGCCTCACTGGGTTGAAGGTCTGAATAGTCAAGGATTGCTGAATGGATGAATGGGAGAGTGGTAATTAGACTTCTAGCTGTCAGGAAGCACAGAACGGAAATATTAGAGCAGTGCCAAAAGCTGATTTAGCAAAAAAGAAAAAAAAAAAAAAGAGTATTTTTTCTTCTGGTATAATTTAGAAACACTAAAGATGCTATTAGATGTATTCTATTGGAGCAAGTGAACTTTCAGATGTGAAAATGTTGGCATTTTGGGAATCCTAGCATACTGTTTCAGTCTGAGGGAGGAAAGGATTTGAATCTTTTTTTTTTTTTTTAATATAGCACTGATGGAATATAGCTGTAGGCTGATAAAAGTTTAACAATCACCTTTCCAAGAGGGTACACAATCTTGGACTATAGCTTACCAATTTCCTTAGTGTGAATATTCCCACTGTGACTGATTTCAAGCTACTATTTAGGGAGCCCTGGTGGCCTAGTGGAAAGAAACCGCATTGCAATTTCTAAGGCACACAGTTCAAATCAGGCAGTCTCCTCCTGTGTCATTTACTGCCTCTGAAAACCTGCCAGAGGGTCAGCTATGGGTCCATTTCAATTCAACAACAACAACAATAACAATTTGATATTACTGAACACAAAGCTGGGAAGAATTGCACAAAATTGACTCTGGAAGCCAGGTTAAGCCAGGCCAAGCACACCACTCACTTAAAGCAACTTCAATGCCTTCTTTCAGAATTTCATTATCAGTTTAGTTAGTACGGTGTGGATATAGGGGCTGTGGTGGTGCACTTGGTTAGAACCTTCACTAGGAGAAAAACACTGTGGCTGACTACTACACTTCTGCTGCGGAGCCTTGGAGCCTGAAAGGCCCTTGGGGAAGCGGTTCTCTGTCCTGTAGAGTTGCTGTGGGTCTGCATTTATGTAATGGCAGTGCTTTGATTTGGTTTTATGCTGTTGTTATTATGTCCTGTCATGTCAGAAACAACTCATAACTGAACTCCTAGAGGCTGTAAATTGCACGAGGAAGAGATTGTCCATTTTTCTCCTAAGGAGCAGTTGGTGGATTAGAATTGCTTTATTTTAGGTTGGCAGCACAAGTCCTTATCCTCTAAGTCACCAGAAGTGGGGGTGACAAATTGCTTTACACAAATGGGTGAATATTGTGAAAAGTTTATGATTGGTGAATGAAGTAATTTTAATTTTGTAAACTTCTGTCTCCAGAAGGCTAAATGTCATGGCCCTGGATATTTCCCTGACCATTTGGACAAATAATAATAACATTTTACTATTTTCTTTCGAAAAGAACAAGCTCTCTTAAAGGCAACCAAGCATCGATAGCTTTGAGAAGCCTTACTGCAGATCCAACCGAGCCACTGTGGTATTTAGTTTAGTTTCACCCTGTGAATCTGCACACTTTCCAAGGATAATTCACATTAAGCTAAATTATTCATTTTGGATGGTTCAAGTGGCAGCTTGTCAGTTTTTTGGGAGCCAATTTCTTTTGCAGGCAGTCCCGAGGTGATACAAATAATTAATGTGCTTGGCTGATAATTGAGAGATTAGAGGTTTAAGTCCACCCAGAAGCTCCTTGGAATAAAAGCGTGGTGATCTGCCTCCGACACCGCTGAAAACCCTGAGGAGCACAGGTCCACTCTGATATGTGTATGTTTGCTATGAGTCAGAGTTGACAGGATGAGTGATAGGTTAAGTGGCTCTTTTCAGGCCTCCTTGCAGCACTATGTCATTCCTTTTGGTATGTTGGATACAGAGATTTTGCAGTCATAGTGCATTTGCTCCTCAGATTATTACTTAGCCTTTATGTGGCTAAGGACCCTGATGGCGTAGTGATTAAACGATTGGTTCCTAATTGAAAGATTGGCAGTTTAAAGCCTCCAGTTGCTTGAAGGGAGACAGATGCGGCAGTCTGCTTTTATCAAGATGTACAGCTTTGACACCCGATGGGGCAGTTCTTCTGTCCTATAAGTTCATGATAAGTTGGAATCACCTGGATGAAAATTATTTTTTTCTTTATGGGTTTTTAAAAATTATTGTATTTTTGTGTGTGTGCACCGTCAAATCAGATCTGACTGGTAACAGGAGGAAATTGTTCCTCCTTCAGCAGAGGATCTGGTGGATTCGAACCGTTTGCCTCTGGGATTGCAGTCCACTTTCCTACCACTAGGCTACCGGAGCTCCCTTATTTCTGTTGTTAATATTTCACTTCATATATTTAGTAGCATATGCACATAATATAGATAAATTGACCTCACACTGGAAATCTGGCTTTTATATCTTTATAATTTTCATACATATATGTATATATATATTCATATATATATGTATATATATAATTTTCATATATATATATGTTGACTTTCTTCTAAGATTATGACACATAAGATTATTGAAGATGTCATTATTATTTTCATGGACAAAGAGTTATACATTAGTCTTTTCTTCATATTTCTTTTACTTCTTCCTGATTCCAGTCTAGTTTGGCTTTTTCACTCATTATAGAACTGAATGTGTTTTCACTAAGGACTGTCTCTTCACTCCTCACTGTCTGTTTACCTTCTGTACAGTCTTCTCCAAACTTGAGGAAAGAGGTCACTTTATTAAGAGGTGACACATTTCTTTTTCCTTATAAGACAGTAACATTGTGACGTTGTGTTTGTGCTTTCATTTTTAAATGAAGGAGGGCTTCACATCTTGGGTTTGTGAAGAGATTCTGTCCAGAAATTGGACAGAAGCAATGTGTTGCGTAGTCCTCATTTCCACCTCTACGTGTTATTTAAGGGAGCTTTGGTGGCCTAGTAAAAATCCACGCTGAGATCCTAAGAGCATGCAGTTCAAATCCACCAGTTATGCTGTAGGAGTTGGAAACACAATCTCCTCTCATGCAATTTACTACCTCTGAAAATCCAGTGGAGGGCCTGTCAACTTGAGAGCACACACAAAATATATACACCCTGCCATTCCAGGGTATTCAGAATGATTATTCCTGACGGCCACTTGGTTATGGGAGGACCAAAATATGTTTCCAGTCTCTCTTAGGTTCTAAAATGACAATTCTCATTCATTTGTGGTTATGTGTTCCTCAAGGAAATAAGATAATTTACTGATTAGCCTAGTTAAATGAAGTTTTTCTGCTTAACTGATATTTATTAAAAAAAATGCCAAATAACACTTTGGATGAATACACTTGAAAATCTACATAGGAAATTGAATTAATGAAACTTAACATTATTCTGTGATCAAATAAACCTGCTACCTAATTAGATTTATTCTTTAATTCTGGGGTTGTTTCCTCTGTTGAGTTCGATATTGGTAGCGGTAATAAATAAACTTATTAGGGCTTTATCATTAATAAAAAAAGTGACACACATCATCTAATTTAATCATCAAAATGAACCTGAGACAATAGTTGAGCTGATCTATGAAGAGAAATTTAAAGTGTAGGGAGGTAAATATTTGGCAAATATCATGTGATTCATCAGTGGGGTTCTAAAATCTGGCATCAGCTTACTTACTTTCTTGCTTGATTTAGCTGCTATTAACATGCCACATAGCTGTCCTCTGGGTTAATAAAGTTTTCTTAATAATAGAATGTTCATTATTAATAAATTGTTACATTTGTTGTTGCATCATTTTCAAACTGCTGTGGATTCAGTTGTGTTCCTCCCCCAAAACATATGATGTTAATCATACCCCCTACATTTGTGGTTATAATCCCATTTGACTGTTCTCAAATGAGGCAGTACTAGTGTAAGGCATGTCTTCGTCACTTTCTTTGAGATATGTAGAGCAGAAGAGGAAGCAAGCAAGTGCAAATGAAAGGGAAAAATCACAAAGGAACCAAGAGGAGACACTGAAAAGAAACAAGGACCTGTGTTCAGAGCCCTCCAGAGAGACAGAGAAAATACCTTTTCTTGGAACTTATTTTGGTAAGTAAACTAGTATAAAATAAAAATTTTATTCTTAAAACACCACACAAAAAAACTACTATCAAGTAGAAACCAACTCACAGTTGACTGTACAGGAGGTTTTCAGAGGTGGAAAAGCACACTAGGGGAGATTGCCCTTCTTTCTCTCTTGGAACCGCTGGTGTATTCGAAACCCACTGCACAGCAACTCCATATGGCTTATGCTATTAAAGCTTGAAATCTCTAGCCTCCTAAATCATAAGAAAAGAAATTCCTTTTTTTTTAAAGTCACTCACTAGTGCTATTTCTGTTACAGCAGCACTAGATAAACAAGACCTTGACCTAAGTTTACTTTGCAAATGGTTAATGGGCTTGATGCTATGGAAAGGTTAGAGGCTCAAAGCAACCCAGAGGTGCTTTGGAAGAAAGACTTGGCAATCTGTTTCAAAACTTCAGGCATTGAAAATTCAGTGGACCATAGCTTTACTGTGATAGACAGCAACAGGGATGTTGTTATTAGGGGCCCTTGAGTTGACGCCGACTCATAGTGACCTTGTGAAAGATTGAAACCTCGTTCTATCCTGCACCAGCCTCACCATCTCCATTGGACTTAAACCCACTGTTACAATTACTGTTTCAAATTCTTCATAGAGAATTTTCTTCTCTTTCACTGACTCTCATCTTTTCTTAGCATGATGTCATTTTCCAGGGACTGGCCTTTCCTGACAGTGTGCCCCCAAATATGGGGAACAAGTCTCACCGCCTTCACTTCTAAGAGTACCCTATTGACACTTCTTCCAGAGAAGGATTGCTTGTTCTTTTGGCAGTCTGCGGTACATTCAATATTCTTCATCAGCTTCACAATTCAAAGACATCAATTATTCTTTGGTCTTCCTTATTAAATTTTCGATGCACAAGCATATGACCCAATTGAAAATTGGCATAATGACTTTCAATTATAGAATTATCTTAGTTTTCTACATGTAGGGTTTTTTTTCCCTTATTCATATATGTTGTTGTTAGGTGCTGTCCAGAATGACTCATAGTGATCCTACAAACAACAGATTTGAACCCTTCCCTATCCTGTGCCATTCTCATCATCGTTGACCTATTTGAGCCCATTGCATCAGTCACTATGTCAATCCATCTGGTGGACATTCTTCCTCTTTTTGATCAGCCTTCCAACTTTCCAAGCATGATGTTCCTCTCCAATGAATATCCTTTCTTAACAATATGCCCGAAGTATGTGAGGTGAAGCCAAAACTTTGTCTTCTTGGCTAAGGTGCGCTCTAGATGCACCTTCTCCAAGACTCTTCTCAGTACTCTGGAGAGGTCCCTGGCAGCAGATTTTCCCAGTGTAATTTTTCTTTTGATTTTTTTGACTGCTGGTACCAAGAGTTAGCATTAAAAAAATGTATGCTTTAAAATTTTGAGGGATTTGTGAGTAATGTCTTAATAAAATAACATCCCTTAATAAACAGATATTCTGTTAAATAAACTATTAGACCTAGACAAGCCCTCCATTATGTTAGTTATTCATATATTGATCCTGACCAGTGTCTACTGATTTATCAACACATAAGTGATCAGAATAAAGGAGGGCAAAGGGCATTATACTAAAAGTATTTACACAAATCAGTATAATTTTATTTGTGTAAATATTTTTCAGTTATATATTTTTTAACATTATAGTTTTTTCTGTGTAGACAGCCAAAATGAGGACAATTTTGTCATTAGTTAAAATATTTTTATCAGTTAGATACCATATACACCAAAATCATAGGAAACATTTAAATGTTAACATCTGTTTTATATATAGATAGCACTTAGAATGATTTATAACCTGCACTAAATTAGGTTTTGCATATCTTTATGTGTAGTCAGTTGAGAGAAGATTATAGAAGTTTTACTTTGTTGGTGTCTTTTTTCTTCCTTTAATCTTTGTTTCTGATCAGTGAGCCATGGGTTTTCTAATTGGATAGCAATAAATCAGCACAGGAACTGACTTATCTTGACTCATTTTTCTTGCTCTCATATACAACAAACATAGGAGCAGGTTGAATTTTGGGGTCAAAGAGTATCAGAAACACACTTTAATCTTCTGGATCCAGCCTTAGTTTTTAAAGAGCGAATTTCAGAATTACTGCTTCCAGAATCCATCATCCTGGCCAGGGGCTACTTTGACCTCTGTATCCCTGTCTACCTGAGGGTCCTCATTTCTCCGGCTTGTTTTCTTCCTTTCTGATCTCACCATTCATCTTGTTTTCTTCCAGATTCTCAGTGGATGGAGTTTTTATTCTTAAGCTGTCTCTTGGCTTCCCAGATCCCTTGCTCTGGTCTTTCTTACTGCAGGCTGTTTGTATTCTTTCCTCTCTTTTGTTGATGCTCTGCATGCAAGGCTGATTTGGAGGCCTCCGTGCTGTTTGTTACACATGTGTTGTGAATGATAAGGTTTCTGTCATAATGTTCTGGGTGACCATTATGATTTTATTGAGTTTGGAAAGGGGAAAGGAAAAAAAGAAAAATGATCATATAGATTCTCTCACATAGAGAATTTCTCAAAGATTTTGAACAGGAACATTTGAGATAGCCCCAGGTTAATAATAATACCTGGCACCTCAGCTTTGAGTTGATGTTTTCTAATAGAAGGTATAGCAAAAGTTTGTAAAGCATAATTTTGAAATCATACTGCTTTTACTTATAAATATGTTTGTTTTTTATGAATATTTTGGTTTTTTAATTAAATGTTTAGAGCCCACATTACTGTGCTTTGAAATAAAGTTTGAAGTAGCTTTGTTTTAATGGTAGCATCTCTCTGGGGAATATACTGTGTTATTGTGTGAGAAAATACAGATTTGTCTCATAAAATTCCTCAGAGAATATGAAACATTTTTTTTAAATTATTATTACTTGGTCAGGTTCCAACCAAAAGCATATAGTATTTGATGAATAACCAATACAGATAATTAACAGATTAAGATAATATGTGAGACCAAGCATGAACAGAGAAGTTGGGAGGGAGGTTATCAGCATAAAAAATGTTAGAGATGAACAGGGCAATTGGAGCATGAAGAAAAGGAATTTAATTTGTGGGAACTCACATTTCCTTGGAATTTTATTATTTCTTACTCTGTATAACATAAGCTGTGTCCATATTAAGTAAAAAGTGTCTGTGCCACAGATGTCACCAATTGAGCTGTCTTCCAGTGAATAGTTGTGAGAAGAGCAAACACAATGTGGGAGTGGCTGAGTCCTACTTCTACCCACTTCATAAAGGAGAAATGTTCCCATCAGTAATATCAACAACCCCAAACAAATAGTTGATTGGTCAGACGCACCACCCTACGGGTTTCTTCACTTATCTCTACAAATCATTGGGTTCGATGTTCATTGCAAGACTCAGAGACTTCACTCACAGTTCTGAGGTGTATTAGAGAAATAGGTTAGGGAGGTGGGGAGACAAAGGAGATCTCATAATCTAAGTCCAGGTTTAGTCCAGTGGCCCCAAGCTAGATTAACAAGGCACAATTTCTCAATTAATGAAAGTTCAATAGCGCACATGCAAGAAGGCGCTGGTTTTCTCAATCATCCAGCACACTTTATCTCAGAGCTGTTATAAGCCAGCTTTCCCTTTAACTATCCAGCAACAAAACCTTTAACTCTGGCTCCCACTCCAGGGTTTCTTGCACAGTGTCTCCTCAGACTCCTCACCACCATTGTTGCCATATTTTACAGTGTGGAAATAGCTTTCTTATATTGGCCACACAGTTGTTGATGATTTGCAAGACCATGTGCTGTTGTTATGGTAGCTGAAGACCCTGTATTCTCAATAGATAGAAAAGCCAAATTTCAAGGGTGCTAACATCCCTGTTATTCATTGAAATTAGGGGCAGATTACCCAGCAAACAAGGTAAACACAGACTTGCCTGTGTTCAGTAATTAATTTGTGGTAATAGCTGATGTGGTGAAACCCATGTGAAGCTGTTCACTACCAGTTAGTAAATAAGCATTAGTAAACCTCTACTAGTGAGTTCTGGTGACTCAATGATTAAAGAGTTGTGCTGCCAACCCCAAGTCACAAGGTTAGAATCCATCAGCTGCTATGCAGGAGAAAGATGGACAATTTTCTTTTTTAAAATGTACAGGATCATCTGAGTTGATTTTAAATCCATGGCAATGAATTGAGTTTGTGGGATTTTACTTTATGGTTTTAACTAGCTGTTATTATTATTGTCGTTGTTATGTGCTGTCCAGTTGAAACTGATTGAGGAGTAAGTTTTTAAAGGCTGTAAATCCCAAGGGAGAAGATTGCCCATTTCTTCTCCACTCCCCCAGAGCAGCTAGTGGATTCGAACTGTATACCTTTGGGGTGGCAGCAGAACTTCTTACCACTAAGCCACCAGAGTTCCACACCAATCACAAGAAATACTGGAAAAACAAAATAAGAAAACCTCAAACTCATTGCCATTGACTCACAGTTGACCCTCCAGCATGTTCCTGAGGCTGTCGATCGAAGGGGAGGTGAATGTCTTCTTTCTCCTGAGAAGCTGGTGGATTCCAACTACCAGAGAGGTTTGACCTTTGTTTTAGCAGTACATCTTCCTATGCATTAGGTCACCAGAGCTTGTAAATTTGAGAAGCAGCTTTGATTCTGCAGTAAGCTGATGTGAGTTGAGAGAAACAAGCCAGCCATATTTATAGTTTTGAATGCAGTAAAAAGAGATGAAGTTGTTGACTACAGATTAATAAATGAGTAACCATGAGCTTGTAACCATGTAATCTGATGTTACCAATAAAAGGAACCTCATCTTTGGTATCCCAAACCTACTGCCATTCAGTCGATTTTATTTCATGGTGACCATATATTAGATTTCTGATGCTATAAAGCATCCTCTTCAGTTTCAGCAACCAGGGTTGTGTCATCCACAGGAGACTAGTTCTTCTTCCTTGGATGGGGTGGTATATATTTGAACTAATACCCTTAGTTTAGTAGCCCGACACTGCTACCAGGTTTACTGTGGTATTCAAAGTCTTAAAATATCAGGCACAGTTGAGTTTTAAAGGGCTCAAAGAACACATATGGAGACCCTTTTCTGCCAAATTCAAGGAAAAGCAGAAATCAGCCTGACCATCTTGGTATTGTTCTGTTCTCATGTGGTTTGGAAAGCTGAAGGAAATTGATTGCTTGTATACTCTTTCCATTCACTCTCTTTCCTGGGAGAAGTTATACACCTGTCCAGCCAGTACTTGGCTGAGTTCATCTTAGGAGGATGAAAGAGAAGATGAAGGATTTCAATTCTTACATGTCTTTCCAAACCAATTGGCCTTCAAGGTATTTGGCACCTAGAATAATGTCTGCTAAAGATCATTGCTTTACCAGCAGGTAGGAAGTGGATAGTGGATCTAGTAAAGAGAAGAGGAGACTGAGATGAGAATCATTCCTTCTCCTCCATGTTCATAGTTAATTGGTTCTGTGAGTATAGGGATGGATGAGTCCTACTGAGTGCAGGCCAGTCAGGCATCCTTATATCATACAAAATGTACATGAGTCATTGTGTTTTGTACAATCTTTCAATTACATTGTGTTTCAGTCAGTCATTATATATTCTATTTTATATTATTTTTTATACTACTTTAAGTACAAAATTAATATATGTTATTTTTCATACCATATGAATGAAACATACTGCCAAGGCTTTATTATATGAAAATTAATAAAAATATTAAAAAGAAAAGTTCATGGTTGGCTTGTTTATTTATTCCCAGAATCTGTTGGTTTTTGCTCAACTTTTGTGTCCTCCTGACTCATTTCCTTTTATGAAATCCTTATAATAATAAAATTTGTTACTAAGTTATATAAAAGTGATAACTTTAAAATGAAAAAAATTATTGGCATTCACACTAGTAATAAGAATTTAAATTAAATGTTGTTGTTGTTATGTGCCATCTAGTCACTTGCGACTCATAGCGACCCTGTGTACAACAGCCCTAAACTCCGCTCTGTCCTGTGCCAATCGCACTGTCCCTGACACTCCCATCCCAATTATCCCAGTCACTGAATCAATCCACCTCATAGAGGGCCTTCCTCTCCTGCGCTGTCCCTCCACCCTCCCAAGCATGATGTCCTCCAAGGACTGGTCTCTCCTCACAACATGTCCAAAGTATGCTAGACGGAGCCTCAGAATCCTTGCCTCCAAGGAGCCACCCAGTTTAACCCTTTCCAGGACAAATCTGTTTGTTTTCTGTTTGTTTTCCTAGCAGTCCATGGTATTCTTAATACTCTTCTCCAGCACCACAGCTCAAAGGCATCAATTCTCCTTCTATCCTCCTTGGTCATTGTCCAACTCTCTGATGCATAACTAGTGATTGCGAAGACCATGGCCTGTATCAGATGCACCTTAGTCTCCAGAGAGACACCGTTGCTCTTCAGTACTTTGGAGAGGTCCCTAAGAGCAGACTTTCCCATTGCAATGCGCCTTTTAATTTCCTGGCTGCTGGTGCCAAGACTGTTGACTATGGAGCCAAGCAAACTAAAGCTGTGTACAATCTCAAACCCTTCACCATCCATCCTGATGCTGCCAATTGGTCCAGTGGTGAGAATCTTTGTCTTCTTGACATTGAGCCTCAATCCGTATTGTAGGCTGCAGTCCTTGACACTCTGCAGTAGGCGCTTCAGGTCCTCTTCAGTTTCAGCAAGCAGGGTTGTGTCATCCGCATAACGCAGATTGTTGGTAAATCGTCCACCAATCTTGATCCCACATTTCTCCTCATAGAGCCCAGCCTCCCGGATAATCTGTTCTGCATATAGGTTGAAAAGGTATGGAGATAGGATGCATCCCTGGCATACATCCTTCCCAATTTTGAACCATGCAGTGTTTCCTTGCTCTGTTCTGACGACTGCCTCCTGGTCCAAGTATAAGTTTCGCATTAGAATGATCAAGTGTTCTGGGATTCCCATTCTTCTCAGAGTCAACCATAGTTTGTTATGATCTACACAGTCAAATGCCTTTGCATAGTCAATGAAGCACACAGTTAAGAATAAGCAGAAGATATTTTGTAATCTGAATTTCCCTGATCCCTCAACAATTTTAAGTTCTTCCTAACTGCTTATTTTTCCTTAGAAGGAAGACTTGGAGCCGTTAGGTCATACTGGTAATGGATTTTGGAGTACCTCTATATATGAAATTATGCATTCTAAGTTAGAAGAGGTCCACAGATTTTATAGAAATGTTTTAAGTTTCATGAGTAATTAATAAAAGATTTGTGAATGGAAGAGGGTTATACTCACTTTGAATGTTAGGCTAAGTGTCCCTTGTAACTTTTTCAGTGCTTTGGTTTGTTTATTTTTCCAAGGTAGTTATTATAATAGCTATTATCAAATTCAATTTGATGCCAGCAGAGCTTTTAGAAATCTTAATAAATTGTCCAGCATAAGGTGTTAGCCATTATGCTTTGATTAATGGATTTAATATAGGATGGAGCTATCAGATGTCATATATAAGACATAGTTTTTCCTTTAAAGAACTTAGACTATTGGTAAGGTTAGTCTAGAGACTAAAGTGCACCTAATCCAGGCCATGGTGTTTGCAGTTACTTGCTGTGCATCAGAAAGCTGGACAGTGACTAAGGATGATAGAAGAAGAATTGATCCCTTCTAGTTCTGGTGCTGGAGAAGAGTCTTGAACATACCATGGGCCACCAAGAAAACAAATAGGTCTGTCTTGGAGAGGGTGAAACCAAGTTTCTCCTTGGAGGCTAGGATTTTGAAGCTTCCTGCCTTTGGATTGGCAGCACAACTTCTTACTACTAAGCCACCAGGGCTTCCTCTTGTGATCAGGAGAAATGATAAAGTTTTGATGATGAAGACTCTAAAGAAGGGATGGGAAAGACAAGGTGTTGATAATTTGAGCATTTGGGTAAATCCAAGAAGTGGTTGCTATCTGTCTAAACTTAGAATTAGACTGGACATAGCATAATTAACTTGGCAGAATAGGATATACTTATGGCAAGGGTGCAGATGATGTGGGGGCCACTACATCCAAACTCCACAAGGGGAAATAGTTGCCATTCACAACATCCACAGCATAAGACTGTACGTATTCCCATACTTCCAATCCTCCTTCTGTCAATTCTAACGCTAATCATCTCTCACAGATCTCTCCCTGCTCTACTGCTGTTGCTGTGGGGTTGGAACCGACCCACAGCTGACCCTCTAGCAGGTTTTCAGAGGCAGTAAACCACAAGGGAGGAGATTGTCAACCCTTTTCCACAGAGCAACTGGTGGATTCATACTGTATGCCTTTGGGATTGCAGCTCAACTTCTTACCACTATGTTAATGGCCACCAGAACTTACAAATCATACTCATGATTATGACACTTATTATGGGAGTAACAGGTTAAAATTCAGGTAGGAGAGAGGATACAATTCATCAACCTGGATAGGTTCTCAGGCATTCTGTCTAGTTCTCTGACTCTCAGCCTTTTGAGTTTGGGCTAGTGCTACAAAGCTCTCTTAATCCTGTCAATTATTTAATAGCACTCTTTACCCAGACCCCAAGCCTCCAGAAAACTTGGGTGCACTGGCTTCTTCAACACCGGCTCCAAGGAGTGGCAGTTTTAGTTTAGCTCTGTCTCATGTTGGCCTCTGGATTTCCAAATCTCTTTTCCTTCTGCTACTGCTACTACTCTTCTATTTTGTGCAGGACTCTCTGGGTCAAATGGATGTGCATGTACTATTTGGCTTCTCTTTCGTGCCACTAGCAAGATGCCTCCCACCCTTTTTTTAAATAAAATTTTTATTTTATGCTGGTTTAAATATTCCTATTTTCTGCTTGTAAGCCAGCTCAATTTAAGCTTAGCAGGATGACAGAAGTGATATTTCTCTTCCTTGGTACTCATACTTTGTTTGCATATTCTCACCCAAAAGATGTTGTTCACTTTATTCATATCATAATTAGTATAGTCCCACTCAGCCATCTGATGAAAGACAAAGCCAGTGGCTAAGAAAGTAATTTTTAATGATTAATCTGTTCCACCATGATATTTGAAGGGCCTTGGGATGGGAAAGTCACTGAAACAATATATATATTCTAATGAAGATGATGGGATGCAGGAAACACTATTAATAGGCATAGGAACAGCCTTCACACGGGGTAAACATGGAGTTATAAAGGTTTTGATAGGTATAAGTGTAATGTGGTATTGGCATAAGTCACAATTTTAGGGAGAGAAATGTAAATCATTATAAATACAAATCCTAAAGCTAATTTCATGAGATGGAAGTCAGATATACTTCCCCCAATATCCAGTTTTATTTTCTTTCTTTCTACCAATTCTGACACTGCTTCTCCTCTCCAGTGACATTCTCTACTTCTCTGCTGTGTCCACAATTCATTGCAATGGCCACATGTAACTCACAGGTGATTCACATGAGTATGACGTTTGTAAGGGAAATAAGATGTCACAACTCGTGAACAGGCTCAACCTGGAAGTAACAGGAACAATTCAATAGACAAGACAGAGTTGGCCCATCAGGACAACTTCCAACTGCTCAGCTCCTTTTTGGCCATGACTGGAGGCTGGCAGGCCTTCCTCTTGGCTATGCCTGCTTCTTTTCCTTGTTCCTGGTTTCTGTTCTGTTTAGGCAAATGCTGCTGCTGCTTTCTTTTTTAGCTCTGCTACAAGGTCTGCAGAGGTGCCTTCTCTGTCAGAAGGCCTCTTGTCAGAGGCTGTGAGATCCCTTTTCTGTGGGTTGGTGTGCTCCCTGCAGCCACCTTACTTCATGGAGAGAAAGGGCCACTATGGCTGTCTTATGCCTACTTCATGGTTCTCACCACCTTGTGCCATTTCCATTCTTGGTGCTACTGTGTAATCTTGTGGAATCTCCAGCATTACAGCTCTTATTATTTTCTACATCTAGAAAATAGATGTATGGATATCCCAGCACAGAGACCTTGGGTTGATAGGATGTAGTCCACTCCTGGCTTTTCTTGATGCTAGTGAGGTTCCCCTCAATCTCAGTAGATTGGTTCTTTTCATTTTAGTGGGATGGCAAGACTAACCAATCCCTTTGACAGGGTGTAGGTACTAATTTGCATAATGACTATCCAATTCCTGTAAGAGTTTTACTCATCTTATTTGTGTAGTTCTGTTCATTCATTTTGTGAATGTCAAGAGGCCCTAACTAGAGTAGAGTAATATAAATAAGAGTTCAGAGACATGTAGAAAATTAGGACCAGAAAACCATTAAGTTTCAAGGTTTCAGCCACAGAGTAGAATTGAGGACAGAACCCTGTCCCAGTAGTCAAATTATTGTTGTTAGATGCCATCAAGTTGAGTGCATTTTTTAGTGATTCTATGAACAACAGACCTGAAACGTGATCTATCCTGTGCCATCCTTGCAATTCCTGACACACTCAAGCCCACACCCGCTGTCACTGTTTCAATCCACTTGGTTGAGGGTCTTCCTTTCTTTCGCTGTCCCTTCATCTCCCTGAGCATAATAGCCTTCTCTAAGGAATAGCTTCTCCTAGCAATGTGCCCAAAGGATGTGAGATAAAGCTCTGTTATCTTTGCCTCCAAGGAGCACTGTAAGTGTACCTTCTCCTTGGAATGTCTGATTATTCTTTTGAAAATCCATGGGATATTTAGTACTCTTGTCCATCAACACAGTTTAAAGGCATCACTCCTTCTTCTGTCATCCTTATTCATTTTCCAGTTCTCAGCAGCATAGCAAGTGATTGAAAAGACCATGGCCTCAATCAGGCATATCTTAGACCTCAAAAAAGCATCATTTATTTTCAGTAATTTGGAGAGGTCCCTGACCTACCTAGTGCAATCGTCTCCTAATATCCTGACTGCGGGTACCAAGTATATTGATTGTGGATCCAAGTATGATGAAGTTGTTGACAGTTTCGATATTTTCTCCATCTATTATGATGTTGTTTATTGGTAAGAATTTTTCTTCATCTATTTCTCCATCTTTTATAATGTTACTTATTGGTAAGAATTTTTGTTTTCTTAACATTGAGATGCAATTATCTGTATAACAAAGCTTATTGATGACTCTTCCTTCAGTCTTGATGCCACATTCTTCTTCATAGAGCCCCAGCGTCTTGAATAATTTGCTCAGCATGCAGATTGAGGAAGGATACAACCCTGACACACACCTTTCTTAATTTTAAACCATGTGGTGTTCCCTTGCTCTGTATGCACAACAGCCTCTTGGTCTAGGTATAGGTTTTGGAGGAACACAGTTAAATGTTCTTCTCGGATTCCCATTCTTCTCAATGTTAACCATAATTTGTTATGATCTCTACTGTCAAATCCTTCGGCATAGTCAATAAAGTACAAATAGATATTCTTCTGGCATTCTTTGTTTCCTTAGCCAGATGAAAATGGAGTCTCAAAGCTCCATTTATTCATAAATATCCACATATGCACTGTGGATATTGCAGAAAACCCCGACTTGTCTGCAGAAATTAAAGCTAAATTTAGTGTATAAGAATTAGGCTGTGAGCACTTGAACTAGATTAGTGACCAAAGAAGACTTATACTGATTGTGTTCAACTCTTAACTTTTGGGCTAGAGTGGCTCTTTCCCCTTAACATGAAGCTGTTGGAGCCCGAGTTGAACTTTCAAGTGTTTTCATTTATGGAGAAAAGAAAGTTCAAGACAAAGTATAAGTGAACTTGGAACTTTCTGGAAATGCAAATGCTTGAGTTTTATTTCATTGATTCAGAATCTCTAGTGATTGAGAGAGGGGCAGATACCTATTTTAAGAATTTCTTTTGGTGTTCTGATGCACACTACAGGTTGAAAAATAGTAAATCCAGCAAACTCTGATTCTCTGCCTTGGTGATGATGGTGGCATTTATGAGTGTCTTGTACAATATGTGTCTCAGGATTGTTTAAGTAATATGTTAGGGCCAGCTCTCTTTCGAATCCTCTTCCTCAAAATCTCAGCAGCATTCTCAGGCATGTTTGTGGCAGTGGTAGGGTAACAACTGCTTGTCTGGAGTGGCTAAGAACCCGGTGAAAGCCTCCCCTCCCTAAAAATATTCTCTGCACATCATCCTCTTATCCTCTCCAAAGGGACATGTACAACATAAATTAGAATGATTTATTAGGAATGAGGAAGCCATTCTATTGCCCTTACTCAGCAGTTTTCATGGGGTGTTCCCTTAGTGGGAAGACATTTGTCATATTTAGACAGATTCAGAATAAAATAAAATAGAAAATTAGTGTGAGGTGCATACAGTTTAACAGATCAAATGTTACATGCATGAAATTTGTATATCATTACAATCCACTGGCTATTTCTGCATCATATAGATAATTCTGGTTCTGCTCACCTAATTCTGTATTCATCTCACATCTGAATGGTGATGTACTCATGTGTCAAATCTTTTATGAGGTTTAGAATTTTTGTTGTGGGTCTTGTGTTAAGGACAAAAATGATTCCCTTGTTTAAAAAAAGATAAGCAGCTATTCTTACCTATTGCCTGTCTACCTCTTTATCCAGCATTTCATACTTAGGAAAATAGTAACAATATACTGTGTGACTATGTAGAGCATTAACGACAGGTATCTTGCAGTAATGAATGCTGAAATGGTAAGGGTAATGCTGGCTGTGATGGTTAGGGTGGTGTGTTAACTTGGCTGGACCATGGTGATGTTAACTTGGATGAACTATGATTTTCAGTAGTTTGGCAGTCACATACTGATGTAATCTTGCAGTTATGTGGTGATGCAAGCTGGCAGTTAAATAACAATGACATTTAGCAGTATTATAATTATACAGTTGGCAGTTATGTATTGATATAATCAACTTCCATTTTGTGGTCTAATGTGATAATTCTTCATTTTCTCATAATGACCTTGTCTTTATAGCCAGTCATTTTGACAGCTGAGGAATGGATATTAGGTATACTTTGAGGAGGATGGAAAAGATACAGTTATGAAGAGTCAGACCTCAGACCAGCAAATAGGTGCTTGAGAGAGGACTGGATGAGTGGTTTCTGGCTAATCTGTGGATTTTTAAAAATGTCTTTTAAATAGTTTTCCTAGGAATTTTATGATAACCTATGACATAGATTTTATTTACTTTAAGAAACTTTAATAGTTGAGCTTAAAGTGAAAAAGATGGGTGAGAAAAACACATTCTCCCCCCTCCCCCCAGGAAAACTGGTATGTTGTACTTTCTGCCCCTGAAGTGAAATTCTTGGCATTTCCTTTTTCTTTTTTTGTGCATATCTAGCAAAGTTTTGTTTATGTACATACCATCAGAATAAAGTATAAATTCATTTTAGATAAATGTACTTATTTAAAATGTATAGAGCACATTTACAGACTCTGCCTTGATCCGTGGGCTACTGGGTCGTGCGTACCTGTTGGGTGAGGGGAAGCTGAAGTCCCTGCCTCCTGGGCCTTCTCTTCCCTTCTGAGATGCCTCTTTCATGCTGCAAATTGAGGAGGACCTGAAGCACTTGCTGCAGAAGGTCAAGGACTGCAGCTTTCAATATAGATTGAGGCTCAATATCAAGAAAACAAAGATTCTCACCACTGGGCCAATTGGCAGCACCATGATAGATGATGAAGAGATTGAGATTGTTAATAGCTTTAGTTTCCTTGCCTCCACAATCAACACTCTTAGTGTCAGCAACCAGGAAATTAAAGGATGCATTGAGATGTGAAAGTCTGCTGGTAGAGACCTCTCTGGAGTACTGAAGAGCAATTGTGCCACTCTTGAGACTAAGGTGCACCTGATACAGGCCATGGTATTTGCAATCACTTGCCATGTGTCAGAGAGCCGGACAATGACTAGGAAGGATAGAAGAAGAATTGATGGCTTTGGGCTGTGGTGTTGGAGAAGAGTATTGATTGTACCATGGACTGCTAAGAAAACAAACACATTCATCTTGGAGAGGGTTAACCAGGCTGTTCCCTGGAGACAAGAATTCTGAAGCTTCATCTCACATACTTTGGACATGTTGCCAGGAAGGACCAGTCCTTGGAGAGGGATGTCATGCTTGGGAGGTTGGAGGGACAGCACAGGAGAGGAAGAACCTCTATGAGATGGATTGATTCAGTGACTGGGGTAATGGGGGTAGGTGTGTTGGGAGACAGTGAGTTTGGCACAGGATAGACCAGGGTTTAGGACTGTTCTACATAAGGCTGCTATGAGTCTCAGGTGACTCAATGGCACACAACAACAACAACAACAACAACAACAACAACATCGAGTACATGCCATGACATTGATGTGGGGAATAGAGTTGATGAAGAGATTTTGTTTTCTTTAAGAAGTTTTTATTCTAATAGAGAATATTGCCTAATCATCTGGGGTAAAATAATTTATGCTGTCAATTACAATCATCTATGTAATTGTCTATCTATGACCTATTGATAATTTCATGATCATTACTATTTTTGCTCTAACCTATACTCAGACTAGTCTATTTTCAAAGTGCTGTGTGAGTAATTTGGATGCCTACCAAAGGTCATCAGCTTCTGCTGCAAGCATTTAGCAGTAAACATGAGCTACATTATGTACTTGTACCATAAGTGGATTAAGGATCATATGAACAGGAATTCTTCTGAGACTTCAAGCTAGAACCCCGTTTGGCTTTTGCAGACCTATCCTAGCTCATGGTTCAGAGGGTATTCCATGGTAGTGCTTTTCCATTCCAATCTGCTGAAGAAGATTGGCTCTTACATTTTGCGTGTTGGTTTGAACGAAACACATTCTGCACAGATGGGTAATGGTTTGTGAGCACAGATGGAGAAGGAACTTTAAGTTCACTGGCAGAGCCCACACACATGAAAGAGTAAGGGAGAACAAGAGGAAGGCTGGTGGTAGAAGCACTAAGCAAGATAAACATTTCACCTGGTTATCATAGAAAAGGTCCTTTTCTCTTATGTTTCTAAGTGACAGTGTACGTATGTCTTTTAAAAGGTCATCAGATTCTTCCTGGTATTAAAGTACATAATAAACATTCCTCATGCACTAATTCAAATACACAGGGACTCACAATGAATGTAGTAGAATTGGAAAAGAAAAACTATACAATGACATATTACATGTTTTTCCTAAAAAAGCAAAAGGGACAGAAATAACAAGGATCCTAACAGCTGATAAAGTTATTTTTCAACCAATAAGGATATCCACTAGGAAAGAATTAAGGGAGCTCTGGTGACCTAGTGGTAAGAAGCTGCACTGCCGATCCAAAGGCATGTGGTCCCCCAGCTAATCTGTGGGAGAAAGGTGGACAATCTCCTCCTGTGCCATTTACAAACCCAGTGGAGAGTCAGTCAGAAGTCAATTCTGACTCAAAGGCACATAGCAATGAGAAGAAAAGGCGTACTACTTCTTGTGACAGTACTTTATTTCAGTATTTGATATTTGCTTTGCATTTTAAGTTTTAGTTTTGTGTTATACTCTTATAAAATCCAAACCCATTGCCTTTGAGTTCGTTCTAATTCATAGGGATCAGATAGGGCAACGTGGCATGGTCCTGTAGGATTTCCAGGGTTGCAAATATTTATGGAAGAAGACTGTAAACTTTTCCCTACAGAGCTGTTGGTAGATTCAGACAGCTGACTTTTTGGTTATCAGTCAGTTTTTTAAACACTTGTGGCGTAAGGGCTTCGTATGTATATCCTTAGAGAAGCATATCATATAGTAATTCATACATTTAAAAAAATTTTCATAATGCCCACTTACAGTTTACATGAGCTGCTGTTTACCTGCAATCCTCAATATGTGTATTGGGATTCTAGCAGTTTACCAACTGGTGCTGTGTTTAGCAACAACTAGGTGACATCAAGGAAACTCTCCTAACATAGTCTGTATGGAGTTGCACTGCTAACCCTGCCTTTCTAGAGGTTTGAATCCATGAGCAGCTCTGTGAGAGAAAATATGGGCAATCTCCTCCTAGTGATTTACAGCTTTTTGAAAACCACTGGAGGATTAGCTATGAGTCAGTTCTTGTTGCCAGTGAGTGATGTAGGGTATCCGTGCTTGGTGAGCACAGATGTATGCAAGGCCCCTGAAGTCTGATAAAGATAAATAAATGGACAGTGGGGAAGTAGGTGTCTAATGATCCTGTTCCCACTTCCAAACAGGCGCTTTTCTTAAGTCAGAACACCTTGGAAGCTATTGACTTACTGACTGCCTTTCCCCTCTGTAGGCTTGGGGAGTTATCAATTCTCTGGCAGCTATAGACTTTCACCACATTTTAATTAATCTCTTCCTACCTTACCTACCTGGATTGCTTGAAAAATCATTCCTTAGCTTCAAACCTTCAGTGTCTTTCCATTGCTTTTCGGATAAAGGCCAAGATCATTTAACATCACTTAGCCGACTTGACGGCCCTCATTCTCATCTGGGTGATTGTGCCCTCCAAAGGACATTGGCAAAGTCTGGAAACATTTTTAATTGTCACAGCTGTGCCTTACAATGTGCAAGGACATTCCCTGCCTGCCCCAACAAAGAATTATTAATCCCAAATATCGAGATTTACAACCCATGCCCTTGACATCTGGCTCCTGCCTGCTTCAGCAGCCTCGTTTCCACTGTTCCTCTTTTCCCTCTTGGTGCACTGACTTCAGTTCTTTAATGACCTCTGCTACTTTTAATTTTTGTGCTTTTGTACTTGTATCACCCTTTCCCTGATCCTAGGAAACCTTTTCACACTTATATTTACATAGTTAATTCCTACTCATCTTTCATAGCTCAACTCATAGTGCACTTCAAGGAAGCCTTCTGAACATCTCCTATTAATTAGGTTTAGTGCCCTTTATGGCCTACAGAGAGAGAGAGAGAGAGAGGAAGATTCCCATTAGGAAGGATTGACATAGTGTCTGTAACAGTTGGTTCAGCATATCAGAGATTGTGAAGATGGCACTGGAAAGGGCAAAGTTCAAATCTGGTCATTTGCTTTTACTTTTGGTCATTATGAGGCTTAGTCGACTGGACAGCACCTAACAACAACAACAACAACATGATCTTAGAGCACCTTGTATTATTAGTCTTTCCTGGAAGTTAATAAAATTTCTAGTTTCATGGTTAACTGCAGAATATTCAAATCTTAACCTGCTTTACTACGATATTATCTTCAGGAAGGTCTTTTTGCACTTAGAAGTCACTTAAGAAATGTCTTTAAAACAGATGAATCATTGTA
This sequence comes from Elephantulus edwardii, assembly GCF_000299155.1. NCBI lineage: Eukaryota > Metazoa > Chordata > Mammalia > Macroscelidea > Macroscelididae > Elephantulus > Elephantulus edwardii. The sequence goes on along the minus strand of NW_006399797.1, from coordinate 5,103,032 downwards.
TAAGGTGGTCTACCTGATAGGGATTTGTAAAGAATAATTTATTATTTGTATGTGATTTTAAAAAATATGTCTTAAGGCATTTATATTTATAGTTAATATCTGGTATAAGATCTTATATAATAGTTATGGACAAAGTAGAATATGTTATGTTCTGGCAATGTATGTATGGACAAAGTAGAATATGTTATGTTGTGCCTTTAGGATGTGAATTTTTGATACAGAAAATATTAGGTCTTTTTTTTTAAATCGTCTTTTAATATTCTACTTCTCTCTCTAACATTCAATTTCCATTGACTTTTGCAATGTTTTGTATTTTTAAAGTATGACTACTACTTTTAGACTCAGGAAAAAATAACCGAAATTTTAAATGTTCTTTTTAGGCTGGACAAAGATCTAAGATTATATCATCTAACTCTACAAGCTCTAATTTCATAGCAGTTTAATAATATTAATTTAAGACATACAAACTACTGACTATGGAAAAAAATCTATGACAAATATAATTGGGGATTAACTATGCAATTTGGAGTGGAGAATAAGGGATTATATTGTGATCCAAACATCCTGCTGGCTCACTAACTAATGTATACTCAGTCAAATATGGTTAACATAATAAGGTTGTCTACAAAAAGCAGAGGTGTTCACCTGCTATATTTTTCAAATGGAAGACAGACTAAATGACTTCATTAACTTGATCAAGCTATTTATTACCAGAAACAAATTAGAGTGAACATCCCCACTAAAGAGAGTAATAAGAAAATGTGAATTACAGACCATTATATATAAGTAAATTCATACAGAGAGAATTGATTCCTTGGCCATTTATGGGTTAGACACGTCTAATAAGCATCCAAATTCTGTTTCTCTGATTTGTTGTCTATATGTTGCCTAACTTATCTTGTTTTTCTGTTCAGGATGTAAGGTTGGCAAAGGAACTTGGGATAATGGAGTAGTGAAGATGATAAGTAGTGCTTAATGATAAAAAAAAAGATGTAATCCTTTTTTAGCTATAAAAGCAAATTGGAATCTCTTTCTGGCACAATCATTAAATGCTCTGAATAATAGCACAAAGGTTGATAGTATGAACCAACCCAGAGGTGCCTTAAAAGAAAGAATTAGAGATCTACTCTCAAAAGATCATACCCTATCCATGAACAGGGCACTGTCTCCCCCATTTCTTTAGGTCTTTTGCTATGTCTTGCAGAAATGCTTTTTATCTTTGGTTAGGTTCACTCCCAAGTATCTCAATTTGTGGTTGGCTATTGTAAATAGTGTTGCTTTCTTGATTTCCTTCTCTAGAGACTCAATATCCTGAAAATGACAGTCCTACCAAAAGGCATCTAAATGTTTTATGCAATCTCAATACAGATACCAAATTCATTGTTCAGGGAGATTGAAAGGGAAATTGTCAAATATATTTTGAGAGACAATAGATCTTGAATAAGCAAAACACTTCTGAGAAACAAAAATGAAGAGGGAGGTATAGCACTTCCTGACCTCAAAACCTACTACCCAGCAGTAGTATACAAAACACCATGGTAGTGGTACAATGACTGGCACATAGGCCAGTGGAATAGAATTAAGAACCCAGAAATGGACTCTACAGTCAACTGATATTCCACAAGGAAATCAAAGCTATCAAATGGGAAAATGACAACCTCTTCAACAAATGGTTTTGGTAAAACTGGACTTCCACCGGCAGAAAGCTGAAACAGGATCCTCATCTCACTTTATATACAAAAATAAATTCAAAGTGAATCAGAGACCTGGGAGTAAAGCCCCAAACCATGAAGTTCATAAGAGATAAACTGGGATCTACGGTATAAAAAGACTGCTAAATGCAGCCAGAAATGCACAATCTGAGGAGGATAAAATTGATGAATGGGACCTTCTAAAAATTAAATCCCTGTGCACACACTTTTCCCAACAAGGTCAAAAGAAAACCTACCAACTGGGAAAAAACATCTGGCAATACTATCTCAGACAAGGGTCTCATAGCAAAAGGATTTTTTGGTTTTTTTTTTCCCATATCAAAAGTTTACAGAATCCTACAGGGCCTCCACAAGAAAAAGACTGATAACCCAATTACAGAATGGGCAAAAGACATGCAAAGAATTTTCACACAAGAAGATATTAGAATGGCCAACAGACACATGAAGAAATACTCGAAATCACTGGCAGTAAGAGAGATGCAAATCAAAACCACAGTGAGATACCATTTCAAGTGACAGTGGCAAAGTTTAACAGGACAGTAATAAATGTTGGAGAGGATGTGGCTAGATAGGAACTCTTATACATTGTTGGTGGGATTGTAAAATAGTATAACCATTCTGGAAGGCAGTTTGGTGCTTCCTCAAAAAGCTGAACATAGAAATCCCATATGATGGGGGAAGGGATTGTATAACAAAAAAAGAATTTTACTTTTCAAAGAGAAGAGTAAACTGGGGGTGAGGTTGGGCAGGGAGAAGAGTGCAACAATGAATGAATGAAAACCCAAAGTCTCTGTAAACGTTCATTAAAATTAATTGAACAAAAACCCCAACAACAACAACAAAAATGAAATTCCATATGACCCAGCTATTCCACCTCATGGAATATACTTTGTGAAAATGAGAACTGAGGCACAGAGACTTGTATACTAATGTTCATAGCAGTGTTATTCACCATCACAAGAACATGGGAACGACCCAGATAATCAACCCCAATTGAATGGATTGAGAAATTATGGTACATTCATACAATGGAGTACTATGCAGCACGCAGGAGCAATGATTTTGTAAATTATTACCTAGCTTGGGAGGGACTGTAGAGCATTATGCTGAGTGAACTGACTCAGTCTCACAAGGACAAATATTATATAAAACCATTATTTTAGAATTCATATAAGGACCCAAAGGGTGGGAGGGTGGAAGCAGAGGAATGTGGATGTCTTTGAGGGGTGAGGGGTAAATTAATCATGGGGTCATACAGTTTGGTGGGGGGTGATGGAAATTGGAAGAATTGAGTCTGAGAAACAGTGTGTTGGAATCGTGTAAATAAACTAATATTAAAAAATTATATTCCTAACTGGATTTCTTAAATTTCACCAAAAAATAAAGGATGATAGTAAAATAAAACCAACAAGATAATACCCATTGGAAACTCTAAGGAGTTCAGTTTTACTCTGAGTTTTTGAATTGGAATAATATCAAGAGCATTTTATAAAAATATTCAAATATATATGTTAAAATTCAAGTATGAGACAAAATTCTGTTTCAAATATCATGCGCACATCTGTGTGTTGGTAAGGTAGATTCAGGGACTGTGTCTTACAGATATTTGTTCCCCATATTCTTTCTGTCTCTAAAGAAAAAAAGCACAAGCAAACTTTATTTACTTGTTTTTTTGTCTGCCTTCCAGTTTATTTCTTCGCCAACCTCAATGGCTATTTTTATTTTTTAATTTTATACTGGTTTATTTACAAAGTTTATACACATTGTTTTTCACACCAGATCTTTCTCATTTCTTTCACATACACCTCTCCACCTATCAAATTGCATGACACCCTCCCCACCTCCATCTTCAGCCTTCTGCTTCCCCACCTCATCCCCCCTTGGATCTTTATACTCGTTGTACAATAATGGTCTTAGACAATATTTGTCCTTATGGGACTGAGTTAGTTCACTTAGCGTAATGCTCTCCAGTCCTTCCCAAGTTAGGTAGTAATTTATAAGATCATTGCTCCTGTGTACTGCATAGTATTTTATCATGTGAATGTACCATACTTTCTCAATCCATTATATTTTGGTTGAGCATTTGGGCTGTTTCCATGTTATTGGTGATGGAGAATAATGCTGCTATGAACATTGATGTACCTTGGAACATTGGAATAGTTGGGTCATATGGAATTTCTATGGTCAGCTTTTTGAGGAAAAGCCAAACTTCTTTCCAGAGTGGTTGTTCCATTTTACGTTCTCACAAGCAATGTATAAGAGTTCCTATCTCACAACATCCTCTCCAACATTTACTATTTGCCATCCTGTTAAACTTTGCTGCTGTTACTGGAGTGAGATGGTATCTCATTGTGGTCTTGATTTTCATTTCTCTTATTGCCAGTTATTTTGAACATTTCTTCATGTGTCTGTTGGGCATTCAAATATCTTCCTGTGTGAAAATTCTTTCCATGTCTTTTGCCCATTTTGTAATTGGATTACCAGTCTTTTTCTTGTAGAGTCCCTGTAGGATTCTGTAAACTTTTGATATGAGACCCTTGTCTGAAATAGTATTGCTGAGTGTTTTTTCCAGTAGATAGGTTTTCTTTTCCCTCTGTTGGAAAATGGTTTTGATGCACACAGGAATTTAATTTTTAGAAGGTTCAATTTTATCCTCTCCAGATTGCGTATTTCTGGCTGTATTTGGCAGTGTCTTTATACCATAAACTAGGGCGTCTAAGCTTGATCCCAGTTTGTTTCTGATGTACTTTATGGTTTTGGCTTCCCCCCTAGGTCTCTGATACACCTTGAGTTGATTTTTGCATATGGAGTGAGATGTGGACCCTGTTGCAGCTTTCTACAGGTGGCAGTCCACTTTTGCCAGCACCTTTTGTTGAAGAGGTCATCATTTCCCCATATAATAGGTTTTTTATTTCCTTGTCAAATATCAGTTGACCATAGATAGCTGGGTCTCAAGTCTGCTACATTGGTCTTTGTGCCTGTATTGTACCAGTATTATGATGTTTTGGTTACTACCACTATGCAGAAGATTTTGAGGTCAGGGAGTGCTGTGCTTCACACTTCATTTTTGTTTTTCAGAAGTGCTTTGTTTATTTGGGGTCTCTTGCCTCTCCACATAAATTTGCCAATTTCCCTTTCGATCTCCTTGAAAAATGAATTTGGTATCTTTATTGGGATTGCATTGAATATGTAGATTTTTTTTTGGTAGGATTGTCATTTTCATAGTATTGAGTCTTCCTATCCATCAACAGGGCAAATGTTCCATTTTTTTAGGTCTTTTTATTGTGTCTCACAGAAATGTTCTGTAGTTTTCTTTGTATAGGTCTTTTATATCTCTAGTTAGGTTCACTCCCAAGTATATCTATTTGTAGTTGGCTATTGTAAATGGTATTACTTTCTTGGTTTCTTTCCCTAAGTTCTATGTTAGTATGGAGGAATCCCACTGATTTTTTTTTATATTGATCTTACATCCTGCCACTCTACTGAATTGGTCTACTTCCTCTAACAGTTTGTTCAGTCTTTGGGGTTTTCTGAATTCACTATCATATCCTCTGCATATTGTTGTTGTTGTTAAGTGCCGTGGAATTGTAGGCAACTCATAGCGACCCTATGAATGAAAGACATGAACACTTATATAACTTTCATACTTTCTTCAGGCTCATAGGGTTTTCAGAGACAGCTATTTTGAAAGTGGATGCCACTCCTGCTTCCAAGCTTGTTTTAATCAGGAAGCTCACCAAACATTGTCCACTGTGGGCAACCATTATCACATTTGGCTTGTCATTGTCACAGTATTCAGCATCACAGCAACCACGAGTTACCTCTGTCCAGCAAGTAGACAGACCAGGACTACATGACCTAAGAGAATGTTTGACCAAAAACAATCAAAAACAGGCCTGAGTGCCACAGGCCCAAGGGCCCCACCAAATTTAAGAACCATAGCAGGTTCAAACACAATGAGTTTCTTCATTCCAAATTCCTCCATAATCATGCATTATCATTGCCTCTCACCACCCAAAAGCACCCATCTTGGAGCATTCCGCTGCTTCTTCAGTCTCCTCCTATTCTGATGACACATGTTTCTTCATAGAGTCTTTCTTAATTCTCTAATGATTTGTCCACCATGTAGACTGAGTACACATGAGGGAAGGATACATATGTAAACAGAAAATGAACAAAGGCCTGAAGCCTTTCTATAACTATCATCATAGGCATGTAGTTTAGAAATTGGATTATGCCAGTCCTGCTTCCAAACCTAAATCAATCTGGGAGCTCCAACAAAAACTGCCCATGATGGGTAGCCAGTTATGGTGTTTGATGCACCTGTGGCACAGTTGTCTGTCATCACAGCAACCCTCCGCATATAGCGATAGCTTAATGATCCCTTTGCCAATAAAGATGCCTTTTATTTCTTCCTGTTGACATATTACCCTAGCAAGTACCTCCAGTACAATACTGAATAGAAGTGGTGACAGTGGGCATCCTTTCCTGGTTTCTGTTCACAAGAAAAATGCTTTTATTATTTCTCCATTGATAATGATATTTACTCTTGGTTTTGCATATATACTTTTCACTATATTGAGGAAAATCCCTTCTATTCCAATTTGCTGAGTGTTTTAATCAGGAAGGGATGTTGGTTTTTGTCAAATGCCCTTTCTGCATCAGTTGAAAATCTTTGGTTATTTTCTTTTAAATTAATGCACTTTTCTTTATAAAGAATTATATTAACTTTTTAAACTGTGATTTGAATGAAAGTTTACAGAGTAAATTTATTTTATATTCAGCAATTCACACACACATCACATTTCATTGATTATATTCTCTCACATTTCAATACTCTCCCCACCTCCTACTTTTGTTTCCTTTTTCCATTTGTCTTTCTTCCGTAGTATCCTTTCTTTCTGGACTTTGAACCTGGCCTGGAATAAAGTTTCCATTTTAATCTAGAATGGTTGATTGTTCTATGAAGTGAGTATTTTGACAGTATTACTGATAACATTATGGACCTATCTATTGTTTGGCTGAAAACTCAGTCATGGTGGTGATTTCAGCTTCAGTCTTTTAAAGGCAACTAAGAGCTCTGGTGGCTTCATGATAAGGAATTGTGCTGCCAACTCAAAAGCATATGATTTGAATCCACTAGCTGATTTATTGGAGGAACACAGGCACTCTCCTCGCATGCAAATTACTGCCTCTCAGTGCCTGCTGGAGGATGGTTTATGGGTCCGTTCCCACTCAGTGATACACACAACAAGAACAACAGGGAGAAAGCAACAAGAAGAACAAGCTAGTCTATTTTGGGGGTAAATCAAGTAGGGTTCTCCTTCGAGACAAGGATGGTAAACCTTTTCTCCCAAATTTTGAGCATCTTGTCAGGAGTTGCCAGTCCTTAAGAAGAAACCCACCAACAAGAAGGATTGACACTGAGTCTGTAGCAATGTTCTTGAGCATGTCAGAGATGGTGAGGGTGGTGTAGAATAAGGCAAGGTTCAGATATGTTGTTCTTAGCGTCACTGTGAGTCACAGTCAACTTGATGGCACCTAACAATAACTGCAATAATAAGAGAGATAGGGATATGTTGTCACAAGGGACTAGCCCTTAGAAAACAGCTTAATGCTGGGAAAGGAAGAAGGTCACTGCAAGAAAGGAAAGAACAAGAGGGCTTGACACAGTGACTGTAATAATGGACTCAAGAACATAGGAGATCACGAGGGTGGCACAGGTAAGTGATACTCCATGTAACAACAACAATAACAACAACAGCAACAACAAGAAGAAGGGTGACGGTCTCTATCAGACTTGTAAACTTGACTTTATTTAAGATGTTGAAAATTTTTTTCGAACTTTCTCCTACTCTTTTTCAAACTTATTACCATCAAGTTAGTACAAATGCATTGGCTTTCTGAGGCTATAGATTGCACTGGAGGAGATTGCCCATTTACCCTCTACAGAGTTGTGGGTGTGTCCAAACAGCCAGAGAAGTGCTACCTTTGTGTTAGCAACACAACTGCAGACAGACAATACCACCTGAACTTACTCCCACTTTATCAGGGACCTGCACTGTGATTTATTTCAAACTGTTCCTTATCTGGTTATGCTAGGTCAGGGTCACTGAAACAAACTTTTTATTTTCTTCACTTTTCTTTCTACAGGAGAGGAAGAGACTAATAATTGCAGCTTAAATGGCTACTCTAGATTTTAAAACACCTGTCTCTTACCAAATTGCAATGTAGAGTATTTTCTTTGGGGACTTTATTATAACAATTGACTCTGCTGCCCCTATTGACTGTGGTCATAGGCCCTTAGGCTCAGTGAGTAGTTAGTCCCTGCAGATATATCGTTTGGGCTAAGTTTTCATACTTTCCTTTCTATTTGCTGTCCTACATACAAGCATCTATTTGTAACACTTCATTCTTGATGAATGTCGTGGCTTGGACCATTTGAAATTGCTGATATTCAGCAATTTTTGAGCTACCAAATGACATTTTCATATGGTTCAAACTAATGTAAATGAATGAATGAACTTTGAATTCACTCTCCTACACGGGAAACAATTCTAATTAAGTCCCATGGATTTGACATACTTTTGTGCTTTATTTAGATACATAATAGTTCAATAGATCAAGTGTTTCTAGGTTAGCTAGAACACTAACCATAAGGAATGATTACATAGGAAAAAAAATATATATATATTTAGATATAGGAAGCTACAACTACTTCAGTATAAACATTTGATACATAGCCTATTCATAGGTTAGTAACATAAATCTTGAAAATTACGACAATATTCCTCATATTATTAGATTATCCACAATAGGCATGTCTTTCCTGGTATTTTGACTTTGAAGTAACAATAAGACATTGGAAGAGAATTACATGATAATATCAGTGTTGTTGGAGTCTTTTCTTCACCTAAAGGCTTCGCCTCTCAAGACTGTGGGTAGGATAAGAATAGAGAAAGCCTTTGTTTCTGTTGAAAGGAGGGTTTGGTTTTTTTTCCATTTTGAGCAAATAAAGAAAAATGTGCAGAATTACAAAAAGAAAGTCTCTTTCCTACAGGAAGGTATATTCTGTCACTGTGATTTACCAGGCGTGAAGGTAATTTTTAGTCATTATCTATTTCTTATCTTGGAGTTTTGGGAATTCCTATCTCATGGGCATTTTGCCTTCTGGACACACAGGGATTTTTGTTTTTCATGGAAAACTCCATGATGTGATTGGACATATGGTAGTGTTTCATAAGGAGATGCTGGGAGAGTGGTATTTTGCCAAACAGTGATCTAACCCACAATAACCTCATCCTCTGCAGAGCAAGGGCAACAGCTTGTAATCGGCCCTGCACCGTCAAGAGTGGAGGGGCTGTCCAGGTGCCAGTCTGACGTGGCTGGATGGGCAGCTGGCAGCCCATGCATGCATTTCTTTGCAGGTGGATCCTTAGTTGGAGGAGAGGAAGAAATTGAGATTTGGATCATTAATTTTTATTTACTCTCTAAATCCCCAGAGGGTAGACTAATTAAAAAAAAAGTTAATGACGAAAAGGGATTCATTACTGCAGGGGAGAATATTCTCAGGTGACAATGCTGCTTCCTATTGTGAATATATTTTTCAGGAACACCTACGTACTTTTCCATCTCTGATTGTCTGATTAATATAGAACGAGAAAAGCTAATCTCACTCTCGATGCTCATAAATTGAAACAGCTCGAAGCAGCTTTGCAGGTTTTGCCTTGTTAGGAAAGAACTTAGAGCTTTTATTAAAGCATCAAGAAGTCTTACATGAAAGGGTTTAAAAATTATTTAGATAAAAGGTAAACAAAAAATCAGACAGATAATAATATGATTCCAACTACTTATCATACCTGGAGTTTTTGAGTCTGTAAACACACAGAATTGGTCAGAAAGATTACAAATAATGCTCAACTGATTACTATTAAAAATATAATTCTTAATAAAAATATAATGCTTATTACTTCACATAACATTTTCTCATACATTTGATTTGTTGGCCAGTTCTTAAAACTGTTGTAAAAGATATTGGCAAAGTTTGACATAAACCCAATATACATGTTAAACCACTGCCAATAGGCATTACTGGCTTCCAGTAGAAACATATTGGATTGAGTGAAACTGAGAAGAATCACGAGGTTCTGGTCGGTCCCTCTTTCAGATAGCATGCTTATCATAGATCTGTCCTCATGCTTTGCAGTTCATCATTATTTCATTGCTAAAATTATCAACAGAGATGTTTATAATTCATCAGCCATCACTGATTCTTGGACTAAAACTTGCTATATGTTTCCAGCTTGGTATTGTGCCATCAGTAACTGCTTTTTAAGTGTACTTTCCAGCCAACTTTTTTACATTATTTACATTTTGAACCATGTTTTCCCAATTTGATATTCCATGGCACACAGAGCCTAATTGAAATCTTTGCTAATGTTAAAAACAATTCTCCTTTTTTGTTTCCTCTAAATATTTCTCATAACATACCAACTATAATTTTCATATCAGCTATGAAGTTAAACTGGCCTGCAAAAGTTCAAAAAATTCAACCTTAAAGTATTAGAATGTACTAAAAAAATAAGGTTAATAAAGTAGGCCACTAAAAATATTTTAATTATGCTCCAAATTCTCCAAAATTCTATCAACTAAGGTGACACTATTTTCAAAGATGATTTTTCTTAAAAGAGAGAAAGTAAAATTATAACTGATTACTAGGCCCTCTATGAGGTGGATTGATTCAGTGACTGGGGTAATCGGAATGGGAGTGTCGGAGACAGTGCGATTGGCACAGGACAGAGCAGAGTTTAGGGCTGTTGTACATAGGGTCACTATGAGTCGCAAGCGACTCAACGGCACATAACAGCAACAACAACTACACTTGAACATGTTGAACAACACAATCAACATTCATGGCAGCAACAGTCAAACAATTACAAGATGTATCGAACTGGGAGAATCTGCTGTCAAGAACCTCTCCAATGTAATAAAGAGCAGTGATGTCAGTTTAAATACTAAGGTGCATCTGATCTAAGCCATGATATTTTAATGGCTTTGTATTAACCTAAAAATTTGACAGTGAATAAGGTAGATTAAAGAAGAATAAATGCCTTTGAATTTCGGTGTTGGTGAAAAATATTAAATATCCCATGGACTACCAAAGGAACAAATAACTCTGTTTTGACTATACAATGAAAGTTCTCGTTAGAGGTAAATAGGGTGAAACTTTATCTCACATATTGTGGGTATATTGTCAGTAAAGGTCAAGGGCCAGTGAAAGAGATGAAGACCTTCAATGAGATGAATTGATCAGCGATTGTAAGAATAGACTTGAGCATAGATCATGAGGATGGTTCAAAATAGGGCCAGGTTCACATCTGTTATTTGCAGGGTCACTGTGAGTCGTAAACTGACTTGCTGGCACATAACAACTAAAATTGAAATACTCAAGTTCTCTGAAAGCCCATGAACAAGCAAATATGTATACTTTATTGCTTTCTATGGATTTGCCTGGCCTCAAGGTCCTCCTTAAGTGTTGATTTTTATACACTCTTTGATTTTTATTGTCTGTGCCTTCTTTGCACAAAGAGAGCCCCTTTTCATGCTCTCTGAAGCACAGATAAGCCTACTTATTTATGATTTCTCAGTTGAGTTTTAACTTAAAAGTATCTAGACTCTTTGCCACTCTGCTTATTTCTCCTAAGTAAAATAATATTTGTGTGGCATCCACTTCCTAAACAGCATGCCTCTGGAAACTCTATGAATGTTGATAAATGTTGATAGTTATAGAGGGGCTTTAGCCCTTTTTGTTCATAGGGTCGCTATGAGTCATGCTTGACTCAAAGGAAATCAACAACAACAACAAGAACAAGAACAAGAACAATTAGGTTGTCGTGAAGACTGAATGTGCACTGGGACTAAGCCCTCATCTCCCCTTTTCTTTTTAAACATATCATTGAGGATGAAGAGCAATCTCAGAAACCTGTACTTCTTACTTCCAATTATGCATGCCCTCAATTCCATCATCTGTCTTTAATTTTTGAAGACAGATTTTACTGTGTGCCGAATCCTTATTGAAGTTGTTCATGAGAAGAACTCCCAGGATTTCAGGACACAATCCTCTGTAGTTTTTAAGCCTCTGTGCATCTTCTATCTTGTCTTTTATTTACCACTATTCCTAGACTTCGAAAACTCCTTGTGCTTTCTACAACTCATGCTCTATTACTCGCAAAATGTCCTATAGTTGGCCTTTTCTAGCTTTGAAACCTGGCTGTCTCTGAAATCGCTGCTTTCACTGTAGGCCTGGCAAGTTGTGGCTGTTTATTCTCCTACATCTTCATGTTACTGGGTCTGGGGGTGGGACATATGTCTTCCTTGTTACTCTTTGGGCTTCATGGTTTTCAGAACATGTTCTGGCCCTCCTTGCAAACACCCTAAAACGCCTATTAATTGCCCCCCCCTTCTTACCAATTTCTGGGCCATCTTTCTTCAAAACATTCAGTAACTCTAAAAAAATCCCTCATCTTTTCTCATTTCTCGTAAATATCCTCTGTAGCTTGCTTTCTCCAGCATCATCTCTGTCTTAATTCTTGACCCCTTCCATGGATATATGTTTTTGTTGTTGTTGTTGTTAGGTGCTATTGAATCTGGTACACTCATGGCAACCTTCTGAACAATAGACATGAACCCTGTCCGGTGCCATCCTCATCATCCCTGACATGCTTGAGCCCATTGCTACAGTCATTGTGTCAGTCTGTCTGGTTGAAGGTTTTCCTTTCTTTCGCTGACCCAGCACCTTTCCAACCATGGTGTCCCTCTCTAAGAAATAATTTCTTCTAGCAATATACCCAAAGTATGCTTTGTCATCTGTACCTCAAAGAAACACTCTGGCTGTACTTTCTCCAAGAAATATCTATTTGTTCTTTGGAAGTCTAAGAGATATTTAGTACTCTTCACCAACACCGTAACTCAAAAGCATCAATTCTTCTTCTGCCATCTTTATTCATGACCCAGCACACAGATGCATAACAAGTAATTGAAAAGACAATGGTCGGGATCAGGCACACCTTAGTCTTCAATCTGACATCAGTGCTTCTCAGTAATTTGGAGAGGTTCTTGACAGCATGCTTTCCCAGTCTATTTCCTGATTTCTTGACTGCTTTACCAAGGATGTTGATTGTGGATCCAAGTAAGATAAAGTCAATGATAATTTTAATCTTTTCTTCATCTATTATGATGCTGCCTACCTGTCCAGGGGGAAGGATTTTTCTTTTCTTGATGTTGAGATGCAGTCCATATTGAAGATTGTAGTCTTTGATCTTCTGCAGTAAGCTTTTCAAGTCCTCCTCACTTTCAGCAAAAAAGATTGTGTCATCTGTGCAATGTAGGGTCTTGATGAGTCTTCTGATCCTTTCAATACTTTTGATTCTCAGTTCTTAAGACTCTTGTCCAGTGATCTTATCATCTATGCTCAGCCAACCACTCTCTCACTCATACTCTATATACATCATTACCAATAAATTTAGCTCCTCTTTACTCTTAGTTTCAGGCATCCTATTCCTAACAACATCTTTGGGTCCTCACAGATTTCTGTGTTCCTTTGAATCAATCGTGATTTTTCCTTCTTAACCCTGAGAGAATGGTTATTATGAATTATTTCAGTAAATTGTATTCTTTTATGTTGTTAAAATATACTTGGCTTCCCCATGGAAGAGATGTTCTGATTAATCTTTATTTACTTGAAAGGATTAAATGAATCCTCAACAGAAGACAAACCTAGATGTTAACACAGAGCCTTGTGTTACTTTTAAGGTGATAACCGTGATGATGATTTTAGATATTGTTGTGATGCTACTGCTATGGCCATCTTGCTTTTCTTGAGACTTCAGACAACTAAATGTTGTGTGTACAAGGGAACACATTGTGTATATACATGTAGGAAAGAGAATGACTGGGATTTTTCTGTTGGCTGTGATCATTCATGATCACATGGACTTGAGTAAATGCTCCTTACCTGGTTTTGTGGATTTTCCACAAAGGCCTTGTCTTTTATGTACTAATGTGGACAGATGGAAGCACAGAGCCATTACACTTCCCTTGCCTTAATAGCTTACATTTATGTGTTTTAGAATAAAAGAGCAACCAGTGCAGCACATTATCCTCACTTCTGATAGCTTGCCATATTTTGATATAAATTTCTGTTTGCTTGCGTGTAAGACATAGCAACTATATAATGTTTAATTTATTTATGGTTCATGGATTTGCATGCAGGAGACATACTAATTATGAACTGTATGGCATTAAATGGGTTTGTTACCCACTCAGAAATGTAGGGGGTATTTATCTGTAAAATTGGCTACCTTAATACTTTCCTAACAAGCATCATATTACTATTAAAAAAGATACAAAACAGATGAACAGACCCAGAATGACAGAAACATACTAGACCATCTATAATTAATGGCTTTCTTCCTTCCTGTCATTTCAGTCACTGAAACATTGCTGCCACTTGTTGCTTTTACTTACAGATTAGAAATTCCAACTAAATGGTTTGAAATAGTGTGTCTGATTTCAGTTGGAATCAAATACAAAAGGAGAGGTAAAATTAATTAGTGGAGGTTAAAATGTTACCTGATTTTTAATTACAAAAATGAAATACTTGGACATTTTTCATTTTCACTTATTCAGTCTTTTAAAACACCCGTCTAATGCACATCTATTAATTACTCATCAAAACATACATTTTATCCTATGCTTTGAAAAGGAAGATGATGCTTTGGCAGCACGTAGCCACGATACAGATGATAGATGGCAGGGTCTATTGAATTAGATGTGAAGGAGGAGTGACAGGAGCAACTGGGAACTGGGAAGTATTGTGGTCCCCAGTTTGTCCTTTGGGGTGGTTGTACTGGCTGTTATGGCAGATGTCGCTTTTCCTGCCTAATAAACAAAGTTGATTTTACTCACATTTGTTCTTGGCGCCTACCTCACAACAGGTGGCCAGTCAGCCTGTAGTTGACTCTGCAACTGCAGGCTGTCAGGAGCTTTGAGAGCCTTCTGCTATGATTAGAGCAAACTTAGCAAAGTTAACTGAGTTTATGCGGCTTGCGCAAACTTACTTGTAAACTGAGGTGGATTCTGGCCTCTCACATTGTGTTTTCCTTTTATGGTTTGGGCATGTTTGTCCATGGAGCACTCAATTGTCAGCCTCCTGGTAAGCATTCAGTAGTTGGTGGTTGAGAATAATTTCATCAGTGCCTCTATTTTGAATCTGAGAAGTAGAGCTCTTTTGCTAAGAACTACTGTTTTTCTTTTCCTGTAGACAGAGACATAAGTTACAGAAAGTGGAAGGGGGTGTATCCTGTGTGAAGGAATCAATGAACTGTCTTTCTATCCCTGGTGCAACTGTTGCTAGACTGTGTCCTTGATCCTAACTCAGCTCATTATAGTAGGAGGTTAAACTGAAACCACAAAAAAATAAGCATGCACATTTACCTGTACTTATATACATTGAGAAAGCACAGCATGACTTCCTGGTGTTTGAACCCATCCAATCTGGAACCAAAGCCCACATGTATTGTAGATTCATTAGTAAATAGAGACTTTAACTGAGTGCTTGAACTTGAAGTCTTTCAACAAAGAAAAAGAATGACTCATGTGAGTCTCGTGAAGGTGAGGTTATTAGGTGACTGCGCTCCGAACACGGGAGCTAGCCTTGGTTTTTTTCTGAGGGTTCTTGGCTATGTGAAGCAGAAATTGTAAAACATGATTAAGACCATGAGTTCTGGATTAAAATGTCTTCTTTGCTATTTTCTAGTTTTCAGATCATTGGTGAATTAATTAGCCCTTATGCACTTCAGCTTCTTCATCTTTAAAATGGAAGTACCAGATCAGGAGACATATTGCATAGGGAAAGTCCTCAGTCAGGGACCTCTCCAAATTATTGAGGAGTTATGATGCCACTTTGAGGCCATGGTCTTTTCAGTCACTTGCTATGCATCTGAAAAATAGACAATAAATAAGGATGACAGAGGAATTGAAACTTTTGAAAATGATAGTGTTGGAGAAAAGTGCTGAATATTCCATTGACGGCCAAAAGAACACCCAGATATGTCTTGGAGGAGGTTCAGAGAGCTTCTTGGAGACAAAGATGATGAAGCTTCATCCCACATATTTTCGGCATATTGTTAGGAGAGGTTATTCTTGGAGAGGAACACTATGTGTGGAAATGTGGAGGGTTGGCAAAAGAGAGAAGGACCCTCAACCAGGGGGCTTGATTCAGTGACTGTGGCAGTGGGCTTGAGTGTGTCAGAGATAGTGAGGATGGCACAGGCTAGGACAGTGTTCAGATTGGTTGTTCATAGAGTCACTATGAGTCATCCTTGACTCAGTGGCATGCAACAACAACAACAACAACAACAGCAGCTATCTAGACAGGATTAAGAATGCAAAATATAAACTTAAAGCAGGGGCTCACATGTGGCTTGTGCCATATCATCCATGTATAAACTTTGCTTTTCCTCCTTTTAGGGGGCTAGATTTAAAAAGTAGGATAATATTGGTGTTTTATGCAATGAAAAACCCAATATACTGTTTTGGGATTTGTATATGAAAATGCTGCCCCAAAGTAAACATCATCAATCAGAACACTAGCATAAAAAGAAACTATGAACGCTTTCTTGCAATTAATCTAACTTTCTTAGAAAATTTAAATTCATATAATATCTCTTGAGGATAGCTTAATTTTCTCTAGTTGCTTTTCTCACCCCAGCTCTTTTGCCCCAGCAGCCCTCTAGTTTATTAATTTGTTTATATTTAACATTATAATTAACATTATTCACTTAGTTCCTATTCTGGTTTTAGGGCCATGCCAGAGGGCTGTATGCTGTGTGTTAATTCTTTATCCTCCAATCACACAAATACAGTTCAAAATAGTAACTTAAATGCAAGTCCTCGGTCCGGCCTAGGAAATTTTAATTTACATATTTCAAATTAGTCTGCTTTCAGTTCAACGATTTTGTCTAATTTTATAGTTATAAATATGTGGCAGATGTTGTTTAGCTAAATTTGAAAATTAGGAATAATTATTGTAGAAATAGCACTTTTATATATGTCATTCTGTGAGCCGTGGGAGAGCCATTATTCAAAAAGAGAAGAGAATCCCTGGGGAAAATGTAAGTACTTTGAGCTATTGATTTTTAAAGGAAAGACCCTAAAATTATTATGAAATCAGATAAGTTAGGGCTATAATTTCAAGCTGTGTTCTGATTTATCTCATACTGTTTGATAGTGCCACATAAGTGATGCCAGCGTGGTCAAGCATTTAAATGCAAATTTATAATTTTAAATGCTTCCTTTGTTGAAGACATTTGTGTTTAAGCTTGAAATTCCCAGAAGAATTACCATGATTTTTAGTATCTTTTGAAAGGTACCTTTGAAATGGAAACCTTTGATAAATAGAGAAGATACAGAGGATAATCCAAATAAGAACTAATTCTCCCATTGCTCTTGAGTCGTAATCTATTCCTAGCCCACCTTTGGTGAGTTTTCAGAGGCTCTAAACCATGTGGGAATAGATGGCCTATCTTTCACCTTCAGAGAGGCTTGTGGATTTGAGCTATTAGAGAAGTGTGACCTCTCAGTTAGCAGTATCACTCTCTGTGGGCTTTTCCACTATGTTGTTGTTTGCTGTTGAGTTGGGACTGACCTGTAAATGACCCTCCAGCAGAATTTCAGAGACAGTAAATTACCCTACAGAAGATTACCTATCCTTCACCCATGGAGCATCTGGTAGATTAGAACTTCATGCCTTTGGGATTACAGTGCAGTGTTTTACCAGGAGGTCACTGGAGCTCCCCATAGAGCTCCTAAAATGAACCATTTGCTAGGCTCTGAGAATCAAAACAAAGTGGGCACAAATGACTACTGCCTACCAATTAATAGAAGAAACAGAGCTGTTTATGAGACAAACAAGAGAGTGTGCAACATGAAAGGTCAAATCAAGCTAGAGCTGAGAAGACAAAATCAGATCAATAGCAGATCAACTTGTTCTGGTGATAAGAGCTGTTTCCGGGATTTGTGAAGAGCCTGAAAATTCACATTAGCAAGAAGGAAACAAATGTGTCGTGATTTTACCTCAGCGCATCCTGTGAGAGATCCTGGAAGAAACATTTCAAGGCTAGACCTTAAAGGTGCTTACGTGTTCTTTTCTCATGTCTTGGTGCCCTTTAACGGCTTCCTGCCTATGCACTTAGGTAAATGTTCTCTGAAACAGGTGAACAGCAGAACCTGCCTGACTGGAACACCTTTTAGCCTTCCCATTTCACAAGTAATTTATCAAAATGTTAGAGAAAGGACGTAAATAGCTTTAATTAATCTTTCTCATGGTTAATATGTATATTCATTGAGGAAGATACAAAATTTTTTTTAGAAATATTGTATTTTTAACCTCTTGTTCTTGCTATGACACGCCATCAGGTCAACTCATAGAACCCTGTCAGCAGCAGATCTGAGGATTTGAGCCTTGTTCCATCCTGTGCCGTCCTTGTCAGTCCATTTTGTTGAGGGTTGTTCTCTCCCTCAGTGACCCTCTACCAGCTTAATGTCTTTTGCAAAGACTGGCCTTTCCTGATAACATGAGCAAAATTTGTGAAATGAAGTTTCACCATCCTCACCTCTAAAGAGAACTCCGGTTACACTTCCTTCAAGAAAGATTTGTTTGTTTTCGTGTCAGTCCATGGTGGAACTATTAATGTTATTCTTTGATTAAATTCTATTGTATACTGGAATAAGGCTGTTTATGCAACTTGGATGCCTTTCAAGTTAACAGTGTTGTTAGTTGTTATTGTTATGTTCCCTTGAGTTTGAAAGGACCCATGGTTGATCCTCCAGCTGGTTTTTCGAGGCAGTTAATCACACAGGAGGAGATTGCTCATCTTTCTCCGGCTGAGCAGCAGGTGGATTTGAACCGTGTGCTTTTGGATTGATAGCACAACTTCTTACTAACCTACCTGTGAGTAGATCTTCAATAAACTTTATTAAATGTACATATTCTTTAGGTAAAGACTAATTTGAATTGTAATTAAGGTAGAACAATTAATTTGTTAAATTTAGAACTACAAAATTAAATTAGAGTTCAATGACAATTTTTCTAGAACACAGTTTTTTTTCATTATCAGGTGCCTTGAAAATGCAATGCTTATTATTCTTCACTAAACATAACACAAAGAAAGTAAAAACTGATTTTGAATTTATTTCAATAGCAATAAAATGTGCCAACTAAATTTTACCTGCTCTGGTTGAATATGGATGATAAAATTTTATGTCAAATTTGTTCACTATAAGTAAAAACAGTCCACAACAACATGCTTTGTGTCTGTCATACTGAAAGGCTGTCAGCTATTAGCTTGTTCTTGCATAGAAATCAGAATCATTTCACACAGAATGCTAATCTCATCTAGCTGCAAAGTGAAAACCATTTGCAGTAGTTGTACTACAATATGCAGGCTAAACACTGTCACTGAAACTCTTAGGAGAAGTTATGCATTGTAAGATTTCTCTATCTAGACAACTGGTTTTCTATCATATTGCACATTTATATATGCACATATAATTGTATGAATATACGTACATATAATATTGCTGTTACAGTTAAATGCTGTCAAGTTGGTTCCAACCCATAGTAACTCTATGTACCATAGATCAAGACCTTACCAGATTCTGTGCAATCTTCACAGTTTCCTCTTTGTTCAAACCCATTGTTGAAGTTACTGTCAGTCCATTTCATTAAGGATACATATATATGTGTCTATATACATTGCAGGGAGCTCTGGTGGCCTAGTGGCAAGAAGCTGCATTTCAATCCTAAAGGCATGCTGTTTGAGGCCACCAGCTGCTCTGTGGGTGAAGGATGGACAATCTCCTCTCGCGAGATTAACTGCCTCTGAAAATCCACCAGAGGGTCAGCTATGGGTTGATTCTGACTCTATGGTGTACCTCCACCACCACCACCACCACCACCACAACAACAACAACAACAATGTATACATTGCAAGGGAACTTTGGTGATTTAGTAGTAAGAGTTGCGTTACTAACCTGCAAAAGGCACAGATGCAACATGAGTGTGGCCAAGTTTGACTTCTACCTGCTTCATAAAGGAGAATTTTCCCCTTCAGTGATATCCACAGTACCATACAAATAGCTACATAATAAAAAATGCCACCCCACATGATCCTTCACCTCTTATTACCAATCATTGCATCTGATGTTCATTGCAAGACTCATAGACTTTACTCACAGTTGTGGAATTTATTAAGGAAATAGGTTGGAGAGTGGGGAGGCAAAGAATTTCTCAAAATTCAATTCCAAGTTTAGGCCAGATTAACAAGGCACAACTCCTCAATTAGTGAAAGTCCAGGTAAAATTTAGTAGCACACATGTAAGAAGGCTCTAGTTTCCTCAGTCATCCAGAAAACTTCATCTCAGAGCAGTTTTAAGTTAGATTTTTTTTTAGTCATCCAGCAAGCAAAATTTGTAGCTGTGGTTTTTATCTCCAGGATTCCTCTTGTTACACCTTGCCACAGTTTCTTCACATCAGTGCCACAATCTTTTCTTTTCTATATTTTATTAATTTTCATAAACATTTACAGAGATTTTGGGTTTCCATTCATTCATTGTTGGACTATTCTCTCTACCCTCCTCCCAGTTTGTTCTTGTCAAAGTGCCACAGTGCTTGTCAAAGCCAGTTCTGATTAATCTTCTTTGTCAGTGTGTCCTTTGCCATTCCCTATCACTCCTCCCTG
>NW_006399797.1:5080484-5081025 GCF_000299155.1 Elephantulus edwardii | reverse complement strand
TGTCTTTACCACTACGGCAGTGTAGTAGGATTTGAAATCAGGGAGTGAGATACCTCCTACCGTTCTTCTATTCTTAAGGAGTGCTTTGCTTAGCCACAATCTTTTCATAATCTTTCTACCACCATCGCTGTCATCTCTCAAAGAGTGGAAAGCACTCTTTTACATTGGTCCCCCAGCTGATGATGATTTGTAAGACTGTGTGTCCTCAGTAAAGATAGTTGGAGACCGTGTCCCTCCTCCCCCAACAGGGCTTAAGATAATGGCTAAGAAAGCCAACTTTCAAGGGTTCTAACACCCTACAACCTAAAAGGCATGTGGTTCAAATCCACCAGATGCTCCATAAGATAAAGATGGCAATATCCTCCTGTGTGATTTACTGCCTCTGGAAACTATTTGAAAGGCTAGATATGAGCTTGTTCATGGTATACAGAAACAACAACAACATACACATTGCAAATAGTTTACCTATATAAATAACATGCACACACATATAGGAAGTGTTGTTGTTGTTATGTGCCATCGAGTCGTTTCCGACTCATAG
>NW_006399797.1:5079007-5080034 GCF_000299155.1 Elephantulus edwardii | reverse complement strand
TGGCTCAGTGAAAGAAAGAAAGACCCTAATGAGATGGAGTGACACGGTGACTATAGCAGTGGACTAAAATGTGTCAAAGATAATGTCACAGGATGAAACAGAGCTCAGATCTGTTGTTTATAGGATCACTGTGAGTCATACTCAACTCAGTGACACCCAACAGAAACATGAGTTGAAAAGAAAAAAACGATGGTCAGGGAGTCATAAACAAGTTTGGTAGAACTCTGATAATCAGAAAATAACAGAGTTTACTCTGGGCAGTTCATAGCCAAGCCTGAGAGGAACGGAGTTCTTTGTAACTGATCTACACTAGGTGTATCAAGGAGAGGGGCTAGTGACCAGTGGACTTCTGCATGTGAGGCTCTTAAAGCTATTAGCACAGCCTGGTCCTACAGTGGGATCATTGCCTGGTAACCCTGGAGGTGTTAGCCCCATGTGAAGCCAGGCAGAGGGAGAGTATAGGTAGGGGCATACACAGCCTCAGCCCCATAGGATGCCCCCAGTAGCTGGTTGGATCCTTCTCATCTGACCTACGGTTAAACTGAGCAAAGCAGGAACGGCAACCACTGTATTGGAGAAAACTGGTTTGCAGTTCAGGGAGGGAATTTGGCCAGGAGAAGGGCTGATTTGGTGAAAAAAATAGTTGGCTTTCTTAGGTGAGGTGTGGCATTCACCATACTCTATGAAAACCAAAAGCTAAACTCTTGCTTTCCGGTCAATCCCAACTTATGGTAACCCTCTATTGGGTTTTCAGGGTAGGCTGGTAAGGTCTACTGTTGGTAGTCAAACCTCTGCCAGACAAGATGAAGACTTAACATTAAATCCATTAGACAAATAGAAGTCATCAACATGTACAGGAAAATGTTACTATAGTGCAGTAATGGTATTATGAATTATTTGGCATGCAAAAATATATAATGAAAGCCTGTCATGAGATCAGATTACTTATAGTCATACTTACACTATAGTCAGACTACTTGTGGCCTGGATTTGTAGACTATAAAGCTGAGGAAAATTAAACCAAATC
>NW_006399797.1:5067252-5076957 GCF_000299155.1 Elephantulus edwardii | reverse complement strand
TGGGAGTGTCAGAGACAGTGTGATTGGCACAGGACAGAGCAGAGTTTAGGGCTGTTGTACATAGGGTCGCTATGAGTCACAGGCACATAACAACATCAACAAATATTTCTGTGATGTGTAGGAAGATAACAATGAATACTGAGATTATGGAATTGTTTGTTGACTATCCTAGAGCTGTCAAGGGTGATTATCCCAAACCACAGTCAGTGGAGTGGGGAGAAGGGATATGCATGATGCAGAAAAGGCTTCCACATTGGAGATAGCCAAAGTAAGTTGGAACAAAGACTCTTTTTTAGCAATAGAGATAAGACAGGTGATCCTGATTTTAGAAAACATTTAATTAGACAGGAAAGATAGGTTAGAACTAATCAACACTTCTGAATTTTCACAATCTTCACAAATGTCTACTTAACTCTTCTATAAGTCTTCTAATAAGATAACTGAGGCTAGCTAGATGCTGGCTATGAAAAATGATAATATTTCAGTGAGGGGGAAAAAAGGGAGTGCAAGATAAATGCAGATGGGAATTGCTGGGAGAGACCTGTGATCCCACTGCAGTTCTTCACTCTTCGTCTCTTAAATTTTTTCCCCTTCTACTTGGCAGTAGGTCAAGTTCAGATTGTAAGGAGTAGATGTAGTAGTATAACTATCCATCTCAGATGAATTGAAAAAGTACGCAAGTACAAAACCTTTCAGCTTCTCTCTAGGTGTCATTTTCTAGTGACTCTCAAAACTGTGTTACTGTAGAAAATTTAGAGAAAATTCCAGTTGCACTTCAGCACCATTTTAGATACACAGTGAAGATTCCTAACACCTGATTCTTATGTCTTGGTTTCTAACTGCTGCATAATTGAACACGTCCTCGAGTAAGATGGGAACTTCCTTGTTAATGAGCAAATTTATCAAAGTTTCCAATAAAACAAACTTATAAAATATACCATATTGTGTTCTAGAAGTGTATGTAATAACTAAATTTAGATCTAAACTCATATTCAGATTCATTTAATGCATTTATTGTTATATGCTGTTGAATTGAACTCATAGTTGACCCTCCAGTGGCATTTTGGAGGGTAAATTGCATAGAAGGAGATAGCTCTTCTTTTTTCCTGTAAAGCAGCCTGTGCGTTCCAGCTGGGAGCCTTTGGATTGGAAGTTCTAGGGTTAAAGTGTGTCTGTTTGTAGAAGTTTGTGGCATCAAGATTGGAGGAAGAGTCATCAATAATCTTTGTTATGCAGATGATACAACTTTGCTTGCTGACAGTGAGGGGGATTGAAATGCTGCAGGAGATAAAAGACTGCAACCTTTTGATAAAAATTACATCTCAACATCAATAAAACCAAAATCCTTACCACTAGCCCAATAAGGCACATTATGATAGATGGAGAAAAGACTGAAACTGTCAAAAACTTTCTGTTACTTGGATCCATAGTCAATACACTTGGTACAAGCAGTAACAAGACCAGAAGACATATTACACTGGCAAAGTTTTCAGTCAGGGACCTCTCCAGATTACTGAGGAGCAGTGATGTTAGTTTGAGGATTAAGGCACGCTTGATTCAGGTCATCATTTTTTTGATCTCTTGAAATGCTGGTGAGAGCTGGACAACGAATAAGGATGACAGAAGAAAAATTGATGCCATTGAGTCATGGTGTTAGAGAACAGTACTGAAATCCCGCGGATTGCCAAAAGAACAAACAGATATGTCTTGGAGAAGATGAAGCCAGAGTGCTCCTTGAAGGCAAAGATGACAAAGCTTCATCTTACATACCTAAGGCATTTTGCTAGGAGAGGTTTTTCCTTAGAGGGGGATATTGTGCTTGGGAAGGTGAAGGGATGGCACAAGAGAGGAAGATCCTCAACCTGGTGGATTGGCATAGTGACTGCAGCAGTGGGCTCTGGAGTGTCAGAGGTTGAGAGGATGTCACAGAGTTCAGATCTTTTGTTCATGGTGTTTCTATGAGTCATACTTGACTCCATGGCACCTAACAAATAACAAAACCAACGATCTCCATGTTCCTTTTATAGTGCTCTTAAACTTCAGTAATTGAGAAAATTAGGGACATTTCTGAAAACCTCATGCCATTCCTATCTCTGAACCTTATATTTTTCCTTGCTGGGGTTACCTTTTCCTATTATTTGACTCTTACTAATCCATTCAGTGCTAATCTCCTCTTAGTATAGTTTTTTTTCTTCTCCAAGTTGAAGACGAATATGCTGAGGATGTAGCCTCACATACTCCTTTGTGTTTCTTTTGGAATATGTATCAGGAGGTCTGTGTTGAACTCTTTAAATCCACCAGCTCTTCTGAAGAAGATGATAAGTTTCTTCCTGTAAAGATTTACAACCTTACAAACCTGAGGGAGAGTGCATTATGGGTTGGAATTGACTCAGTGGATTTGAATTCCCCCCCCCCTTATGTGTAGATCACTATTTGGACATCTTGCTAGGGGAGACTCTGGTGACCTAGTGAGTAAGTGAGTAAGGAGCTGACCCACCATATCAAAGCCACACAGTTGGATTCTTCCAACTGCTCTGCTGGTGAAAGATGGGCAATCTCCTCCATGTGACTTTTTGCCTTTGAAAATTCCTCAGAGGGCCAGCTATGAGTTAGTTCTGACTTGATGGCATATACCACCACCACCAAAGAACAGTATTGTAGCACTTTTGAAATGGTATATTAATTGTTTGTTCTTCCTTCTCACTATATTTTGACATGCCAATATAAGGAACTCTATTGGTGCAACAGATGGTATGTTTGGGAAGAACAGTCTTCTAAGTGGTACAGCATTGGTCTGTCAGCATGCTGTACTGAGATAACTTGGGGTTGCTCTAATACTGAATTCTGTGCCACTGTTGTGTCAAATGCCATAATGGTTACCAAGGATGGACAGTGTTTGGTGGAGCTCTCATATTAAGACAGGCTTGAAAGCAGGATTGGCATCCACTTCCTAAACAATATGCCTTTGGAATCTCTATAAACATTAGAGAAATGATGATAGTTACAGAACAGGGTTCAGATCTTTTGTTCATAGGGTTGCTATGAGTCGTGCTTGACTTGACAGCACCTAACAACAACAACAACATTGGTACAATGGTTAAACACTTGACTACTAGCTAAAAGATTGGCAGTTCCAATCTAACCAGTTGCTTCCAGTATAAGTATCTGCTCTGATCAAGATTCCAGCCCATCAAACTCAATGATTTTACAATCTTATATAAAGGTATTTTTAGTTGAAATTGACTCAACTGCACTTATCGATAGCAACAGCAATGGTAGTATAAAACTTGATATTGGCAGACTTTCAATAATAATGTAATAAAAGGAAATATTTTTAAGGTAAATGTCCTGTCAAGTATTTTGACAATAGTTTCATCTAGAATGGTGAGACTATCTATCAATATTTAGACTGAGATGTTCTCAGTGGTGAACATTAAAAATAATGGAATTTAAATTGAATAAAAACGAAGGTATTAAGAAATAATGAAATAGAAACTCAATCTAAAAACATTGTGTTAGAAAAGATCTAGTTCTTTGTACGCTTAATTTTAAGCTTAATTAAATAAAAATGTCTACAAGATGAGAAAAACTTCACTATCTTTAAGCCTTTCTTTAATTTTGTTTGGATAAATGGTGATATTATTTAACCACATATATGTGTTTTTATTATTTTTTAGAAGTGGTAAAGGACAATAATAATATTGGCAATTTCACTTTGAAATGAAATTGATTTAATGAATAATTATTTTTTGACGGTTAACTGTTTTTAGAACCTCATTTTGATGGTGTTTACACCTCAGAGAGGCATTTTGTAATGTACATTAGTTGCATGGAATGTACATTAGTTACATGTAAGATATTACACCCTTATGAAGGAGCTCAGGCACCTTGTGCATGCTTAGACTAATCTTCTGCAGTGGTCCCCAGGGACTTATATTTTGCCCCATCACTCTAGGGAAATTTCTTGCATTCTCCCAAACAATAAGATTTCCAATTGAATCAGTGTTCTGGATAGATTCCACCATAAATACCTTGGGAAATCTCTCTAGAAACTGAAAATATATTGCCATATGAAATGAAAAAGAAGCTTTCTCATTACTGATCATTTTTATTCATTCTGATAATAATAACTGGCAGTAGACAATTTAAACAGGAGCTTCTGTTGTCATTATCATTAAAAGCAAGCAGAGCACAAATTGAAACACGATTCTTTTCTGAACACAAAGGAGCCTTGGTGATCCAGTGTATAGTGCATTGGACTTCTAACTAATGGTTGGTGGCTTGAGTCTAGCAGTCCCTCTGTGGGAGTGAGATGAGCAGTGTCCTCCTGTAAAGAATTAATAGAGGAGGGTCACTATTAGTTGGAATCCATTGAACAGCTGTGGGCTTAGCTTTTTATTCTATATTTTTATAGGGAGATAATTTTGTTTCCAAGAAATAGTAAGAAAAAGAAACTAAAATGACTGGAGGTATGCTGAAGGAGGGAAAAGAAGAAAGGGGTAGCTATTTGATTAATGATAACATAACTGACCGAATTATGTTTTCTCCCTTTGTGGGTTCTGTATTTCTCTTGGTCTAGGTGCTAATGGAGCTCTGGTGGCCTAGTGGCAAAAAGACATGCTGCAATCCCAAGCAAACATGGTTTGAGGCCACCAGCTGCTCTGTGGAAGAAGGATGGGCAATCTCCTCCTGTGCAATTAAATGCCTCAGAAAACATGCCGGGGGCTCAGCCATGGGTTGGTTCCTAGTCCACAGTACACAACAGTGCAAAAGATGCTAAAACTTTGGTTCTCTGCCCACCGGCAGCCCTGAAATTTACTGAAATTTAAATCAGAAGAGTCTATATTATTTTTAATTAAATCTGAAGGAGGAAAAAGTTGTTGAATAGTTTTTTCTAGAAAGTTAAGACAAATTTACGTGTCTAGCTGATTACCAAGAGGTCAGTAGTTCAAATCAACTTTGCAGAAGAAAGATGGTTGTTCTCTTCCCAGAGAGCTTTAGAGCCTTGGACACCTGTGGGGAGTTCATAGGCATGGAGAACTTATTGCAGGCTTTTACAACTTGAGTAATGTTTTTAGTAGTTGCTGTTTGTTTCCATGAATAAGGAAAACCTTGAAAATAAAAATAAGATATCTGTTATTTATTTCACCTTAGTCATCATAAATAGGATGTCTGAATGTTGGCTGGTTGTCTTTTATTGGGAGAACTGTTTATTAATTATGAGAAATTAGTATGTGTTTTAACTGGTACAGATTGCTTGTAAAATATATGTCATATTAATGTGAAAACGAAGACCAACCATACTTGGGTAAGCTCACTTGATACCTTTAGAAAGTCCTATTTTGCAGTAGGAAAAAAGTAGTAATCTCATAGTTATAGATTTATGGAACAAAACGGTAATGGAGGTTAACAATACACTTCAGAGTTTCACAACTTTCAGTCCTCTTAGTTTAACTGTTCTTGGCACCTAGTTTTAAGAGAAGACATGTTCTCCTAAGTTCATTGAATAATAACTACCTTAATAATAGGAGTTATGTTTTACATATGTTTGCATAAGTTGTAGTACCTGGTTTACTGGCTTGTACATAACAGGAGTACATATATTTGCTGAATTTAAGTCATATTTATGAGTATGTGTTAAAAAAATAATCATTGCTCTTAGGTAGGGATCTTCCAGTAGATTTCAGAGGCTCTAAATCACATGAGTTGAGATTGTGCATCTTTCTCTCATGGAGCTGCTGGTGGATGTCAGCCACCAGATAGATGGTGACTAGCATTGAGCTAGCAGCACAGCTCCCCGTGGACGGCACTACCAGCTGAAAAAAGTCATTCCTAAAATGACTCTCTCTTGTAACTTTTCCAAGTCTGAGTCGTGTCCATAGGCATAATGGATGGTGTCAGCATCCATTCCTTGAAAATCCACATTAATCTAGCTCATTTTAACCCATTAACCTATGCAATTTCAAGGCAGTAGTGTGAAACTGGTATTATCCCGCTCTACAAGGTAACAGAGGCTCAGGAAAATGAAATAACTTGAGTTTATGTGTGAAATAGAAATAATAGTATTTACTTCCTAGGGTTTCTGAAGATTAGCTGGGGTGGATTACGGATCAGACTTTCTGGTGTGTGGTAACCTATCAGTAATTTAGCTGTTATCATGAAGAGCATTCAGCCATAATGTTGTCGAGTTTGGATAAGATCACTGATCTGTCTCACTCCAGAGCCCATGCTCTTTTCAATGTAGTCCCTCCCTTGGCTGAAATATATAGCACAAATCATTATACTTCCTATTATGTCTTTGCTTTCCTCCTGAAGGGAAAGGATGAGACATTCTTTTATATGATCTACTAGTACCCTGACCACACAATAAACAATATTTGTTGATAGTTTACCTTGTTTGACAGTAACACAGCTCCTAGTTTTTCTATCTGTGTAAATGACTCATAGGATGGTTGATTCTGAGAACTCAGAGAATCCTTAAATTTTATATGGACATAAAAGGTTATTTTCTTGGTAATATGCTGTTTGCATATTCATTCTAAACTTTATTACTCTTGTGTTGAGGTAAAGGGGAGCTAAAGACATTTAAAGTGTTAGGGGAGAATTAGAATTTTCTCATTATCTTTGTGTGTATTTACCATTTTAGTCCTAAAACATGATGCTCAGATGTCTGTGTCCTGGGACTGTTACTTTAAAAGTAAGGCTTTTTAAGTTGAAGGGTAGAAATTTTCTTTATCTCTTGGAGGTGAGAGAATTGAAAACAGTAACAAAACAAACCCAACAAAATAACCCCAAACCAACAAAACCCCATAAACAAAACCTGCTGAGTTTCTCAGTCCTGGAGAGCTTTCCTGAAAGGAAATTTGGGTAAAAAATGAGCTGTCAGTGTCCTTGAATTTTCTTGCTAGTCACATCATGATATATCATTTGTCATATGTGGTTGTCTTCCTCCGCTTGGAAGATGCTGTAATTGGTGTTTCTCAACATTTGTGCCTATGGGACTCAGTAAAAAACTCAAGACCAGCAGTTCTGGACATTTTTTTAAAAACCCTAACTTTATGCACATTGGTAAATGACAACTGCACTGTTGAAAATATGAAAGTAATTCTCTCTCTATGTATATATCCCCCTCTCCCATTTTGTCTTCTTTGAAGAAGACTGGACATTTATTATTTTTAAAAAGCTGTTAATGGGAGGGAAGGTACACTTACTTGATCCTTTCACGTAAAGGTTGCCTCAACATAGTGCTATCATTGATGAGGGGGAAATGCCTATCTGTACAAGAATATTAGCAAAGAGTTGAAGAAGTAATTTGCCTTTATAATACCTAATGTATGTAGTTTTATAGTTCCAAGTTTTATTGGTTTAAATGACAGTCTGCTATCTCCTATTTTTTCCCTTTTTGTGGTTCTTTTCTGATTGTTGGGACTGGTGGTTTATTGCCAGATGTAAGTCAGGAAGTGAACTTAATGCAACTCTACTATAATAAATATTTCACTTTGTTTCTTTATAGAGGAACTGCTTAGATTTTCATTATCACAAAATCCGAGTAAGAACTATATCCATTTTATTCACCATTATATCACAATGTCTGGCACATTGCATATTTTGGGGAATAAAGAAATATTTATAGAATAAACAAATGCTGCTGATCTTTAGAATTTAAAAATTACTTAATTAATAATGAAAGAATTCCTTTTTATGAGTTGTCTATTGTATAGGAGACCAGCTAAATTGGGGGCTTCTCTGACTCTCTCAAAATAAGTTGTAAGGATACCACAAAAAAAAATGAACCTCAGTTATGCCCTCAAACTATTTATTTACTCTTTAATCTGTTGATGCATTAGTCCTTGAGGCCCTGCAGTGTGATAGGTACTGGTTATGCATTGGTGAACTCATAGAGAGTCTAAATGGAGAGAAGGCTGGCTGTAAAAGGTGAACAAATAAATAATATGTTAGTTGTAAATTATAAGAAAGAATATAACAGGATGCTCTCAGAAAGATCAATGATGGAATGGACAACTATAAATAGAAGAAGTCAGAGATATAATAAAACTTTCTAAGTGTGTGAAGAGCTGTGCTTTCCTGGAAAAAGAAAGAACATTGGTTTGAAAAACTTGAAGAGGTATTAGGATAGACATTCTTAAAAGATAAATTTTGGCTAATAAAGAATAATTTGCTAGTACAATGTATAGATTTTACTTTAATTTTTTTGTTTTTTATTATAATTAGATGGAAATTGTCAGAGTAAATTGGTTTTCTATCAACAATTCATACACACTTTTTGTTCCTAACATTGCATTCCACCAAAAGTAGCAGCATTCTTACCTCTTCCTCTTTCTGTGTATTGCTTTTCTTTGCCTTCTTTCCTGTCCTTTCCTGCACCATGAGATTTATCGCTGGGAAAATGCTGCCCTTTGTTTACTCTCTTGGTGTGTATTTCTCCTGGTATTATTGTTCACATTATCAACACATCTATTTTGTGGCTGAGAGATGAAACACAAGTTTGGCTTAAAGCTTTAACTAATAAAGTAGCCTTTGGGCTTCTGTCAGAGCAGTGGTAAATTGTGTCTTTTATTGTTGCTATTATTATTACTACTGATTTTTGTTTGACCTCAATCCTCTTATAATCCCTTGAACTGAGATATTAGTAGTGGTAGCCAGGCAGGCACTATCTAGTTTTTGTGGTATCAAGGTAATTATGACTAAGATTAATATACTATATTAGTTGTTTTCTTTTCAAATTTATTTTTATTTACCTCAGTTTGAGACAGACCAATGGCTGCATCATCGATGAGGTTTCAGAAACTTCTAAGAACTCAATAGTTATTCACTAAAGCAAGATATAGAACATTGTAGGTCATGTTAATAAGCTCAACTTTTTATGGGAGTTGTGCTTAACTGTCACTGAAGCTACTTCATTTTGTTATTCTTAGCTACTATACAGTCAATTCTAATCACAGGCGCTGACCATTTCTGTGCACAACAGACAAAGATGCTGTGCATTCCTTTGTTACCTCCATGCCTGTGTGGATCCCACGATTGCGATCCATTTAATTTTCATTGCCTAGCTTATGCAAGTGGATTGTCAGATTTTCTTCTTAGTTTGTCTTCATCTTGAAGTTCCACGGAAACCTTTTTGTTGTTGCTGTTGTTGCTATGTGCCATTGAGTTGCTTGCGACTCATAGCAACCCTATGTACAACAGCTCTGAACCCTGTTCTATCTGGTGCCAACCTGTTGCCTCTGACACACCAACCCTTATTACCCCAGCCACTGAATCAATCCATCTCATCAAGGGTCTTCCTCTCTTGTGCTGTCCGCCCACCCTCCCAAGCATGATGTCCCTCTTAAAGGACGGATCCTGCCTTGTAACATGCTCAAAATGTGTCAGATGAGGCTTCAGAATCCTTGCCTCCAAGGAGCAGCCTGGTCTCACCCTCTATAGAATGAACCTGTTTATTCTCCTGTAAGTCCATGGTACATTTAATAGTCTTCTTCAGCATCACAACTAAAAGGCATCAATTCTTCTTTTATCAACCCTAGTCATTTTCTAGCTTTCTGATGCATAACAAGTAATTGTGAAGACTATGGCCTGGATCTCATGGAAGACTCAACAATCTCTGCTATGCAGATGACACAACATTGCTTGCTGAAACTGAGGTGGACCTGAAGCGCTTGCTGTGGAAGGTCGGGGACCTGAAGG
>NW_006399797.1:5035094-5066272 GCF_000299155.1 Elephantulus edwardii | reverse complement strand
AGTCCTTAACCTTTTGCAGCAAGCGTTTCAGGTCCTCCTCAGTTTCAGCAAGTAGGGTTGTGTCATCTGCATAGCGTAGGTTGTTGATGAGTCTTCTTCCAGTTTGGTTGAAATCGACAATGAGAGATAGCTGGTGGCTGTGTATTGGCTTAAAATCAAACCCAGGTTATATATATATGAAAGTGAAGATTTCTAATTATCATTATCATCCATTTAGAATGATTTGACTTAGTTTTGGTATTTTATTTTCCCCCCCTGCCTAATATAGCTGAATATGGTAACTGACAATCAAGATGAAAGATACCCAGAAGCTGAAAATAATTTCAAATTATTTCCGTTTTATGCACATAAAGTAAACTACTCAGCAGCATTGGCTAATACACTGTCTAATTGGTGTCTTGCTGCCAAAATGGTGCACTTATGTGCTAAATGTATATACTAACCTCTGAGAATGTGGCTATCTAATTCCTTCTATTGGTCCCAAAAATGTAGAATACAATCTTGTCCCCCCTTTTTTTGGCCAATTTTATATTGGTATATTTACAAAGTTCTTATCTATTGTTTTTCACAGTGGATCTTTCCCATTTTCTACAGGACTCCCATCCATTAAATTGTGTGACCCTATGATTATCCCCCCTTGGATCCTCATACTCTTTCTACAATAATGGTTTTATACAGTATTTGTCCTTAGGGGACTGAGTTAGTTCGCTCAGCATAATGCTTTCCAGTCCCTCCTAAGTTAGGTAGTTATTTACAAAATAATTTCTCTTGCATGCTGCAGAGTAGTCAATTTACATGTGTGAAGGTACCATCATTTCTCAATCCATTCAGTTGTGGCTGTGTATCTGGGCAGTTTCCATGTTTTTGTGATGGTGAATAACACTGCTCTGAACATTGGTGTACAAATCTCAGTTTAAGCCTCAATTCTCCTTTTCTCAGGGTATATTCCAAGCAGTGGAATAGCTAAGTCATATGAGATTTCTGTGTTCAGCTTTTTGAGGAAGCGCCAAACTGCCTTCCGAAATGGTTGTTTCATTTTACAATCCTACCAATAATGTATAAGAATTCCTCTCTCATTACATCCTTTCCAACATTTATTACTTGCTGCCTTGTTAAACTTTGCCACTGCTACTGCAGTGAGATGGTATCTCATCGTGGTTTTGATTTGCACCTCTTTTATTCCCAGTGATTTGGAACATTTCTTCATGTGTCTTTTGGTGATTCGACTATCTTCTTTTGTGAAAATTATTTTCATGACTTTTATCTATTTTGTAATTGGGTTATCAGTCTTTTTCTTGTGGAGGCTTAGGAATATTCCATAAATTTTTTTTATGAGACTCTTGTCTGAGATGGTATTGCCAAATGTTTCTTCCCAGTTTGTAAGTTTTCCTTTCCTCTTTTGAAAAAGTTTTTTATGTGCACAGGAATTTAATCTTTAGAAGGTCTCATTCATAAGTTTTATCCTCTTTAGAGTGTGCGTTTCTGGCTGTATTTGGCAGTCATTTTATACAGTAGACTAAACCTTCTAAGCTTGATTCAAGTTTTATCTCTTATGAACTTTATGGTTTTGGGCTTTATTCCCAGGTCTCTGATCCACCTTGCATTGATTTTGTGTGTGGTATAAGATGTGGATTCTGTTTCAGCTTTCTGCTGGTAGCAGTCCACCTTTGCCAGCACTTTTTGTTGAAGAGTTTGCTATTTCTCCATTTGGTATGTTTTAGTTCCTTGTCAAATAGAGTATTTTTGGGTTCTCAGTTCTGCTGCATTGGTCTGTATGCCTGTCATTGTACCAGTGCCACACTCTTTTGGTTACTAACACTGTGTTATAGGTTTTGAGGTCAGGGAGTGCTATGCTTCCCACTTCATTTTTGTTTCTCAGAAGTGTTTTGATTATTCAGGATATCTGCCCCTGCAAATAACATGAAAATTTCCCTTTTGATCTCCTTGAAGAATGAATTCATTATCTGTGTTGGGATTGCATTGAACATGTAGATTGCTTTTGGTGCCAGTAGGGATTTTTGAGTTGAAAATATATTTATAAAACTCAGAGGACTTATACATATTTTAAAGGCTTAGTTAACTTATCTAACAATAGTTCATTAAAGCATCAACCAAGAGATGACAAATATTTAGAATATCTGCCATGTTCCTGGATGAATCCTGGCTAAAAGTAAGGAATACCAGAAGAATTTCTATTTGTTCTTTATTGACTATGCAAAGGTGTTTGACTGTATGGATCATAAAAAGTTGTGGCTGACATTGAGAAGAAGCGGATTCCCAGAGCACTTGATTATGCTCATAAGGAACCTATACCTGGAAAGAGGGTTGTTGTGTGAACAGAGCAGGGGAACACTTCATGGTTTGGAGTTGGGAAGGAAGTGTGCCAGGGTTGTATTCTCTCTCCTTACCTATTCAATCTGTATGCTTAGCAAATTTTCTGAGAAGCTGGACTCTATGAGGAAGACTCTGGAATCAGAATTGGAGGAAGACTCATCAATAACCTGTGTTATGCAGATGATGCACCTTGGTTGCTGTACGTGAGGAGGACTTGGAGCACTTGTTGCAGAAGATCAAGGATTGCAGCCTTCAGTTTGTAGTGCATCTCAGTGTCAAGAAAACAAAGATTCTTACCAATGGACTAATGATGGATGGATAGGAGAGTGAAACTTTCAATAGATTCATCTTGCTTGGACCACAATTAACACCCTTGGTACCAGCAGTCAGGAAATAAAGAGACGCAATACACTGGGGAAATCTGCAGTTGGGAATCTTTCCAAATTATTGAGGAGTAGTGATGTCAGTTTGAAGATTAAGGAGCATCTGATCAGCCCACAGCCTTTCCGGTTACTTGTTATGCATCTGATAGCTGGACAATCAATAAGGATGAGAGGAAAAGAATTGATGCCTTTGAACTGTGGTGTTGGAGAAGTGCACTGAATATCCCATGGACGGCCAAGAGAATGAACAGCTATGTCTTGGAGAAGGTGCAGCCAGAGTACTCCTTGGAGGCAAGAATCATACCTCATATACTTTGCACATGTTGCTGGAGGTGCTATTTGGAGAAGGACATGATGATGGGAAGAGTGGAGTGTCAGTGAAGGAGAGGAAGACCCTCAACCAAGTGTATTGACACTGTGATTTCTCTAAAGGGCTCTTGTGTGTTACTAAATGTGAAGATGGCACAGGATAGACCAGGGCTTGACTCTTTCATTCATAGGGTTGCTATGAGTTGTACTTGATTTGACAGCACCTACCATGTCCCAGGCATTATTCATCACCAGTGATTTCATAATTGGTATTTTTACTATATTTACATTGATGAGACCAACTGGGTGGGCTTTCTTAAACAGAACCTGATGCTGTTATATAAATTACTGTAAAATGCAGTGAAGTTTTTGCTTCAATTAAGCTTTTTTGTTACTGACCTTATATTAGTATTTAACTTACTGTTGATTTATTGTATTTACAGACTGAATCTTACTTAAGTTAATTCTTTTATGTGACCTTTTGCTTTTTTTTCTTTCAATAAATACCTTGAGAAATTTTTCTCTCCAAATTTTGAAGAGTTACTTTTGCCCAAGTTTCTTACTCTAGGGAGTTTGTTTCTTTTGTCTGGGTTCATTAACTTCGCCAGCTAAACTGTAAGCAGTTTGGTTTGGGCTTTTTTTTTAAAACCTGAACTGCAGTCTGTCCCATAATTGATACACACTTTGTAAATAATAAAAACTCTTTCTTAAAACAGATATAAGTAAATATGGTCTGTAATTTCTATGTGGCAATTACAATAGATTATTAAACCAAGAAGGAAAGTAGAGACTGCTGTGGAAATGATAGCTGGCGGGAGAATGATTTAAAAAGTTTGGAGAGTGAAAGTATGTCTGATCTCAACCATAAAAGGATTACCCTTGAGCTGATCTTGATTTATTATTATACTCTCATGAATCAGACAAGGTTTGAGGATGTTATTATCACCACTACTAATAGTTGTATTTTACACCTTCATAGTATTATCTGTATATTGCCAAAATTTTGCACCTTAATGATGAAATAAGTATTCTATTAAATGGAACAAGCTGGCTTCAATACATTCATTGAGAAGAAATTTAATATTATTGTTGTTCATGAAGTGGTCTTATATACTTTCATTTCTTACAAGCTTTAGTAGATTAGTAAACAAACCAACAAGCAAACAAGACCAAAATCTACCTCCATCAGGTTGATTCCTGACTAATAGTGACCTTTTGAGACTGAATAGTTCTATGGGAGGAAATTTCCACATTTCTTCCTTAAAATGCTTGGTTGATTTGAACCACCAATCTTTTAATTAGTAGCCCATCATATTAAGCATTATGCCACCAAGCTGCCTAGTACTTTAGTAGTAAGGATGATTTTTATAATAAAGTCCTTAATTCTGTGTGATAATGACATGCATAGTGTTGTTTGCTTCAGGAATTAAAACTCAAACTCACTGACACTGAGTAAATTTCTACTCATTGCATCCTCCATTGGGGTTCTGAGACTATAAACATTAATGATGGTCCATCTTTCTTCTGTAGAGTAGCTGGTAGAGGTAACCACCGGAAACATGCAATAGTTTGGCTACTTGTGCATCATTCTAGAATTTTAGATCTACTACAAACTCTGTAACTCTATAAATGTACAGAAATGATGTTAGTTATAGGGCAGAGTTCAGATGTTTTGTGCAAAGCTCACTTGAGTGGTATTTGACTTGACGACACTTCACCACTGCTAAATGAGACTAGTGCTGTTATATCTGGAGGAACACTCTTCCACTTTGCACATCACTCTTTGTCAATATGCTGTATGAAGTAACCTGGATTTGCTATAATGCTGAACCTTGTGCCATTGGGATATCAAATACTATACTGGTTTCTCATTATAGACAGTGTTTGGTGGAGCTCCCAGTTGTAAAACAGGATTGGAAGCAGGAGTGGCATCTACTTCCTAAACCACATGCCTCGGGAAACTCTATGAACTTGGAGAAATGACAATGGTTGTGGAAAGGCATTAGGTCTTTTGTTCATAGAGTTTCTATGAGTTGTGTTCGGCAGTCAACAACCACAACAACACTTAGCCAAAGAAGCAGGAGCTACAGTCATTTCCTAAACAACATGCCTCTGGAAACTCTGAACTTTGATAAATGAATAGAGTTATAGAAAGGCTTCAGGCCTTTTGTTCATAGGGTTGCTATGAGTCATGCTTGGCATGATGGCAATCAACAACATTTGCCTGTGGCAGCTGTGGTGGCCTAGTGGGTATGCACTTCCACTGCCAACCCATAGGTAAGTAGTTTGAATCCATCAACTTGTTCCACAAGAGAAAGATGATCACTCTCTTCCTATCTGATTCACAACTGAAAACCTGCTGGAGGGTTAGGTATGAACTGGTTCTGACTCAAAGATTAAGTTAATCTTTCTCTCATTGTCTTTCAGTTTATGTATGGTGCAAGTGGGTTAATGCATTGGGCTGCTAACAGAACATTTGGAGGTCTGAGCCCACCAGAAGCAGCTCAGAATAAAGGCTGGGTGATCTCTCTCTGAAACCAGCAATTGATAATCCAATGGAACACAGTTCTACTTGGATATACGCACGGCCACAAAGAATTGGGATCCCCTTGTTGGCAACTAGTGATAGTAGTGATTACCTTTAGTCTGAGATAGTATTAGTTCTGTTTTCTTGTGTGCTTGTTAACATATTTCCTCAAAATATATTGACTAGAAAAATTGTGTTTTACTTGATTGTACAGTAATTGAAACCTGTTATAAATTAAAGATTTGTAGATAGGTAGTGGCTGGCATTGATTTGTATTGTGCTGCTCTTACAATAAATAATATCTAGATTTATAAGCTATAAAGTTTTGGATTTAGGAAACTAAAAGGGAAGAAAACATTTGGCATTTCCAAAGTTGAAAGAAATGAAGAAAGAATTTAAGCCCTTAATCACTTTTTCAAAGTACCCCATATACTAAATATTTAATGACAAAGGAAGAATCAGAAGAAAATGGAAGGTATACCAAGAACCATTTTCCAAAGAGAATTAGTGGCTGAATAGCCTTAGCATAGCATGTGATCAAGAAGTGATGGTACAGAA
The DNA here is from genome assembly GCF_000299155.1 of Elephantulus edwardii. Classification (NCBI taxonomy): domain Eukaryota; kingdom Metazoa; phylum Chordata; class Mammalia; order Macroscelidea; family Macroscelididae; genus Elephantulus; species Elephantulus edwardii. The sequence continues at coordinate 5,060,161 of NW_006399797.1, read as the reverse complement.
GGAAGAAGTCCAACTCGCACTGAGAACATTGGTGACAAATAACACTTCAGGAATAGTTGTATTGTTTCAATTTGTTTTTGAGAAAGCCCAAGGTGGGTGATTTAAATCTGTGGCCCTCAGGCCTGGTTTAAATTGTTTTTTTGTCAAATATTCTTCTAAGAGGTATAGCCTTGGCCTGTGCAGTGCTATACAGAGGTAACTTGTGGTTTCTGTGAAGCTGAACACTGTGACACTGATGTGCCAACTGTGATAATGGTTACCCATGGTGGACAGTGTTTGGTGGAGCTTCCCGATTAAAACAAGCTTGGAAGCAGGAGTGGCATCCACTTCCGAAATGGCTTGCCTCCGGAAATTCTATGAACGTAGAGAAATGACCAAAGTTATACAGATGTTCAGGTCTTTCATTCATAGAGTCACTATGAGTCTTCTATGACTCGATGACACTTAACAACAACAACAACAACAACAACAACAACAACGTTTTAATAAGTGAATGGAATATTTTGATTGCTCACTTGTCTTAAGTGAAGAAATTTGGAAGATAGCAACCTAGCCAATTGACTGTAAAAGATCTGTATTTGTGCACATTCCATGTAAAGGTGATCTAAAATATCACAAAAATTGTTTAACAGTATTATTAACATTACTGTAAATTTTGTTGAAGATAATGAAAAATGATTGCAATAGTATGTTACAATGAAGAGCCAAAAATTCAAGCTGAATTAAAAAGAGAATATAGAATGAGGGTTGTTGTGTTGGGTTTTTTTTAAATGTTGTTTGGACATTGGCTGAAAGCATAGAATACCAGAAAGATGTCACTTATTTTTCACTGACTATATGGCTCATAAGAAGTTATGGCTAACCTTGTGGAGAATGGGAAATCCAGAGTACTTCATTGTACGCATGTGAAGCTTGTACTCTGGGAATAGTGCAGGGTTCAAAATCAGGAACAGTTGTAGCTTTCACCAAACTTCTTCAATCTGTGTGCTGAGCAAATAATCTGAGAAGTTGGGAATTATGAAAAAGAATAGGATGTCAGGACTGGTGCAAGACTCATTAACAATCCACTATGCAAATAAATCAGCCTTGCTTGTTGAAAGCAAACAAACATAATAAAGATAAAAAATGACATTTGGACTGTTGCCATATTCTTGCAATGGTGAATAATACTGCTATGAAGAGTGGTATACAAATATCTGTTTGTGCCTCAGTTCTCATTTTCTCAGGGTATATTCCAAGGAGTGGAGTAACTGGGTCATATGGAATTTCTATGTTTAATTTTTTTTTAGGAAACACCAAACTGCCTTCCAGAATGGTTGTTGTTGTTTTTGTTGTTGTTGTTATGTGCCATTGAGTTGCCTGAGACTCATAACGACCCTATGTGCAACAGCCCTAAACCCTGCTCTAACCCTTGCCAATCTTAGTGTCTCTGACACACCTATCCCCATTATCCCAGTAACTGAATCAATCCATCTCATTGAGGGTCTTCCTCTCTTACACTGTCCCTCCACCCTCCCAAGTATGACACCCCTCTCCAAGGACTGATCCTGCCTTATAGCATGTCCAAATTATGTCAGACAGAGCTTCAGAATCCTTGCTTCCAAGAAGCAGCCTGGCTTCACCTTCTCCAGGAGGAATTTGTTGGTTCTCCTAGCAGTCCATGGTATATTCAATACTCTTCCCACCAACAATGTAAAAGAGTTCCTTTCTTGCCACATCCTCCCCAACATTTATTACTTGCTGCTCTGTTAAACTTTGCCACTGTTACTGGAGTGAGATGGTACCTCATTGGGGTGAGGGAAATAAGATGAATCTGTTCTTGAAAGCAATGTATTAGAATTTTGTAAATAAACTAGTATACAAAAAAGTCAACCTGGGGAGGGAAGTAGGAGGGGGAGGTGGTAAAATGTGCAATGATGAATGAATGAAAATCTACAATCTATACATTTTTGTTGAAATCACAATTAAATTAAAAAATTATTTAAAAAAATGACAGTCTTCAGCATAAGTTGCACTTCAGTGTAAAGGAAACAAAAATCCTCACAAGTGAACCAATAAGCATCCCGATGAGTGGAGAAAATATTGCAATAGTCAGGGATTTTGTTTTAGTTGGATATATACTCAAGGCCCAAAGAAGCAGGAGCCAAGAAGTTGAATGGTGCATTTTATTGGGTAATTTGACACTAAAGATTTCTTTGAAGTGTTGAAAGGTGAAAGTTTTATATTGAGGACTATGGCTTGATTAGCACAGCCATGATATTTTCAGTTGTTTCCCATGTATGCAAACTCTACATTGAAGAAGGAAGACCAAAGAAGAAATGATGCCTTTGGATTATAATGTTGATGAAAAATATTGATTATTCCATGTACTTTTTTAGACAAGTGAAAAATTTGTCTTGAGAAAACGGCCAGAATCCTCCTTAGAATTGACGGTGGCGAGACTAGTTCTCCTGTCCTTTGGATGTGTTATCAGAAGAGGCCAGACCTCAGATAAGGCTATTTTGTGTAACAAAAATAGGTCAGTGAAAAAGAGGTTCCTCACTGAGAAACACTGCAACAGTTGGCTTTAACAAGCCAGTGATTGTAAGGATGGCATAGAAGAATAAAGAATTTTGATGGAATGACGTTTAATAACACAACAGTCACAAAACTTGGGTTTTTATAGCCTAATTCTTAATTTTTAACTTGATAGAGTAATCCTTCTCAAATAGCCTGTCTCATTGAATGTACTGGGCTTTTTTCCTTTCATAAAACATAAATGTTTAATAAATAATAGACTAAATTCTCATGATAATATTTGCAGATAATCTTAGTGCTTGCCTTGTGAATCTGTAGGATTTTAAATGCGAGAGCATAAATGCTTCTTGAGCAAGGAATGACTTTCTAACATATTAATAAGGAGGATGTGTCAGTGTATGTGGAGACTTCCAACTCTTTTGCCAATTGCGCAAATTTCAGGATGCTGTTTGTATGTAGTATGAGTGCACTTGGATTGTTTTTTACAAACACACCCTTCCAGTATTTGACTTTAGGTAGTTTTTCCTAAACTTTGCAATGATTATGATGATTTATCAAAGAGAATTTCATTTTATTCCTTTTAGGATGCTCTGGTGACCCTAGTAACTAAAGAGTTGTACTGCCAACCTAAAGGCAGTTCAAATCTGCCAGCTGCTCTTAGGAAGATAGATGAGCAGTTTCTTCTCACGTGATTTACGGTCTCTGAAAACCTGCTGGAAGCTCAGCTCTGAGTCAGTTCCAACTACACAACATATGATATTAACACGACCACCACACACTAAGGTATCAATAACATACTAATTCTGTTTGTAATTTGGTAAAGTTAAATTTTCATAGGTAGGTTTTCGGTAAGGAGCCCTGATGGCTCTGTGATCAAAATATTCACATGCCAACAAAAAACTAAAAGGTCATCAGTTTTAATCCACAAGCTGCTCCATGCATGGAAGATGAGATAATCTGTTTCTGTAAAGATTTACAGCCTTGGAAACCCTATGGATATTTCTATTCCATCCTATTGTTGTTGTTAGATCCCTTTAAGTTGAATATGATCCACAGCCACCCTATGAACAACAGATCTGAACTCTATCCTATCCTGTGCCATCCTCATAATTTCTGATATACTTAAGCCCATTGTAGCAATCACTGTGTCACTGTGAAGATTTTCCTGTCTTTTGCTGACCTACTTTTCCAATGAGTAGCCTCTCCTAGCAGCATGACCAAAGTATGTGAGATGAAGCTTTACCATCTTTGCCTCCAAGAAACCCTCTGGCTGAACTTTCTCCAAACATATCTGTTTGTTCTTTTGGCAGCCCACGGGATATTCAGTGATTTTCTCCAATGCTATAGTCCAAAGGCATTAATAATTCTTTATTCATTGTCCAGCTCTCAGAAGCATAGTGTTTGAAAAGACTGTGGCCTCAATCAGGCACACCTTAATTTTCAAACTGACATCCTTGCTCCTCAATGATTTGGAGAAGTCACTGACTGCAGGCATTCTCAATGCAGGACATCTCCTGATTTCCTGACTGTTGGTTCTGAGGGTTCTGGTTGTGGATCCATGTAAGGTGAATCATTGTCAGTGTCAATTTTGTCTCCATCTATTGATAATTTTGAGTTGCGGTGTTAGAGAAAAGTACTGAATATCCAATGGACAACATCCCTTGGACTGCCAGTAGAACAAACAGTTATCTTGGAAAAAGTGCAACCAGAGTGCTCCTTGGAAGCAAAGATGGTGAAGCTTTGTCTTTCATACTTTGGACATGTAGCTAGCTGAGGCTATTCCTTAGAAAGGGACATTGTGTAAACTCATCAAGATGGTGAGTCGGTGAAGGAGAAGATCCCCAATGAGATGGATTGACGTGGCGGCTTCAGCAATGCGTGTGCCAGGACTTATGATGATGATGTGACAGAGGATAGGTCAGGGTTCAGGTCAGCTGTTTTGAGGGTCCTTATGAGTCATAGTCGACTAGATGGAACCTTACCATGATATCATGATGTTGCCTATTGGCCTGTCCTGTGGTATCCACATAAATTAGGATTGACTGGATGGCAGTGGGTTTTAGTTTAACTTTTTATTTACCTTGAATTTCCAGATATTTTCATCTGTTTAGAACTTTTAGGAATATAAAGAAAGGCTGAGATGAAATTGTTTGGGTGCAGTTTCACTCCTATAGAAGAATTTTTACTTTTGTGCTATGAGAAAGTTCACTACGAAGGAAAGTAATGGAAATGAAAAGTACTTTTTAAAAGGAGATTTTCCCCTCCTTATGACCACACATCTTCACAAAACTAACACAGGCTGAAAATGAACAACACTCTATTATAGACCTACAGCCCATTTTGTTAGGAATGCTGAAATGCTAGAAAGATAACTATATATACATGCTTTTCAGTGTTTTCTATATGTTATATTTATGCAAAGGAAAAAAATACAACAGAAGATTTGGGTTGTTTTCTATATTTGACTTTGAAGACATACAGACTCATCAATCTTTAATAATGCTGATCATCGGATAATTTACTGATGCTCCTGAACACATTGATGTATATCGGGTCACCTGGGGTTGTTATCATCACCATATGACTGAAAAATTCCGTTTGTACAAGCTCTACATTCCTGCTGTAGAGCTGAACAGGTACTGGAAAATTACCTATGAGCAATTACACACAAACAATTGTAGTTTTACCTGTGGTGCGCATTCTCATAGTATCCCTAACAGGAGTTCTGAATAGCACAGAGAGCTCAACCAGCATTTTACAAAGGTGATAGTCAGCACCAGTTCTATTTTACAATAAGGGAAACTGAGAAATATTAGAGGAGAGTTTAGTGAAATTGGGGTCTTTTAAAGTTGGTCTATTTTACCGTAGACCAGGAACTCCCCTGAGTTTTATTTATACTAAAATTTCAGTTTAGTCTTTTTTATATAGATATTTAGAGTACGGGAAAGCACATTGTATGGTATGAAATGTAAAAATTGATGTAGAGTTAGTTTGCTTCCTCACTGTGTTAAAGTATGTTACAGTGAAGGTATCTCAATTCACTAGATTTATTTATATGCTTTTATGGCATGTTGTTGTTAGGTGCCTTCGAGTCACTTACCACTCAGAGAGACCCTAGGTACAACAATCCTGAACTCTACACTATCTTGAGTGAACTTTATTGTCTTTGACACACCTATTCCCATTATCCCAGTCACTGAAGCAGTCCATCTCATATAGGGTCTTCCTCTCTTGCACTGTCCTTTCATCCTTCCAAACATGATGTCCTTCTCCTAGGACTGGTCCTTCCTTGCAACTTGCCCAAAGTATGTCAGATAGAGCTTAAAAATTCTTGCCTCCAAGGAGCAGCCTCATTTCATCCTCTCTAGGACAGACCTGTTTGCTCTCTCAGCAGTCCACGGTATGTTCAATATTCTTCTCTAGCACCACAGCTCAAAGGCATCAGTTCTTCTTCAATCATCCTTAGTCATTGTCCAGCTCTCTGATGCATGGCAAGTAATTGCAAAGACCATGGCCTGGATAAGGCACACCTTAGTCTCTAGACTGACATCGTTGCTATTCAGTACTCTGGAGAGGTCCCTGACAGAAGATTTTCCCAGTGCAATTCATCTTTTGATTTCCTGGCTGCTGGTACCAAGACTGTTGATTATGGAGCTAAGAAAGCTGAAACTGTTAACAATTTCAAATCTCTTCTTCTTCTATCATGATGCTGCTAATTGGCCCAGTGACAAGAATCTTTGTTTTCTTAATGTTGAGCTTCAATCCATATTGAAGACTACAGTCTTTAACTTCTGCAGCAAGCACTTCAGGTCCTCCTGAAGCAAGCAATGTTGTGTCTTGTGCATAACCCAGATTGTTTGTTGATGAGTCTTCCTCCAGTCCTGATGCTACATTGCTCCTCATAGATCCCAGCCTCCCAGATGAACTGTTCTGCATATAGATCAAAAAGAGAGGATGCATACCTGGCATACATCTTTCCTAATTTTTAACATAGAATATCTCCTTGCTCTATTCTGACAACTGCCTCCTGGTCCAAGTATAGATGTTCTGGAATTCAAGGAGATATTTGGGGGCTGTTTTTAAAACATTTTCACATATGTTACTTTGCCATTAAGACATTTATGCCACTGAGAGGATAAGGAAAGGAAGAAGTTTATTTAACACAGATAAGTTAGAATGAGAAAACCCATGAACTATCAAATCAAGCTATCAAACTCATTTCAGTCTAAGATCTGTTCATTGGCCTTGTATATACCACAAATTTCAAAATATTTATTTACTTGTCTGTAAAACATAGGCTAAAATTCTCACTTTTGTAATTTTCTTCTGATTATGAGTGAATGAATGGAATGATACAATGTGTCATCCCAGTAGTTTAGTCATTTGAAATGATTTCATGTTATTGTGTATTTTTTAACCAAAATAGGTGGATAAAAATCTATGAATAGTTTCATGTGTAATCCTAAGTATAATTCTTGTTTTTAAAAATACTTCCTGTTGTTAGAGGCCATTGCATTGACTACAGCACATAGTGATCCTATGAACAACACACACACACACACACACACACACACACACACACCCCTTGCCCTATCCTGTGCCGTCCTCACAATCTCTGGCATGCCCTGCATTGTTATTACATACACTGCATCAGCCCATATTGTTGAGGGTCTTCCTCTCTTTCTCTGACCCTCCACCTTCCACATAATTTTTTTCCAAGGATTTTCCCTTCCTGACAGCATGCCAAAATTATATGAGATGAAAGTTTCACCATCCTTACCTTTAAGGCATATCCTTGCTGCACTTCCTCCAGATAGACTTGTTTTTTCTTCTGGAAGTCCATGGGGTATTCAGTACTCTTCTCCAATCACAATCGAAAGGCATCTTTTCTTTTTATGTCTTCCTTATTCATTAACCAACTTTCACATGCATAATAAAGAATTGAAAGTACCATAACTTGGATCAGGCATATCTTAGTACATAGTAAGTATGTAATAAGTATGAAATGAATCCATGAAGAAATGTATCCAAGGAACTTGAGCTTTCGCTCTTACTTTTAGGTACTGCTGTAAGAGTAATATCAAATAACTATGATAAAACGAGGGTGAGAGTTCAGGTTGGAGGGTACTAGCATCATCTTTTAGCTCTAGTGTGTCAAAGAGTTTAATTTAATTGATTGCTTGTAATTTATTACTTTGCAAAAAGTTATGAAGACTTAAATATGCATTAAATAGGACTATTTTACACATGACTGGATGGTGAAGTTTCCCTGGCTTTGCCTTTTTAAAAGCTGATTAAATGTGCTAGAGGTTTTTCCCTTGTGTGATACATGCTTAGATGGGAGATTTTTCAATGAGAAGCATGATAAAATAACAAAAATTTACTGGTTAGAAAAGTTGATCGTTGTGATGATTCAAGTCTGATTGCATCAGCAGTGTTCTTTCTAACAATTTCTGTCATTTGATTTTTCTCTATTTGACCCACAATTTTCTTTCAAAGGTCAGTTCTCTCATCATGTACAATATGGGGCCTAAAATTTTGGCAATAAAATGGATAGTGTCAGGCAGTTTTCAAAACACCAGATGACTGTAATATTTTTTTCTTGTGTGTAATCCTGATGTCTCTAGACAGAGAGCAATGCCAGAAAACAAGCTAGGAAATTTGGACATGTGAATAAACACATTATCTTAGGAATTTTTGATTGATTACAAACCTACCTAAAAAATATCCATCCCAAAGTTGGTTTTTTATTATAGTATTTTTTTCCACAGGCTATATTTCTTTAGGATGAATTTTTGCATGCTATTGTTTTAGATTACACTTAGAAAATTTAGTGTGTGATGATGTTTTAAAAATTTCTATTTAAAAAATTTTCTATTTAAATAACATTAGGCAGTGTGATAATATTATAAAAACCAATATGCACTAGCGTATACTGCTTGCTGAAACTGAGGAGGACCTGAAGCGCTTGCTGTGGAGGGTCAAGGACTGCAGCCTTCAATATGGGCAGAGGCTCAATATCAAGAAGACAAAGATTCTCATCACAGGACCAATTAGCAGCTTCAGGATGGATGGTGAAGAGATTGAGATTGTTCACAGCTTTAGTTTGCTTGGCTCCACAGTTAACACCCTTGGCACCAGCATCCAGGAAATTAAAAGATGTATTGTGATGGGAAAGTCTGCTATTAGGGACCTCTCCAAAGTACTGAAGAACAATAGTGTCACTCTGGAAACTAAGGTGCATCTGCTACAGGCCATGGTCACTAGTTATCTGTCAAAGAGTTGGACAATGACTAGGGAGGATAGAAGGAGAATTGATGCCTTTGAGCTGTGGTGCTGGAGAAGAGTATTGAGGGTACCATGGACTGCTAACAAAACAAACAGATTCAGCCTGGAGAGGGTTAAACCAGGCTGCTCCTTGGAAGCAAGGATTGTGAGGCTTTGTCTGACATACTTTGGACATGTTGCAAGGAGGGACTGGTCTTTGGAGAGGGATATCATGCTTGGGAAGGTGGAGGCACAGCACAGGAGGGAAAGACCCTCTATGAGGTGGATGGATTCAGTGACTGGGGTAATCAGGATGGGTGTGTTGGAGACAGTGAGTTTGGCCCAGGACATAGCAGGGTTTAGGGCTGTTGTACATAGGGTTGCTATGAGTCGCAAGCGATTTGACGGCATATAACAACAACAACAACATAATTAACAACTGACATAATTAAATTTTGTGCTTTATATCTTATTGCTTTTCTATTTTAATTTTTTGAGGCATCATTCTAGTGTCAGCTCAAGTTAAAAATAAAGAGACCTATATATTGAGTAACATTTAACTATTTCCAAGAATGTGAAATTGCTATGACTATTTTTGATTGCTGCATTTTAATTGTCTTAAAATATTTTAAAAAGAGATAATGACATTTTACAAGGGGAGAAAAGGATGCTTGATAGAGTGCTGAATTATTTAAATATCTGGTTATATTTTTCCATGGTATAACCCAATGAACATATTGTTGATAAACATATTATTAATCACTTTTTCCTTTACAAAAAGTTATAAAAACATTTGAAAGAATTTTCTGAATAATTTTTATTTAAATTAAATTAATTTAATAAAGTAATTAAAAAAGAAAAAAATAATTATTTTCTCAATAATTAATAGGGAAAAGAGTGTTTATAAAAGATGAACTTTCTGCACAGCATGACAAGATGGGGGCCTATAAGGCATTAGCACAATCTCCCATTGAAAGCTGAAATTACCTCTCTACTATCCCTGCTAAGTTCATTTATTTTTTTCATTCAACAAAGATTACCTACTATGAACCATGGACTGCTAGGAGAACAAACAAGTTCATCCTGGAGAGGGTGAAACCAGGCTGCTCCTTGGAGGCAAGGATTCTGAAGCTTCGTCTGACATACTTTGGACATGTTGCAAGGCGGGACCAGTCCTTGGAGAGGGATTTTATTATGCTTGGGATGGTGAAGGGGCAGCACAGGAGAGGAAGACCTTCTATGAGATGGATTGATTAAATCACTAGGGTAATGGGGAGAGGTGTGTCAGAGAAAATAAGATTGGTACAGGATAGAGCAGGGTTTAGGGCTGTTGTACATAGGGTCTCTATGAGTTGCAGGCGACTTGAAGACACATAACAACAACAGCAACAACAACAACTATGAACCAGGACTTTCCCAGTCATTGCCAGCAGAGCAGGCAACAGGTCCGTGTTTCATAGAGCTTACACTCTACTGGGAAGATAAGGACTATAAACAAAACAACATCTTTGCAACATCAGGAAGCAATAAATGATGTGCACAAAAGCACAGTCAAAGGATGTTGGGGTGATGGTGGTTGAGTGTATATTTTATTGGTGTAAAGAGCATTACAAGCAAAGAAGTAACCAAGTACAAAGGCAAGGGAGATTGTGTGCTCAAAGTGCTCCCATTGTTGCAGGGGGTCAGTGTGACAGGAATAGAGTGAGCAAGTAGGAGGCGTGGCCACGTGACAGCTCTCATAGGACATATTTCATCACCCTTCCTAGACTTTCCTTCAATGTGTATCATGTTTCAGGGACAAGATATGTCACCAGGAAAGACAAATTGCTTATACAAGGATATTATGCTTGGTAAAGTAGAGAGCTCAAAACAGAGCAGGGAAACACTGCATGGTTCAAAATCAGGAAAGGAGTGCATCAGTGATGCATCCTTCTCTGGACCTTTTCAATCTATATGCAAAACAGATCATATGTGAAGCTGGTCTTTATGAGGAGGAATGTGGCTTCAGTATTGGAAGTAGACTCATCAACAACCTACATTATGTAGAGGACACAACCTTGCTTGCTGAAACTGAGGAGGACCTGAAGCACTTATTGCAGAAGGTCGGGACTTTAATCTTCAATACGGATTAAAGCTCAACATCAAGAAGACAAAGATTCTCACCAATAGGCCAATTGGCAGCACCATGATAGATGAAGAAGAGATTGAGGTTGTTAACAGTTTCAGCTTGCTTAGCTCCACAATCAGCAGTCTTGGCACCAACAGTCAGGAAATCAAAAGATGAGTTTCATTAGGTAAATCTGATTTCAGGAATCTTTCCAGAGTGCTGAAAAGCAACGATTTCAGTCTAGAGATTATGGTGTGCCTGATCCAGGCCATGGTTTTGCAATTACTTGCTATGTATCAGAGAGCTGGACAATGACTAAGGATGACACAAGAAGAATTGACGCTTTTGAGTTGTACTGGAGAAGAGTCTTGAACATAATACCATGGGCCACAAAGAAAACAAAGAGGTCTGTCTTGAAGAGGGTGAAACTCTATTTTCCCTTTGGAGGCTAATATTTTGAAGCTCTGTCTCATAGACTTTGGGCACATGGCCAGGAGGAACCAGTCTTTGGAGAAGGACATCATGTCCTGAAGAGTGGAGGGACAATGCAAGGGAGGAAGAGATGGATTGATACAGTAACTAGGGCAGTAGGGGCAGTGTGTTGGATTTAGCGAGACTGGCTCAGGACAGGGCGGGCTTCAGAGCTGTTGTACATAGTGTTGCTATGAGTTGTAGACAACTCAAGTGCACATAACAACAACAACAAAGTAGAATTGTCAGTGAAGCTGAGGAAAACCCTCAATGAGATAGCTTGATACAATAGTCACAACAGTGGGCTCAAACATACCCACAAGCATGACAATGACATAGAACTATGTTATGTTTCATTCATTACAGATGAAGTCATTATGAGTCAGAGTAGACTTCATGACAACGAACAACAACATTGTCTATTTACTCCACAAAACAACCATAAAATACAACAGGTCTCTCCTACTAACTTTGCTTTTGGGAATTTAAGCAGCTTGCTCAAGTTTGAAGTACACACTTGTAGAATTTTTGTAGTGATGTGGTTTTAGTATGCCTTTTTTTGTCTTGCAGGTGAATTTTTAAAAAGTTGACAGGAACTTCCTGGAGTCTGATAATGGAAATGGTTGGATAGAAGATATATTAGTACCTGAATTTGGTGACTCCAATTTAAATACCAGCGCTTGAAGATTTGATGGTTTTCTTGTAGAATTAGAGTTACTTCATCTAGGATTGAGTTTTCTTTCTCTTCCTAGCTCTAGCCTCTGTTAGAATTCAGCTAGTAGTAAACAAGTCCAAAATGATGAAATAAATATAAATCCTGTCATTCAATTTCAGTTCCTATGTTTTATAAATCTATTCTTTCCAATTTTAAGTGCCTATAGCACAAAAAAATCAATCATTTGTAGGTTGTTTGCAGGAACCTAGATTGCACAGAGTCTAGTGAGAAAAGTCAGGGGCTGGGGGCTGGAAAGCTGAGGTCAGGTTCCCCATTAGGCTAAAAAAAAAAGCCCTCTATTAGGTGAGGTCTTCCATTGGTGCCCTGGACATGCCTAAAGATTCCCGATCTTTAAACAAATACCAGCTATTTATTCCTGTGAATTCATAGCATAATTTCCCTCTTCTTACCAGCAGAGGGCAAGCTTTACAATCCTGTTTGCTGCTATCAACAAAGGCACTGATGAGTTAAACGAAAGTTAAAAAAAAAAACCCAAATTTAAAATGGTACAAAAAGAGAGGGAAAAACTTTCAAAACCTATGTACAAGACTTATAAAACAAAATCGTTATCAAGTGTAAGATAATTTGTTTTCCATCATAACACTAGATTCTCAGCCACTTCCAAATAAGAGGGATTAAAAGTTGTTTTTATAAATCATGAGAGAAAAACTATCTATATTACTAGCCTTAGAAAAGAGACTAGATTAATCTTTTTGTGATGGAAGTTGATATGAAAACTATGAGAAAAATTTCACTGAATAATTGAGGAGTTGCATTATTTTTAGAAATATTTTCCATTGACTCACTCACTCCCTCACGGTCATAGCTGACCCTCCAGTGGGTTTTCAGAGGGTTTTTAATTGCATAGGGGGGAGATCGCCTGTCTTTCTCCCGCGAAGCACCTAATGGATTTTAACTGGCTGCCTTGATAGACAGTGCAACTCCTTACCCACTAGGTCACCGGTATGTATATTGGAAAGAACATGAAACATGACTGTAGATCATTCCTTTAACTTGTGTAATGTAGGGGAAAATGATTTTTCAACATCTCATTTTGTTGACTGAAGTGAGTGTAATGTGTGACACACAGATTTATCTGTGTGGATTAATGAAACGAGCAAAATCAAGGGGAAGATTGAGGCTTTTCTTGTTCTATGACTTTGGATTTTTGTGATCTTACACAAGATACTGATCATCTTCAGACTAGACTGTAATATTGAGTCCATGTGGTCCCTGTAAGCTCTTCCCTGGTACAATTTCATGTTTAAATTGTTGTTATTGTTGTTAGGTGCCATTAATCTCCTACGACTCAAAATGACCCTGTGAGTGGTAGATCTAACTCTCACCCTGTCCTGCACCATCCTCATGTTCTCGGTTATGTTTGAGCCCGTTGTTACAGTTACTGGCCAATAAGATGAAAAGTTATATAGGAGTAAAACTGAGTGATAAACTATTCATTTGCCAACATTTTCAAATTGAGTTATGCCCTGTGTGAATTTCCAGGAACGTACCTGTATGATTGATGCTTCAATATTTAACGTCTGGCTTGAAATAGAGAGGTTAGGCTAAAAAGAAGACAATATAACTAGAACATAGAGACACCCATTTCGACTGACTGTGAAGGAAAGAGAAAAATATATGGCATAGTAGCACTCTTCCCAAACCCCTGCTCTTCCAGGGTGTGGAAGCAGTGCCCAAATAATAGACTCATTTTATATGAATTTACTCACTCATTGACTTGTAATTGAACAGGTATTCTACTTATCCTGGCCATCCTACAGGCACTTTTTACACTGTCACCTCACCCACAAGAATCGGAGACATAGTTATAGTTTCTCTTTTACTTAGGTGTGAAGAGACTATGCGCTCCCTCTTTTTTTTTTTTTTGCATCTGTTTTCAGCTCAAGTACTTTTTCAACTTTTTAGTGCCATTTTACTTTTCTCCCTCTTCCAGCGGTTGCCTAGTGATCCTAGAAACATTCCCTCTTCTTGACCCTTTCTAGCTTTCTTTTTATTTCATTTAGATGAGTTGAACCTGAGAATGGACTAGAAGTATAAGAGCCATGCACTTATATCAGGGAGAAGGAAAATCCTGCTTTGAAGTGAAAATAGACATGACGCAGACTCCATTTGTGAAGGGCCTTCACGTATCTTTTAGAATGGGTAAAACGTTTCTATTTTCTTTTCACTTCCTTTCATTAAAAATGGCTATTTTTTAACTGTTGATCTTGAAGATAAATACAGAGTGTGGAAATGATCAAACAATATCATTAATATCACACACAAGAAAAAAATCCTCCTGAAGATTACCCAAAACTGACCCGAACAGTACATTAACAGAGAACTACCAGAAATACAAGCTGAGTTTAGAAGAGGTAGTGACACTGGAGACATTACTGCTAAAGTCAGATGGATCGTGGCTGAAAGCAAAGGGTACCAGAGGAATATCTATCTGTGCCTCATTGACTGTGCAAAGGCATTTGTGTGTGTGTAGATCACAACAAATTGTGACTAAGCACGAGGAGAATGGGAATACCAGAACACTTGATTGTGCAGATGCAAAACTTATACTTAGACCAGGAAGTAGTCCTCAGAACAGAGCAAGAAAACACTGCATGGCTCAAAATTAGGAAGGGAGTGTGTCAGGATTCTATACCTTTTCAATTAAACAGATCACCCAGGAAGCTGGGCTTTGTGAGAAGTGTGACATTAGGATTGGAGGAAGACTCATCAACAACCTGCATTATGCAGATGATACAACTTTGCTTGCTCAAACTGTGGAAGCCCTAATGCATTTGTTGCAGAAGGTCAAGAACTGTAGTCATCAATATGGATTGAAGCTTAACATGAAGAAGAAAAAGATTCTCACTTCTGGACCAATTGGCAGTACCATGATAGATGGAGAAAAGATTGAAGTTGTTAACAATTTCACCTTGCTTGACTCCACAATCAACACTCTTGGCATCTGCAGTCAGGAAATAAAATAAGAATTACATTGAGGAAGTCTACTGTCAGGGACTGTTCCAAAGTGCTCAAGAATAATGATGTTGGTATAGAGACTAAGGTATGCCTAATCTAGGCCATAGTCTTTGCAATTACTTGTTATACATCAGAGAGCTGGACAATGACTAAGGATGATACCAAAAGAATTGATGCTCTGAGTTATGACACTGGAGAAGAGTATTGAACTAAGCATAGACTGTCAGGAAAACAAATATGTCTGTCTTGGAGAGGGTAAAATCAAAGTTCCTCTTGGAGGCATGGATTTTCAAGCTCCGTCTCACATACTTTGGGAACATAGCTGAGAGGAAACAGTGCTTGGAGAAGGACGTCATGTTTGGGGGGTTGAAGGAGAGGAAGACCCGATAAAAAGGATTGATATGGTAACTGGGGCAATGAGATTAGCTGTGTCGGAGTCAGTGAGACTGGCTCAGGGTTCAGAGCTATTGTATGTATGTTTGCTATAAATCTTGGGCAACTCAATGGCACATAGAAACAATTTTTCTTTTTTTAATTATTATTAATTTTAATAAAAATTTATAGACTTTGGATTTCCATTCGTTCATTGTAGAACTTTTTTCCCTGTCCAACCTCTCCACTCCACCCACTCAGTTCGATCTCTTTGAAAAGTAAAAGTCTCTCATTGTTATACAATCCCTCTCCCTAAGTCCGCTCCACTATGCAGCCTTCATTCTGGACTCCTGTCATGACAATAATACCTAATCATATATCTCTTTTAAACAGTTTTTCCCCTCATCTGTTTTAATGCAGTATACATAATTTAGCCCATCTTTCTCAGTTTCCCCTCAACCCCTGTGTCAGTCCTGCTTTATAACAGTGACACTATATAGTATTTGTCCTTTTGTAACTGAGATATTTCACTCAGCATAGTGTCCTCCAGGATCACCCATTTTGTATAATATTTTTTTAGTTCCTTGTTTTTTCAATGCAGCATAGTATTCTATTGTGTGAATATACCACAGCTTCTCTATCCATTTGTTTGTTTATGGTCTTCTAGGTTGTTTCCAACTTTTTGCTATTGTGAACAAAGCTCTGATAAACATGGGTGTGCATATAGAAACAATTTTCACTATTGATTTATTTTCATTTCTGCTTCATGAATTAAGGTTGTGTTGATATTCATTTTTATGTATTTATAATATGGTACTAGGGATATTATAGCTAACTGTGCCTCATTGACTATGCCAAGGCTTTTGACTGTGTGAATCACAACAAGCTATGGCTGACTCTGAGAGGAATGAGAATCCCAGAACATTTACTTGGACCAAGAAACAGTCATCAGAACAGAGCAAGGAGACAATTGATGGTTCAAAATTGGGAAAGGGGTCCACCAGAGATGTATTCTGTCTCTATACCTTTTCAATCTGTATGCAGAACAGATCATCTGGGACGCTGGGCTGTATGAAGAGGAATGTGGCATCAGGATTGGAAGATTCATCAACAACCTGCATTACGCAGATGACACAACCCTTCTTGCTGAAACTGAGGAGGGCCTGAAGTGCTTGCTGCAGAAGGTCAAGGACTGCAGCCTTCAATATGGATTGTAGCTCAAGATCAAGAAAACAAAGATTCTCAGTACTGGGCCAATTGATAACATCATTATGGATGGCGAAGAGATTAAGATAGATAACAGTTTTAGTTTGCTTGGCTCCACAGTCAACACTCTTGGTACCAGCAGCCAGGAAATCAAGAGACAAATTGTATTGGGAAAGTCAGCTGTCAGGGACCTCTCCAGAGTACTGAAGAACAACGACTTAAGTCTGGAGACTAAGGTGCCCCTGATCTGCTCTATAGTCTTTGCAATTGCGTACTATGCATCAGAGAGCTGAACAGTGACTACGGATAATAGAAAGAGAACTGATGCCTTTGCACTGTGGTGCTGGAGAAGAGTGTTGAATATACTATGGACGGCCAGGAGAACAAACAGGTTTATCTTAGAGAGGGTGAAGCCAGCCTTTTCCTTGGAGGCAAGGATTCTGAAGCTTCATCTGAAATACTTTGGGCATGTTGCAAGGAGGGACCAGTCTTTGGAGGAGGACATCATGTTTAGGAGGTTGGAGGGACTGCGCAGGAGAGGAAGACCCTCAAAGAGATGGATCGATTCAGTGATTGGGGTGGTGGGAGTAAGTGTGTTGGAGACAATGAGGTTGGTACAGGATAGGGCAGGGTTTAGGGCTCTTGTGCATAGGGTCGCTATGAGTTGCAAGTGACTCAATGGCATATAACAATAACAACAGTTTATAATATATAGTACTTTTATCTCATTGCCATCAAGTTGAAACTACTTCGTAACTGATCCTCCTTAGATTTTCAGTGGCTATAAATGGCGACAGAGGAGATTGCTGCTAATACTTAGACAAGTCTATGTTAAATATTGTTCTTCTTGTTGGGTGCTGTCAAGTTGGGTATGACTCATAGTGACCTTATGAACATCAGGTCTGAATGCTATTTTATCCTGTGCCATCCTCACAATCTCTGACAAACTCAAGCCCATTGCTGCAGTCACTATGTCAATTCATGGGAGAAGATCTTCCTCTCCTTTGCTGTTGCTCCACCTTTCCAAACGTGATGTCCTTCTCCAGAGAATAACCTCTATTAGCATCATGCCCAAAATATGTAAGATGAATTTTTGTCATCTTTGCCTCCAAGGAGCATTTGGCATTCACCTTCTCCAAGATACATCTGTTTGTTCTTTTTGCAGTTCATGGGATATGCAGACAAATATAGGGAGTCCTATATATGAATCAAATGATGAATTGCATTGAGAAAATCTGCTGTCAGGGACTTCTCCAAAGTGCTGAAGAGTGAGGAAGCTGGTCTAGAGACCCAGGTGTGCCTAATCCAGGCCGTAGTCTTTGCAATTACTTGCTATACATCAGAGAGCTGGACAATGACTAAGGATGACACCAGAAGAATTGATTCTCTGAGTTGTGGCACTGGAGAAGAGTACTGAACAAATCAATGGACCACCAGGGAAACAGATAGGTCTGTCTTAGAGAGGGTAAAATCAAGGTTCTCCTTGGAGGCAAGGATTTTAAAGCTCCATCTCACATACTTTGTGAACATGGCTAGGAGGAACCAGTCCTTGGAGAAAGACATCATGCTTGCAAGGGTGGAGGTACAGTGCAGGAGAGAAAGACCCCGGATAATATGGATTGATATGATAACTGGGTAATGAGGTTAGTTGTGTCAGAGTCAGTGAGACTGGGTCTGTATAGGGCAGGGTTAGGAGCTGCTGTACATAGCATCACTATGGATCACAGGCAACACAATGACACATAATGACAACAATCAGTTGAATCCATCAGACACACTGAGGAAGAAAGATAGACAATGTCCTTCCATTTCATTTATAGTCTTTGAAAATCCACTGGAAAGTTTGTTTCCACTCGATGGCAATATGGGTTTTTTATTGATACATGCTAAATGACCTCTGGTGAAATAGTCTGTAGGGAGTGATGCTGTTAACCCAAGGTCTATGTCCCTCTTATAATTCAAATCCACCAACTGCTCCATGGGAGAAAGAGAGAAAGTCACCCCCAATGGAATTTATAGCCTTGGAAAACCAGTGGAGAGTCAGTATGAGTTCTGATCAATGGCAATAACTCTTAGTTTGAGTAATTGTGTTTTTGCTGATGAATGTATAGGTACAAAGCTGGGATATGTTTATTTTTTCCATATGGGAAAATGTAGAAATCGAAGTTTAGATTGTAACATTATAAACCAATTAAGAACTTTCTATTTTTTCACCAGGTGGATTGACACAGTGACTGTGGCAATGGATTAAAGCGTGTTTGAGATTGTGCAATTTCCACAGATAGGACAGGGTTCAGACCTGTTGTTTCTAAGGTCACTATGAGTCATACTTGATTCAGTGGCAACTAACAACAACAACAACAGTATATTAAGCGTTGTTTGGGGCTCCTGTGACATATGCATCTGCATTCTGGCTTCACCTTCTCCAAGACATACCTTGTTTGTTCTTCTGACAATCTATGGAATAATCAGTATTCTCCTCTAACACCACAAGTCAGAAGCATCAATTTTTCTTTTGCCGTCCTTACTCGTTGTCTAGCTTGCAGATACACAGCAAGTGTTTGAAACACCATGTTCTGAATCAGGCACACCTTAATCCTCAAACAAAGTATATATTTTTGCTCAATATTTTACTTATGAGATTTGCCATTTTATTAAGGTAAGCAATAGTTTATTTTTATTATTGTATAGTTTTCTGTGTTGTGTGTGTGTTTACCATAGAGTCGGAATTGACCCATAGCTGATCCTCTGTTGAGTTTTTAGAGGAGATTGGCCATCCTTCTCCCACGTAGCAGCTGGTGGATTTGAACTGCATGTCTTCAGGATTGTATTGCAGCTTCTTGCCATTAAGCCACCAGAGCTCCTTAGTATTCTATAGTTTGCCTATATTATAAATAATCTTTTCTGCTACTTTAGAAAAAACAATTAGGTTATTTCATCTTTGGGCTACTACAAGGCAGATCAAGATCTTGTCTCTTATGAAGTCTAATTCTAGCAGTGGTCAGGCAAAGGGTGGGAAGCAACTATAAAAAATAAATTATAAAGTAGCAACCCTCTGTCAGGTTTCTAAAGCTATAAATCCTTATGGAAGGAGATTCCCTACCTTTTTCCACAGAGCAGTTGATGGATTTGAACTACTGATATCTCAATTAGCCGCAAAACATGTAAAATACCATGCCATTAGAGATCCTATCTGAAAAACATTGTTGTATAATAGCACTGTACTGTACATACTGCTATAGGATCTTTTGATTTCAGGCTCTGTTTTATTAAAATATCTTTATAGCATCAGCACCTAAAAGCAGTCTAGTTCTTCATAGTTTCTTCTGTTTTTATCCATATGCTTACCTAGTTTTTAGTTATTTATAATAGTAAAGTGTTTTTGTTTTATTTTTCATATATAATGTGTTAAGTTATCTAGGGGATTACAAAATCAATCCTATACATTAATTGTTCAGAGAAGCAAGCTGTGAACATTTAACAACTAGAAATTTCCATAGCTAGTTAAAGGCAGCAACTGAATCTCAAAGATTACTAGGCCAGTGTTCTTTTATGGTAGTGTTTCTTTTGCCATTTACGATTCCTATAGAATGTTCATAAATTACAGTGATAGAGTTGGAGGGAAGAGAGCAGTGGAGTGCAGTGATGTTGATCCTGAGGCATTTTATTTACGTAAAATGAGTTTACTACTAGTGCCCATAAGCTCCTCTCCTAAAAAGTAATTTCAGTTCAGACTTGTACCATTATAGATTAGGTCTGCCTGATTTTGACCTTTATAGAAATTAAATTATGTACTCCTTTGAGCCTTGTTGCTTTTGCTCAACATTATGTTTGTGAGATTAGCCATTTTATTAAGAGAAACAATAGTTTACTTTTATTACTGTGTAGTATTCCATAGTATGTTGTTTGTTGTTATGTGTCATTGAGTTGCTTGTGACTCATAGTGACCCTAAGTACAACAGCCCTAAACCCTGCTCTATCCTGTGCCAACCTCACTGTCTCTGACACACCTACTCCCATTACCCCAGTCACTGACTCAATCCATCTCTTCGAGAGTCTTCCTCTCTTGGGCTGTCCCTCCACCCTCTGAAACATGATGTTGCTCTCCAAGGACTGGTCCCTCCTTGCAAACATGACCAAAGTATGTCAGATGAAGCTTCAGAATCCTTGACTCCAAGCAGCAGCTTGGCTTCACCCTCTCCAGGAAAAATTTGTTTGTTTTTCTAGCAGTCCATGGTATATTCAACACTTTTCTTCAGCAC
The DNA here is from genome assembly GCF_000299155.1 of Elephantulus edwardii. Taxonomy (NCBI): domain Eukaryota; kingdom Metazoa; phylum Chordata; class Mammalia; order Macroscelidea; family Macroscelididae; genus Elephantulus; species Elephantulus edwardii. The sequence goes on along the minus strand of NW_006399797.1, from coordinate 5,039,265 downwards.
CACAGCTCAAAGGCATCAATTCTGTTTCTATCAACCCTAGTCACTGTCCAACTCTCTAATGCATAGCACATAATTGCAAAGACTATGACCCTGATCAGGTACACCTTAGTCTCTAGGCTGACATCGTTGCTCTTCAGTACTCTGGAGAGGTCCCTGAAAGCTGACTTTCCCAAAGCAATTAGTTTCTTGATTTCCTGGATGCTGGTGTTGACTGTGGAGTCAGGCAAGCTGAAGTTGTTAAAAATCTCACTCTCTTCTCCATCTATCATGAAGCTGCCAGTTGGCCCAGTGGTGAGAATCTTTGTTTTCTTGATGTTGAGCTTCAATCCATATTAAAGATTATAGTCCTTCACCTTCTGCAGCAAACACCTCATGTCCTCCTCAGTTTCAGCAAGCAAAGTTGTATCATCTGTATAATCCAATCCTGATGCCACATTCCTCATCATAAAGTCTAGCCTCCTGAATGATCTGTTCTGCATATGGATTGAAAAGGTATGGAGATAGGATGCATCCTTGATGCACAGCTTTCCTGATCCTGAACCATGCAGTGTTTCCCTGTTATTTTTTGACCAATACTTTCTGGTCTAAGTATATGTTTCGCACGAGCATAACTAAGTGTTCTGGGATTTGTCTTCTCAAATTTAGCCACAATTTGTTGTGATCCACATAGTCAGATGCCTTTGCATAGTCAATGTAACAGAGATAGACATTCCTCTGGTACTCTTTACTTTTGGCCAAGATCCATCCAATGTTGGCTGTGATGGCCCTAGTGCCATGCCCTCTTCTAAACCCAGCCTGCACATCTGGCAGTTCTCTGCTGATGTCCTGTTCTAATCAATTTTGGATAATCTTCAGCAGGTTCTTTCTTGTGTGATATTGATGATATTGTTCAAATCTTCAGCAGGATCTTGCTTGTGTGTGATATTAGTTGTATTGTTCAATGATTTCCAAATTCTTTAAGTTTCTTTTCTTTTTTTGCAAAGAAATAAATACAGATCTCTTCCAGTCGCTTGACTAGATAGTTGTCCTCCAGATTTCTTGGCATAACTGGGTGAGTGCATCCAGTGCAACATGTTTTTGCTGAAATATGTCAAATAGTATTCCACCAATTCCTGGGACCTTGTTTTTTGCCAACTCCTTCAGAGCATCTTGAACTTCCTCCTTCATCACCATAGACTCTTGATAATTTTTGCTTCATGAAGTTCTTCTATGTCATCGAATTCTGTCTGGTATAACGACTCTGTGTACTGCTATCTTCTGTTGATTCTTGGGTCATTCAACATTCCACCCTCAGTATCTTTAAGTATTACAACTTGAAAAGGAACACTACCTGCTTCAAAGTCAAGAAAAGCATGCATCAGGGTTTTATCCTCACCATACTTATTCAATCTGTATATTGAGCAAATTATTTGAGAATCTGGACCTCATGAAGTAGAATGTAGCATCAAAATTGGAGGAAGACTCATTAATAACCTTTATTACGGAGATGACACAACCTTGTTTATTTGTTGACAGTGAGGAGGACTTGAAACACTTGCTGCAAAAGATCAAAGACTACAGCCTTCAATATGGATTGCATCTCAATATCAAGTAATAAAAAAATTGCACCACTGGACCTGTTGTTGTTGTTGTTAAGTGCCATTGAGTCGTAGATGACTTACAGCGACCCTATGAACGAAATATCTGAACACTTGTATAATTTTCATAGTTTCTCCAAGTTCATAGAGTTTCTGGAGGCAAGCCATTTCAGAAGTGGATGCCACTCCTGTGTCCAAGCTTGTTTTAATCGGGGAGCTCCACCAAATGCTGTCCACCATTTGTTACCATTATCACATTTGATTCATCAGTGTCACAGCCTGTGTACCTAGAGGCAACATTTTGAAAGATGGAAAAAAGATTGGAGTTGCCAACAACTTTATGTTATTTGGATCCACAATCAATACACTTGGTACCACCAGTCAGAAGATCAGGAGATGTATTGCACTGGGAAAGTCTGTAGTCAGGAACTTGTCCAAATTATTGAGGAGTAATGATGTTAGTTTGAGGACTAAGGTGTGCCTGATTCATGCCATGGTCTTTTCAATCAGCTGCTATACATCTGAGGCCTGGATAATGAATAAGACTGACAGAAGAGGAATTGCTACTTTTGAGCTCTGATGTTGGAAAAGAGTACTGTCAAACAATCAACCAGATGTGTTGGAGGAGGTGCAGCCAGCTTGATCCTTGGAGGCAAAGGTGAAAACTTAGGCTCACATATTTCAGTCATGTTTCTAGGAGGCACTATTCCTTGGAGAAGGGTATCGTGTTTGGGAAGGTAAAGGGACTGCAAAGAGAGGAAGACCCGTAACCAGGTGGATTGACACAGTGACTGCAGCAGTGAGCTCTGTGTGTCAGAGAGTGTGAAGATGGCACAGGGTTCATATCTGTTCTTCATCTATGAGTTGTTCTCAACTCCACAGCACCTAACAACAACAACAACTCTTCACCAATACCGTAATTCAAAGGCACCAATTCTTCTTCTGTTTCTTTTTTCAGTAACTTTCACATGTATATGAAACAATTAAAAAGAACTGTGGCTTGGATCAGATGAACCTTAGTCTTTAAATGGATATCATACTCTTAAATTTTCAGGAGTTCCTTAATTGCAGTGTTGCCCTGTGTAATACACCTTTTAATTTCTTAACTGCTTCTTCCATGAGTGGACTGGATAACAGGGAATTTATATAATTTTTGTTGTTATTGTGCACCGTTGAGTCAGAACCAACACATAGATGACCCTCTGGCAGGTTTTCAGTGGCAGTTAATTGCACAGGAGGAGATTGCCCATTCTTCTCCCACAGAGCAGCTGGTGGATTTGAACTGCTTGCCTTTGGGATTGTAGTGCAGCGTCTTGCTACTAGGCCACCAGTGATCCACTACGAAATAGTTTCCATACCCATTCCAATACTTCTTGTGATATGTGAAATTGCCATCTTTTCCATATCCTAGCGAAGATCTCTGGTGATATACTCCATGGTGAGTTACACTGATAACCAAAAGCCTACATGTCTTGAATGGTTCAAAGCAGCAGCTCTGAGGGAAGAGACGGTCTTCTCTTACTGTGATTTCTAGCTTCAGAAACAAGATGAGAGTTGCTATTGGTTGGATGACTTGAAGGGAGTGAGCCTGCATCCTTGCCAACAATTGCTATGTCCTTGCTAACAATTGATATAACATCTAATTTACAGCTACCATGGCTTAGAAAGAGGTTGATTATGTTCTAAATGCTGGTTATTATAGTAGCTGCTGCAGGGAATTAAAAAAAGAAGCTATTTCTCTCATTGAGCTTCTTTTAGTCAAGTTATGACAACAAAAACTTGTGAAGACTCCAAAGGCAATATTTAATAGAATGCTTAATTCTAGGAGTAAGCTAGGAAGGGCAACACTTTTTAATATATTTTATGATTCATTTTGCTGCTATATTTGGTTTTCTTTTAAAAAATTATTAGTAGCTAAAAACGACAGAGATTTTAATAGAAAAATAAATGAGTTGATTAATCCAAGCATTTGATCAAATTTATTTTGTTATGGCTTTGAAAGTCATATTAATTTTTTGTTTATCCATAAGTTTTCCTTTGTAAATGTATGACTTTCTGTGAGAATTATTTATATCATCAAATAGTAGAAGGACTAATATTAGAAAACTTGTTACTTCTTTCCATAGTCTCATATTTATAAAAGGCTTTATCCATCATTTCTTGTAAATGTTCTCCAACCCACTCTTCTGCTGAAACAAGATCAGTCATCATCAGACAGCTCTAATTGCCAAGTCCTTCATTCCCAACATAGTTTTATTTGCCAGGCTCTGTGCTAAATATTTAAATGCATAACTTCACTTAATTTTATAGTAATTCTGAATATAGGCCTCATTTTATGTATAAGGAAACACATGGATGAAGTGGTCTTAGTTTGAAGGGATTGTCTGTGGAGCTCGAGTGATTAGCATGGAGCTTGAGTCATGACACATGTGTAAGTTTGCCGGAGCCACTATAACAAAATACTACAAATGAGGGTCCTGAAAGAACAGAATTTGTTTTTAAATGATATCATTTTGCTTATGAAGTGCATATATATTGTTCCACACTATCCTTTATTCACATTATGTTTCTTACAATCATTCTCATTAATTATG
>NW_006399797.1:5015761-5034994 GCF_000299155.1 Elephantulus edwardii | reverse complement strand
TACTTCTTCAAATAATTTAAGTCTTAAAAATGATATGGGACAGTTCTACTCAGTTGTTAGGGGCACTGTAAGTCAGAATTTTCTCAGTCATAGTGGATTTAGGGGTTTTTGTTTGTTTGGTTTTTTTTTTTTTTTTTCAGTCCTGTGTTCTCTCAAAAGACGCTGGGGCGGGGTGAAATTTTTTCTTGTTTCTATAGCTTCTGGTCAAGTAGGCAGTAGTTGGTGCATGGATATGTCTTCACATGACCTCTTTTCCTCTATCACTGTCTTCTATTTTCATTTTGAAGGACTCTGGTCGTATAAGGAGTGGCATGCACTTCCTAAACAACATGCCTCTGGAAACTCTGCGAACTTAGAGAAACTATGATAGTTACAGAACAGGGTTCAGGTCTTTTCTTCCTCGGGTTGCTATGACTGAACTCGATGGCAGTCAACAACAACAAAAACAACAACAACATGTTAACTATAGCATATTCAAAGATCCCATTTCTAAACAAAGTCCCTTTCACAAGTACAAGGGATAGGACTTCTACCTCTGCTCCTGTTTTTAAGGGGCAAAGTTCAATGTATAGCAGCGTGTATTCAGTTAGTGTTTGATGAAAGACTGATTTGCTGACTGTTGAAGAATGCCTGCTATTCACTTCTAAGTCATAAAACCTTGGTAAAGGAGCAGTTTTCCAAATATCTTCTCCTCCACACTTCATCTACTTACGTGATTCTATAGAAGATACTGACAACTCTCTATCCTATAGCTTTCTTACCCAGGAAACACAGATCCTAATATCTAATGAATCTTGTTGATGAATTTTTATAAGATTAAAATTGAGTGCTATAACTGAAGGACAGATTGACACAATGACCACACTAACAGACTTGAACATGGTGGTACAGTCTGAGGATGACACAAGGTTTCAGTTTGTTGTTCACAGGATTGCCGTTAATTGTAGTCGACTTAATGGTACCAAGTATCACAATAGTAACATGAAGACCATTGTTTATAAGAAAGCTGATAGTGCATATGTGTTAATTTGGATGGGAATGTTTCAGGGCATCTCTTAGATAGGAAAGAATTAAGACAATTTTGGAATAAGGAGCAAGCTTTGGTAGAATGACATTTGTTACTCAGAAAGCTGGTTTGGAATAGAATTGTTTCTCTCTTATTAAGGTCCTCTTATGGAAGGGCATTACTTAGCTTTAAATGAAATCTGGAGACCAGGAAATGTGGACGTCTCATATTTGAAACTAGATCTTATTCACAAGCTGATTGAAAACCAAGCTTCTTTAGCAGGCTAACATTTAACCGCTCTGACTGGAAGAAAATCCTCTGGCTATGAGAAGCTACCCATGATACAGAAAGTCAATCTCTCACATTTTTTAGGTGAGATTTTTGATAGAATTAGATGATGTCATTTATACCTTCCCTGGTAAAGTTGTAATTAACTTTTTTGGGAGAGATAAGTATGCTCAATATTTTTGGTTTCTTCAATTGTGTGCTCCAAGTGCTGCTTCTGTTTTTTTTCTAAGCTACCATCTGTATAGTGCAATATGATTGGAGTCTTTCCTTGGTGCAAATGGATAATGTACTTGACTTCAAACAAACAAAAAAAATGTGGAGACTTGATCCCACCCAGAGACACTTTAGAAAAAAGGCCTGGTGATATTTGAAATCAGCCACTGTGAGAAAGGAACTCTTACATATTATTGGTGGGATTGTAAAATGGTACGACCATTCTGGGAGTTTGACACCTTCTCAGAAAGCTGCCCATAGAAAGTCCATATGATGCAGCTATTCTACTCTAAGCATATACCCTGAGAAAATGAGACTGAAGCACAAATGGAGACTTGTACACCATTGTTCATAGCAGCATTATTCACCATCGCAAGAACATAGAAACAGGCCAAATGTCCAACCACAAATGATTGGATTGAGAAATTATGGTACATTCATACAATGGAATACTTCACAGCACACAGGAGCAATGATTCTGTAAATTATTAGTTAACTTGGGAGGAACTGGAGAGCAATTATGCTGAGTGAACTAACTCAGTCCCACAAGGACAAATATTTTATAAAACTATTATTATAGAATGAGTATAAGGATCCAAGGGGGTGAGGAGGGTGCAAATAGAAAGATGAGGATGTGCAGGGGGAGGAGGCGATTAATTAATCATGGATTGTACAATTTGATGGATGGGGTAGGTGAGGGAAATTGGAAGAACCTGTTCTGGAAAACAGTGTATTCTAATTTTGTAAATAAACCAGTGTAATAATTTTTTTTTAAAAAGCTACAACAACAACCAAAGAAAAAGTCAGCCACTAAAAACTTTATTGAGTTCAACTGCACTCTGACACATATGTGGCTGTCATGGATTGGTGTTGACTTGAGGACAATTTTTATTTCTTTTTAGTTAAGCATAGTTAAAAGTCTAGAATCAGACTGTCTGAATTTTGGATCTTGGCTTCCAACTGTGAGGCCTTAATCAAGATGTATTACTTTGTGGGACCTCAGTGTTTCTATCTGTAAAATCTCTGAAACTCCCCATTGGGTTCCCAAGGCTGTAATTTGCACAGGACCAAGTTGCCCATCTTTGTATCCTGAAGCTGCTAGTGTGTTTGAACCACCAGAGTCATGATCTTTGGATAGTTTCCGCCACTAAAGCTCCCTTCCAGTATGTAGAGCACTGTGCCACCTGCCCTCTTTACAATGATCTTGTTATGTTGCTGAGTTGGAAATGACTCATAGTTGGCCCTCCAGTTTTGGAGTTTTCAGAGGCTATAAATCACACAGAAGGAGACTGCTCATATTTTTCTTGTGGAAAATATGTTTCTCATGTGGGGCACTTGGTGACTTCATCCTACTTATCTTTGGCTTGGCAGTATAATTCCTTGCCACTGCATTCTCTGGAATGATCTTAGAGAACAGTAAGTTCACTTCTACTGTACTCATTTTTAAAGCTTTCCAATTTCTTTCTCTTTCAGAATAAAGTCCAGATTTGTCCTGTGCAACAAAAGCCACAGGGTACATGATCAGTTTCCCAGCTCTCTCCTACTGTTTTCCTCCATGCTTGTTCAACTCACTCTTTGCTCTTTATCGAACACAAGCTCATTCTCAGTTTTAGACCTTTTCCTGTGCTTTCCCTTTGCATGAGTTGAGTTCCTCAAAATACTTGTCATGCCTCACTACCACATCAGATCTCTGCTTAAATATTGCCTTTCAGAGACTTTCTGTGAGTACACTGCTTCCCATCACTTGTTGTCATTTGACTGTTTGCTTCATTCTAATATACATAACCTCCAAAGAGCACAGAATTTTTTTAAATATTTGCTACTGTATTTCCAGAACTAAGAGAAGAGCCTGACTTATGATGACCAAGCAAGTTTGATGAAGGAATGAATGAAACTATTAAACAAATTAGCTTGACAAGTATTAGATCTCAACAGAATACATGACCGTATCTATTTGATTGCTGGTATGACATGCTTTGGATTAATAATATTTAGTTGTTGATAAAGTGATGAGAATAGAGAGACTCTAGAAATTGCCAGGATCTGAGACTTCTCTTTTCCCAAGGCAGAACCTGAGGCAAGAACTTGCACATCACTGCTGTATATTGGTCAATGATCCCAGCATATATGAATGACACTCTTGGAAAAGTGAAAAGTATAAAGAGTAAAAGCCAATCCAAGGGTGCATTTTTGAGCTGTTTACTTATGGGCAACTGCAACTCATCCTTACTAGGCAAACTTTGAGGAGTGGTGTACGATGTACCTGAGTACGTCTAAGACATCTACAGTACATCTGAGACGTATAAGAGCGATCTATTTATGCGTTGACTCCTGTATGGTCACCAATGGCACCAAGGAATTTTACTGTCTCCCACTCCAGGCTTGCATAAGCTCTGTCATGGCTGAGAACTTCAGTATTGTCCCATGTGGTTGCAGTGGAAGGCCATGGTGAGGCGTTGCTTGTTTAAACCTGCGCACAGCTAGTCATTAAACTGGAGTAGAAGGCGATGGGAAACAGGTCATAAGAACTTTCTTTGGTAATGATTCAAACGATTTCCCTTTTACCCATCTTAATCCATCAGTTTGTTCTTTTGGCAGTCCACAAGTTATTCAACACTCTTTCCAACACCATAGCTCAAAGGCATCAATTCTTCTGTCATCCTTGGAGTCAAGAATGGCAAGTTTCTTCTCACATACTTTGGACATATTTCTAGGAAAGACTATGCCTTGGAGAAGAATATCATGCTTTGAAAGGTGTAGGGTCAGTGAAAGAAATGGATTGATGCAGGGACTGCAGTAATGGGCTCAAGTGTGTGAGAGATGATGAGAATAGCACAGGACAGGCCCCTAGCAACAACAACAGTAATAATAACAATAATCCTGTTGGTTCTTTAAATTCTTTAAAAGCACAGTTGAAGCCTATTTCTTCTTGATCATTGATCTATCTCATTGTTGCCAAGTTGGAATAGATTAATTGATGATCCTCTAGTAGATTTCTGAGGGAGTAAATTGCATAGGAGGAGATTTCCCACCTTTTGCCTGAGGAGTTACTAGTGGATTTGAACTGTGGGAAAGCTTGACATTAAGTTAGCAATCCTGTAGAGTATGTCACCCAGCTCCCTTTTCATCTTGTTAGCAGACATTAAACAGATAACTCTTTAATATCTTATTGCATGAGGCAATACTTTATTGCCTCAGGTCCTTTGTGGGAGGGTGGAGGGACAGCACAAGAGAGGAAACTCTTCATGAGATGGATTGACTCAGTGACTGGGATAATGGGGTGGGTGTGTGTGAGACAATAAGGTCGGTCAGGATAGAGCAGAGTGCAGAGGTGTTGTACATAGGGTTGCTAGAAATGCAAAAGATTTGATAGCACTTCAATAACAACAACAACAAAACAACAACAACATAGACTCATATTAATTTGAGTGGGTTTTAATTTTGAATACCTTTATATAATATTGGAAGCTTTAGTGATATAGTCTGTAGGGAGTTCCCCTGCTGACCAAAGTTGGCACCTCTCAGCTGGTGAATCTATTAGTAGCTCTGTGGGAGAAAGGACAGTATCTTCCAGTAGGTTCTCAGTGGCTGTAAATCACACAGGAGGAGATCACCCGTGTTTCTTCTAGGTGCTGCTAGTGGATTCGAACTTGTAGAGAGATCGCTCTAATTTACATAATATGTAAATATAAACCCTCTTTATATACATATACATGCCTCCATGTGGTGGTCAGATGCAGAAACAAGCTGATTAGCTACATTCTTAATAGTATCTAGCTCATAATTTCATAATGCTAAACACTACTACAGAAATAATTTCATTTAATTCTCTCCAAGTCCCTGTGTGTTAGAATAGATTTAAATATTGGCCTTGACATGAATGTAGAATCAGAGACTGATGGAAGCTGGCACAGTGTTTGCCTCAAACTAGACACTTAATAAATGCTACTTAAATTAAAGAATGAATGAACAAGTAAATGCTCCACAGTTATGCTGTTAGAAGGAATCAAGCAAGAATAGAAACTGACTGCTAATCTAGAGGTTTTGTCGTTATACTGCAGCTGTCTTGATTTTTTAAAAAAATCATATTTGAAAATAAAACACTTTGGCTTCCAAGTTCCAGCAGTTAAAATATAATCAAAGTGGTGAGGCTGAATTTGTTACTTGTGTATTTCAAATGTAGAGATGATGTTTGATTGCAGAGTTGTGTTGCCTCAGCTAGTAGACACTTCTTTGGGTCAATATTCAATTAATATTTCTTCAGATTGCTAAGAGAGACTAAGTTGTAAGGAGTTCTATTTCAGAGGTGAAGTGATGAAGAAAAGATGAGCCTCAATTACTGAAATCATTAAAATATTGAGGGTGATTATTTAAACATTTAGGGTACATTAGTTCTGACTTGGGCACACTCCAACCTAAGTCATTAGTATCTTTTCTCCTGTATCTCTCTCTCCATTTATTGAAATAGGCAATGAGGGCAATATGCTTTTTGGTAGTCTGTTTTGAAACGGATTTATACATTTGCATTTGATGATTAGCCGCCTGCCAGATGCCACTCTCAAACTACATCTATTCTGGGAGTAAAGAAGTACCAGCTGCTCATGCCCAGCTTCCAGCACAAGGTGTGAGTTGGCTCTCATTTCTTCTCTCTAGAAGGAAGGTAGTAAACACTATTTCTGGATGAGGAAGGCAGTGACTGTGGTAGTGAGGAGGGCTTGTTGTTGTTGTTATGTGCCGTCGAGTCGTTTGCGACTCATAGCGACCCTATGTACAACAGCCCTAAACCCTGCTCTATTCTGTGCCAATCGCATTGCCTCTGACACACCCATCCCGATTACCCCAGTCACTGAATCAATCCACCTCATAGAGGGTCTTCCCCTCCTGTGCTGTCCCTCCACCCTCCCAAGCATGATGTCCCTCTCCAAGGACCTGTCCCTCCTGGCAACATGTCCAAAGTATGTCAGACGAAGCCCCAGAATCCTTGCCTCCAAAGAGTAGCCTGGTTTAACCCTCTCCAGGATGGATCTGTTTGTTTTCTTGGCAGTCCATGGAACATTCAGTACTCTTCTCCAGCACCACAGCTCAAAGGTGTCAATTCTCCTTCTATCCTCCCTAGTCATTGTCCTACTCTCTGATGCATAACAAGTGATTTCAAAGACCATGGCCTGTATCAAGCAGACCTTAGTCTCCAGAGAGACACCGTTGCTCTTGAGTACTTTAGAGAGGTCCCTAGCCGCACACTTTCCCATCGCAATATGTTTTTTGATTTCCTGGCTGCTGGTGCCAAGAGTGTTGACCGTGGAGCTGAGCAAACTGAAGCTGTGACCAATCTCAATCTCTTCGCCATCCACCCTGATGCTACCGATTGGTCCAGTGGTGAGAATCTTTGTCTTCTTGACATTGAGCCTCAGTCCATACTGAAGAGGAGGGGATAGATGAGAAATTAGAATGGATGAGCCTCTATTCTTATATTCTTTATTAGCTAAGAGCCACTTTACATTCACCAAGTAACAATTAGAATGTGATGGACAACTCCGTGTATGATTGTTAAAGTTTTACTCTGTTGCAGGGTAGTAAGTGGGGACAATTAAAATTTCCGTTTCAGTGTCTTAGAAAAGAACCTCTATAGAGAGGCCACAGGGGAATGACAATTCGTTTTTGCATTGTTGTTGTTGTTAAGTGTCATCGAGTTGCATACAACTCGTAGTGACCCTATGAATGAAAGATCTGAACACATGTATAACTTTCGTCGTTTCTCCATGCTCATAGAGTTTCTGGAGGCAAGCAATTTTGGAAGTGAGGTAGAAGTAATTATTGTCATTCTGTCTGGATCCCCAGATATTCTCTGACATCTTGTGGAAAGACTCTCTTTAACTCTATCTTAGAATTTCATGTTGCTACACAAAATCAGTGCACACAGACCTAAGCATCCTGTTGAATCTAACCCACCTTGGTGGGAAGCATCAAGATACAGCTCTACTTTAAGTATGTGGTCTGACGGAGGCTAAGCATGGGTTTTTAAGGATCAACATTGCACACCATTACAAAATAGTCTTCTTAAAACATTTCTAATCAAAAGTAACAACATCATGTACTATGTAAGGGACATTTCAGCAGATGAAAAATGTCTGTCTTTTTGAGAAAATAGGTGAATGCTATGCACATCTATCCTTGTAGCCTGCCCGCCTACAAAACTGAAATTGTTTCCATTGAAACAAGAATGAGAGTTGAATTCCTAAGTGTCAAAATAGGATGTCTATTCTGCTTGTCTGAGAGCAATTAGAATTCCACCTCCTAAAGCACTCAGCAGAGAGCCCAGGCTTATGTAGACAGCCACCTGCTGAACTACCTTTGAAAGTGTATTCTGGGAAACAGCATAGCAGCATAAGAGACAACCCTGACTATTCAGTAAGAACTGAGCAGTCTCTTAAACCCAGTTGCTGATGTCAAGTTCCATCACCAATATAATACCACGTTTCTGTTAAAACCTTAGTTTTTTCTGGTAGAAAATATTAATTGTTGTTATGTGCCGTCAAGTTGCGTGTGACTCATAGTGACCCTATGTACTGAACGCTATTCTATCCTGTGCCAATCTTATTGTCTCTGACACACTTAATCCATTATCTCAATTACTGATTCAACTAATCTCATACAGGGTTTTTCTCTCTTGTACTGTCCCTCTACCCTTTCAGGAATGATGTCCTTCTCTAAGGACTGGTCCTTCCTGGCTACCTGTCCTAAGTATGTAAGACAGTGCTTCAAAATCCTTTCCTCTCAGGAGCAGCCTGATTTCACCCTCACTAGGTCAAACCTGTTTGTTCTCTTAACAGTCCATGGTATGTTCAAGACTCTTCTTTAGCACCACAATTTAAATGCATCAATTCTTCTTCTGTCATCCTTAGTCATTGTCCAGTTCCCTGATGCATAGCAAGCAATTGCAAAGACCATGGCCTAGATCTCTAGACTGACATCGTTGCTCTTCAGTACCCTGAAGAGGTCCCTGACAGCAGGTTTTCCCAATGCAGTTAACCTTTTGATTTCCAGCCTCCTAGTACCAAGAGTGTTTGACTGTGGAGTCAAGCAAGCAGAAGCTGTTAAAAATCTCAGTATCATCTTCATCTATCATGATACTGCCACTTGGCCTAGTGATAGAATTTTGTTTTCTTGCTATTGAGCCTCAATCCATATTGAAGTTTGTAGTCCTTGACCTCCTGCAGCAAGTGCTTCAATTCCTCCTCAGTTTTAGCAAGTAAGATTGTATCATCTGAGTAACTCAGGTTGTTGATGAATCTTCCTCCAATCCTATGCCACATTTCTCCTCATAAAGTCCAGCCTCCCGGATGATCTGTTCCCCATATAGATTGAAAAGATATGGAGACATGATGCATCTCTGACATATAAATTCTTGATTCTAAGCCATACAGTGTTTCTCTATTCTGACAATTGCTTTCTAGTCCAGGTATAAGTTTCACATAAGCACAATTAAGTGTTCTGGAACTCTCATTCTTCTCAAAGCTAGCCACAATTTGTTGTGATCCACGTAGTCAAATGCCTTTGCATAGTCAATGAAACATATGTAGACATTCCTGTAGCACTTACTCTCTGCTTTCAGTTAAGATCCATCTAACATTGACTATAATGTCCCTAGTGCCATGACCTCTTCTAAAACCAGCCAGCACATCTGGTAGTTCTCTGTTGATACACTGTTCCAGTCATTTTTGGATAATTTTCAGCAGGCTCTTGATTGCATGTGATATTAATGACAATGTCCATACTCTGCTCGATCACCCTTTTTTGAAATGGAAATAAATATGGATCTCTTCTAGTCAGTTTGCCAGATTGGTGTCTTCCAGATTTTTTGGCATAACCTGGTGAGCGCATCCAGGCAGTCATAATTTAATAGTATATTCTTGGCTTTGATCGTGAGCCAAGTTAGCTAATGCCTCTTTCAAGAATATTTTATAACGATGATATATTATTGCAATACACATGGAAAGTACACAATAAATGCCTGTTGAATAAGAGAATGAACAGAAGACGTTATACATCTCGTTTCATGAGGTCCCTCGCAAAAAGTGAGTGAAAAGCCTCTCTGTGGGCGTATTATCAGCACATTTGATCTTTCCATATGAATTTACTTCTTGTTGTGCTTGTTATTATGTGCTGTCAAATTGCCTGTGACTCATAGCTACCCTATGTATAGCAACTCTGAAGCCTGCTTTTCTCACTGACTGACACACCCACCTCTATTTCCCCAGTTATTGTATCAGTCCATCTCATCAGGGGTCTTCCTCTCCTGTTCTGTCCCTCCACACTTCTGAACATGATGTCTTTCTCCGAAGATTGATCCATTGTGGCCATATACTCAAACTATGTGACAGAGCTTCAGAAACCTAGCCTCCAAGGAGAAATTTGATTTCACCCTCTCCAAGACAGACCTATTTGTTTTCTTGGTGATTCATGGTATGTTCAAGACTTTTCTCCAGCACCATAACTCAAAGGCATCAATTCTTCTGTCATCCTTAGTCATTGTCCAGTTCCCTGGTACATAGCAAGCAATTGTGAAGACTATTGATTGGATTAGGCTCACCTTAGTCTCTAGACTCATATTGTTGCTTCTCAGTACTCTGGAGAAGTCCCTAATGGCAGCTTTTCCCAGTATAATTTGCCCTTTGATTTTCTGACTGCTGGTGCCAAGAGTGTTGAATGTGGATACAAGCTCTGTTAAGAACCTCCATTTCTTCTCCGTCCATCAGGGTGCTGCCAGTTGTCCCAGTGGTGAGAATCTTTGTTTTCTTGATGTTGAGCTTCAATCCATATTGAAGACTACGGTTCTTGACCCTGCTGCAGCAAGCACTCAGGTCCTCCTCAGTTTAAGCAAGCAGGGTTGTGTCATCTGCATAACATAGGTTGTTGATCAATCTTCCTCCAATTCTGATGCCACATTCCTCCTCATAAAGCCCAGCCTCCCGGAGGATCTGTTCTGCATATACATTGAAAAGGCATGAAGACAGGAAGCATCCTTGATGCATCCCTTCCTGATTTTGAACTATGCAGTGTTTCCTTGCTCTGTTCTGAGGACTGCTTCCCGGTCTGAGTATAGGTTTCACATGAGCACAATCAAGTTTCTGGGATCCCCATTCTTCTCTTGGTTAACCACAATTTGTTGTGATCTACACACTCAAATGCCTTTGCATAGTAAATGAAACGCAGATAGACATTCCTCATGTACACTTTGATTTTGTTACCTCTTAATAACTTCAGGCCCATTTAAATAGGATTTTTTTCTGTGTTCTAATATAAGAAATCATTTTTTTCTAATCTCTTAATCCTGGAATATTCTAGAATATATCCAGTCTATTTTTTGATCTGCTGTCTGAAATCTCTCAAGTGCTATTGAGTGATGTTGTTGTTAGGTGCCTTCAAGTTGAATATGAGTCATAGTGATCTTTGATTCACAGACCTGAATCCTGCTCTATCCTGTGCCACCCTTATCATCTCTTACACGCTTGAGCCTATTGGTACAGTCACCATGTCAGTCCACCTCATTGGGAGTCTTTTTCTCTTTCTAAGCATAATATCCTTTTCCAAGAAATTATTTTTTCCTACCAATTTGCCAAAATTATGTGAGCCAAAGCCTTGCTATCCTTGCCTCTAAGGAGCACTTTGGCCACATTTCCCCCAAGACATAGTTGTTCATTTTTTTTTTTTGCAAACTATGGGATATTCAATGTTATTTTCCAATGCAACAGCTCAGAAGCATCAATTATTTTTTCATCTTTATTGTACAGCTCTCAGATGCATAGCAAGTGAATAAAAAGACCATGACCTGAATTAGGTGTACCTTCAATCTGACGTCACTGCTCTTTGGTATTTTGGAGAGGTTCCTGAGAGTAAACTTGCCCGAAGCAATGGGCTTCCTAATCTTCTGGCTGCTAGTACCAAGGGTGTTGACTGTGGATATGAGTAAGATGGAATCATTGACAGTTTCAGACCTTTCTCCATCTATCATAATGTTGTCCAATGGTAAAGACCTTTGTTAGTTGAAGGACACATATTGTATATGAAAAAGAAGCTCACAAATATATTTCATCCCCAAACGCTGGTGGCCCAATAGTAAGAAGCTGTGCTGCAGTGCCAAAGGCACATGGCTGGAATCCATCAGCTGCTCTGAGGGAGAAGAATGGGCAACCTCCTCCCACGCAATTTACTGCCGTTCCATGCCTGAGGGGGTGTGACTCAACAGCCCACAACAACACAACAAACACAGCTTCCTCAGGGAAAAAATATATCCTCCCACTGAGACCTATGAAAGAGGATGCTGAAATCACTCTGAGGTTTAGGCTTGGGCTGTGATTTCCCAGGTTAGACGACTCCTCAGTATTGAGGATATTATGATGGCAACACACTTCTTGCTTGCCTGTGATCTGCTGTGTCCAGTTAGAAGCACTCATTCATCCTTCATGGACAAATTCTAATTGAAAGACAGATTTCATTGTAGAGCTGATTTATACTCTGTGACATATTTTTATGCGATTTAAGCCTTAGGGAAATTTATTGATTTCTATTTTCTTCAACAAACATTTATAGAGAGCCTTAATTTAAGTTTGTCTATTTACTCCAGAGCCTTTGGAATCCAAGCAATTGTAAGACAACATTCTTGTCTGTTCACTTCTTTCTACAAAAGAGCCCCCTTCCTGAGATGTTTTATTATTTTATTTACTAATTTTGCTAATTTACTTCAGGTTGATGAGCAGTCTGAATAACTGAAGCACTTTTAGAATAGTCCATTTTTGGTTTATATATTGAATTCTTGGAAGCACAACTCTCAGCAGGTCAACCATCATTCAGGAAGATTGGGGACTTTTTTTGGTTCTCTGCTGATTGGCACTTGAAAGGATGGCATTTCCTGTCAATTTTAAACAAAGACAATCAGCATTTAGAGCAAGGCAAAACACAAGTTGTGCATGACAGCTGGTCTGAACTATAATGGCTTACCAAGTCACAGAAAAGTACATTTGTTCAATGATGAACTGACCAGAACCAGTTATGCTTTTGTTTCCAGACCTTGATGAATTACTGGCTTAAAAAGCAGGAACAAATCTATAGATAAAGCACTCATTCTAACAGAAATTGCCGGCACTGTTGCTTATCCCTTATTGCTTTTTTAATTCAGGTACATGTAAAGAAGATGCTGCAAGGAAGTACATTATGATTTATGAGTTGTTGAGATTGCTGCACTAACAGGATTCTTAAAAGCATTCTTTGACTTTTCAAAGGAAATAAGGTGGATATTTTTTCCCTGTCCCTACTTAAGAAACTGTATGCCTAAAAATTAACAGCAAAATTATTTTTGAATGACTTTGTTCATTTGTGAGAGAACACAGTTACCTAAAATTAGCTTCTGTAAAACAATTATGATTCTATTCTGAATAAAGGTCTCAGTGCATGGTATAAACAGTAAACATATCAGGCCGTTAACAGAAAAATTAACAGTTTGACTCTATCAGGTGGAGGCTCAAAAGAAAGACCTTTCGATCTACATCTGCAAGATCAGTCACTGAAAAATCTTTGGAGCACAGTTCCACTCTAACATACATGGAGTCACCATGAATGGGAATTGTGAGTGTGCACATTTTGTCTCTCAATATGGCTTTCCTAATGTATATGACTGATTATGTAGAGAGATGGGACTGTGCAAGTGATACATGCTTAACTATCCACAAAGGAATTGGCTATCTACCATTCTACAAAAGAATTGGTTGGTCTCATCAATCTCTAAGAGGATTGGCCAGTCTCGCCAATAAGTTGAACAGCTCTAGCTGCAGAGAGTAGAATTTCTTTCCACATGAGAAAGAATTCTTCCTGCACCAGAAGAGATGGAATTGTTCCCCTAGCCAGAGAGCAGAGACCTCCTCCAACACAGTGAAATGTGGGACACCCTTCAGAATGGCAGCAGTAGAAATGGTTGAAGTGGAGAATTGGATGTGAGATGGGATTTGTGATACGGGAAGCCAATGTTGGCAGGACTGAAAATTTTATTGGTCAGTTAGAGCCATGAAGCTTCATGCTTAGGTGCCAGTGTGCACATTTTGTTTCTCAATATGGCTGTCCTAGTGTAGATGACTGGCCATTTATTATTATACCATTCTATTATTAATCTGAATTATAACCTTTTAATTCCCCCAATATGTATCTGTGTGGTCTCTGAACTTTCACATTGGATTTTGGACATAGTCAAGCAGTAAAATTGGCATTGAGATGAGTAGAAGAAAGTCTGGAAGCATGGGAGACATGTCTGACCTTACGGGAATTGAATTTGTGTTATTGATACTATGAGGATGGTTTCCTCCTGTGAAGTTGGTAAAAGTCAGATATGTCATTCTCCATGTGACCCTTGTTCTTTATATAGGGTGTCGCCATTGCCAGATCCCACTATGTTCCACAAAATCTGAGGCAGAGCATGGCAAATCAGTGGTCTCCTATCAGGTTAGCCCTGATTTCTAGACATTCATTAGACAACCAAAAATAATAACAGATACGGATGTTGCTGTATGCCCTCAGGTCAGAACCAACTCATAACTGACTGTACAGGGGGTTTTCAGAGGTTGTATGTCCTGTAGTAGGATACTATCTGTCTTTATCCTATGGATCAGCTGGTGAATTCGAACCATGTACCTTTGAGTTGCAAGTCCAGGTACTTGCCACTTGGCCACGAGAGCTCCCATATATAAAGATTATAAATAAACATCAGACCCTGAACACATATGAGCTCAGAGATGGTAGTTTTTATTACTTGAAATAGGAAGTAAGGAGTCCACACAGTTGAGTAGGCTCACTAGTTCAAAAACTGACTCAAAAGTCAGAGGTGTTGACTTCCGTCCCCACTTCACTTTGTGACATGGGGAGGAGACATAAATGGGACAGCTACACGATACATCACCCAACTTGGCTTCTAGAAACTGTCCCAGTGAATCTCTTCCATGCAAGCTCTCTACTTAGTACTGTGGCTGAGGGATACAATGAGAGCCTACTTTCTGCTGCTTTTGCCTTGGCCAGGTAGCTCCACTTAGGTAGACTGTAAACCTAATGCTCTGTGTGGCCTACTGGAACCATAGATGAGGTGGAGGAAAATATCTTTTATTGCCGCAGGTTGTATGAGGGAGCTCTTGTGTCCTAGAGAGTAAGAAATTGTGCTGCTAACCAAAACAGGCATTTCAAAGCTATTAGTTTCTCCACAGAAGGAAGATAAACAATCTCCTTCAGTGCAATTTACAGCCTTTGTAAACTCATTGGAAGGTCTGCTATGAGTTGATTCCAACTTCATGACATGTAACAGAAACAATATGACCTATTATTATTACTTAGAGATTTTTTCCTATCTGACCACCCCTTTCAGGAGGTGCTCGAATACCTTAACACTCTGCCTAGGATTGTATCTCTTTAACACTGATAGCATTTAGACAGACCATTAAGATTTTGGTAAGGGACACTATTGCTTATTCCTGAAACCCAAAGATGCTAGCAGGGAGGACAGGCAAGAATAGTCATCAGATTCATATGAAGGACATTCTCTGCACAAATTGACTGAATCACAACTGGTATTTGTATATTTCAAATAAAATGTATAATCCTTTTTTTTTCCTTGTCTCAGAGAGTCTTTAAAATTCACAATGACTTCAGCACTGAATTGCATAATCCTCTGACAAAGTCTGTTTGTCTAAATTTTGGCTTTGATTTTATGATGGCTTATTTTATACTATTGTATTCTTATTTAAAATTTGAAAATTATTTTTAATTTTTGAATGTATGAAAAGGTTAATATACCTTTGATACCTATACATTTGTAAATATCTTTCTTATCTAAAAGAAAAAAAAAATTCCTGTCCTGCAAGCTCCGATCCTAAAAGTCTTGACCAACTTTGCCGTGCAGAGGAAGAAGTTAAAAATTACATAGTTTGAGGTATTGTGTCATCAAAATAATTTTATTTTTGTAATAATTTTGTTTCTACTTTAATGAATGTCCATTACCATTAAGTTGGTTATAACTTGTAACAACTTTCCATTGGGCTTCCGAGGTTCTAATCTCAAGAGAAGAAGGCTGCCTATCTTTCTCCCATGGGCTGGCTAATTAACTTGAATTGCTGACCTTTTGATTAGTAATGCAACTTATTATGCACTCTGCCACCAGATCTCCTTATTTTAATAAATATCACATAAAAAAGCCCAATTACATTTGTGCTTTATTATTCATGTGTGTATACACACATGAATAATAAAACACACATATATCATTTTCCCCCCAACTTTGTAATGATACCTTTTGTTTTTATAGTGCATTCATTTGATGCATTTAATTCTATTAGAGGGTAAATGGAGAAGTTTTATAATTTAACAAAATGAGAGATTCTCCACAGATTACTACATCTTTTTCCTTCAAAAGGGCTGGTAAGTAAGTCCAAACCACCACTAGTTTGGTCAGTGCTTAGCCACTTTGCCACATTACTCATTACACCTAAATATGTATGTACTATCGAGTTGGAACTGACTCATAGCTGACGTTCTAGCAGGTTTTCAGAGGCTGTAAATCACAGGGGAGGAGCTTGCACATCTTAGCACCACAGAACTGCCTGTTTTTGAGTTGACAGCCTGACTTCTTATCAACTAGGGCCCCCAGTGCTCTCTATATCTAATTATAATTAAGAAATTATCATTCTATGTATAATAACATAATCTTTTAATATTTAAAAAATAATTATTTGATGTCGTTGTTGATTGTCATTGAGTCAAGCATGACTCAGCCACTTTGTGACTGAAAGGCCTGACATCTTTCTATAGTTATCATCCCTTCTCACAGTTCATAGAGTTTCTAGAGGCATATTGTTTAGGAATTGGATGCCACTCCTGCTTCCAAACCTGTCATAAACTGGGAGTTCCACCAAACACATGTCTTACAATTATGGCATTTGACACTTCAATGGCACAAAGTTTAGCATCACAGCAACCCCAGTACAGTATATTGTACCTCAGTACAGTATATTGACAGAAAAGTGCTGTACAACTTAGAAGAATGTTCTTCCAAAATATAATAACTACCAAATTTTAAATACAAAAGCTCTCCACAAGGTCTTGTTGACTAAAGAGGCTTAAATAAAAAAAAAAAAACCAATATAATATGTTGTAGTTGATTGGTGTTACGTGCTGTTGAGTTGCCTGTGACCCATAGCGACCCATACAGCAGTTCTGAACCCTTCACTATCCTGATTTGGTCTGACTGATTCTGACATACTGACCCCCATTGCCCTTGTTACTGTATCAATCCATCTCATCTGGGGCTTCCTCTTCTAGGTTGTCCCTCTATCCTTCTGAGCATGATGTCCTTCTACAAGGACCAGTCTTTCCTGGACACGTGCCCAAAGTATGTGAGATGAAGCTTCAAAATCCTAACCTCCAATGAGAGACTTAGATTCACCCTCTCCAAGACAGACCTGTTTGTTTTCTTGGCCGTGCATGGTATGTTTAAGACTCTTCTCCAGCCCCATAAACTCGAAGGCATCAATTCCGCTTCTCTCCTCATTAGTCATAGTCCAGCTCTCTGAAGCATAACAGTTGCAAAGACCATGGCCTGGATTAGGCACACCTAAGTCTCCAGACTGACATCATTGCTTTTTAGCACTCTGGAGAGGTCTCTGATAGCATGTTTTCTCAGTGCAATTTGTCTTTTGATTTCCTGACTGCTGGTGTTAAGAGTGTTGACTGTGGAGCCGAGCAAACTGTAATTTCTAACAACCTCTTCTCCGTCTATCATGGTGCTGCAAATTGGCCCAGTGGTCAGAATCTTTGTCTTCTTGATGTTGAGCTTCAATCCATATTGAAGACTACAATCTTTGGCCTTCTGCTGCAAGTGCTTCAGGTCTTCTCCAGTTTCAGCAAGCAAGGTTGTATCATCTGCTGAGTCTTCCTCTAGTTTATAAAAATCATATGTTGCTAGGTGCTATAGTTAGCACTAACTTAATATACATTATATGATACTGTGGTCCTATACCAATGTCACAGTCATTGCTGTTCAAAACCATTGTTGTAAGATGTGAATCCATTTTATTGAGAGTTTTTCTCTTTTTTGTTGACATTCTGCTTTACAGACATGATGTCCTTTTCTAGGTCCAGTCTCCCTTGCTAACATGTCCAAAATTTATGAGATGAAATTTTACTATTCTTGTTTCTAAGTAAATGTTCTGGTTGTACTTTCATTGTTCTGAAAGTTCATGGTGTATTCAATATCTTTTTCTAGTACTATAATTCAAACACATTATTTTTTAGTCTTCCTTGTTCACTGTGCATCTTTTACACACATATGAAGTCATTGAAAATACCCTGGCTTGAGTCATGTGCACCCTAATCTTCAAGGTGACACGTTTGCTTTCAAACACTTTAAAAACATCTTTTGAATCAGATTTGCCCAATACAGTATGTTTTTTGATGCCTTTACTGCTGCTTCCATGGGCATTGATTGTGCATCCAAGTAAAATGAAATTCTTAAAGGATTCAATGAATTAAAATAATTTAGTGTAAATAAGTATTATTGATTCTTTTGTCCACAGTCTAAAATAGAAGCAACAATAAAATGTGGAATATGCTTTTAGAAAGTGAAAAAATAAAGAAAACTTGCGAGGTGAGGGAGATGGGGTTTTAAGTACACGATAGCATTAATTTTTCTTAAGGTTTTATGTTTATAGTCCAGTGTGTTAGGGAGATTCACAATACTAGAAATATAAAAATTTGACTTCTAATCACAAAAGATCATGTCGTGAGACTTTGAAAATACCCTCAGAATAGCTGTATAGCGTCACCATACAACTCAGCATCTTCTAAAATAAGAAAGACTGAAAAATAAACCAATATTGTTTTCCTTCTCTCAAGAGCTTAAAACTAGAATATTCCTTAACATTTTGTCCTCTATGTTTCCTGGAAGCTGAAACTATAAACTGCACCCAATAAACTTGTAGTAAAAATGGTTTGCAAAATATTTTTATATTCCATTATTTACTCATACTAACCTTTAATGTATAACTTTTAAGGCCAAATATAACCCTTAATATTTCCTTCAACACTGAAGTATAAACTTCTAAGCTCTCACAGTAGGGACTAGTCTGATTTTCTCACATGCCACACAGTGCTGTCTGTCAACAGAAGTGAAATGAACCTTCTAGAGAGTAAATTGCGTGATTAGACCAACTTCACATTCAAAGCAACTTTCACCCTCTCTCTCTGCCTCAATTAAATTCCAGGAGAACGTTTAACACTTCAGCTCCATTCACGTTTGTCAAGTTTAGTCAAGGAGAGGCTGGCATAAAATATAAAACAGGGCATCTATTCCCATCCCAATGCATAGGGACATAACCTTTACTTTCTGTCATGCTTACAATCCCAAGCTTTATTAAAAGCTTGGTAGATATTGCTTTCATGCTGTTTAGAATAAGCATCACGACTTAATGAGGACAAGTTAAATATAACCACTGAAACATTTCCAAATTGTCAGTTCCTGTACCTATTGTTATACTATACACGAGTTTATGTATATGTGCAAATTTATGCACATCAATTAAATTACTACTGTTAAAATTTATTTAAAAAATCTAAATACTACTTCATGCATTAAAAAGTATAACTAAAAATGTTTTCTAGAATAATAAGTTGTCAAAAGCTTCGTGCCTACTTGGGTTTTT
>NW_006399797.1:4996679-5013116 GCF_000299155.1 Elephantulus edwardii | reverse complement strand
AACAACAACAACAACAAGGCTGCCTCATCTTTCTCTCACAGAGGGGGGGTTGGTAGATTCCAACCACTGACTTTTCCCTTAACAGGCCACACCTACCACATTATTCCACCAGGATTCTTTAGAATTTCCTTTCAAACTAAAAAATGTTCTTTACCATGGAGTCAAAACTGACTCACATCTAACCCTCCCTTGACTTTTTGAGGCTGTAAATCTCATGGGAGGGAATTGCCCGTCATCGGAGTCTCTAGTGGATTTGAACAATCAGAGAGATGCAGGTTTGGGTTAGCGGTGAAACTCCTTGTGGACTATGCCACCAGAACTCCACTGTTGTTGTTTTGTACTATTCAGAGACAGTAAGTCACATGAGAGGAGATTGTCCATTTTTCTCTGACAAAGTAACTTGTTGATTTGAACCACAGATAAGCACCACCTTTGTGGTGGCATCACCCTCCTTACAGACCTGCACTTTCTCCAAGACATACCTATTTGTGGTTGTGTATTGTCAAGTCAGAACCAATCCTTAGCTGACCCTCCAGCAGATTTTCAGAAGCACTCCCATGGAACAGCTAGTGGATTTGAACCCCATACCTCGGAACAGAGCACATAAAACTGAATGGTTCAAAATCAGAAAAGGAGTACATCAGGGACGCATCCTGTCTCCATACCTTTTCACATCCAAGTACTAACCAGGCCCAACACTGCTTAGCTTCCAAGATCAGATGAGATAGAGTGTGTTCAGGGTGGTATGGCCATAGACCATACTGTTTCAATCTACATGCAGAAAAAATCATTCAGGAGGTTGGACTTTATGAGAAGGAATATGTCATTCAGGATTGGAAGAAGACTCATCAACAACCTGTGTTATACAGATAACACAACTTTGCTTGCTGAACCTGAGGAGGGCCCGAACCATTTGCCTCAGAGGGTAAAGGACTATAGTTTGCAATATAGATTGAAGCTCAATATCAAGAAAATGAAGATTCCCACCCCTGGGCCAATTCACCCTGGAGAGGGTGAAGCCATCCTGTTCTTCGGAGGCAAGTATGTTAGACTCTGTCACTTGAGAGGCTTTCCACTTGAGTAGTGCAAACAGTGTACTTGACTACCAACTAACTGAAGGTTGGCAGCTGGATCCACCCAGTGGAGCAAGAGAAGACAGGCTGAGCAATCTTCCTGTAAAAAATTTAAAGCAGCAAAACTTCTTCTATACAACACATCACGTTACCATGAGTTGGGATCAACAGTGAAGTTTTTGATATATGTCAGATATTGTGCTTGATGCTGGGGAAAACAATATGAATGAAACAGAAAGAGTAATTTCTTTCTTTCTCTCTGCCTTTTTGGTGCTGTTGTCATTTCATTTCATGGTTACAATTGGTTTATTTATGAGAAATTTTTCCCCTGCAGCTGATTTTTTTAAAGCAAAAGATTTCCCCAAATTATGGACAAATCCATTGGCACTTGATTTGTAATGTTTTGGCTGTAATTAAATATTGTTAGGTCACTTTAGAAACTTGTGTCACATGGGTTGAGGTCACATTGAGTTATTATTACAGTTATTTAACTTGGTTAGCCTGTAAAAATATACAATGTCAATAAGATCTGCATGCACAATTTAGTGACTTAGGCTTCACTTTTAAAATGAAGCAAACTCCCCCCCCCTCCCCATCCTTCTCCAAATACTTCTACCATCATTGAGTTAAACTTACTGAGCTTTGAGAAATAGAGACTGAAGTTGAGTGACTTGGTGGGAAATGTAGTGTTACATAGGATAATAGGGAAGGCCTCTTTACTAAGTAAGGTAGCATTTGAGAAAACCGGAACACAGATATGTGTGGATAGAGAGTTGTGTGCATAGTGAAAAGCATGTTCTGAGGCCCTGGGGTGATTGGGGTAGTCATGGAACAGCAACAATGATAAATAATCCTGGTAGCATGGCAATGTTCACAGTAAGAGTTGAGGTTTTCTTATTTAATAGTACGACATTGAGCTTGAGTTTGGTTAGTAGTGGTTTTCCAGCTGGTTGTCTCAGAGCAATATTATCTTGCAGGGACAACTCTGATTCTCACAGTACGGGATTTCTAGGCTGATATTTTACAGGGTGATTACTCATGCTAGCAACCTCGGAGCGAGAATTCTACTCCTTCCCAGTTGTTATTGCTTGGCAGTAGAAGAAGATTCCACATCTGAGCATTAATGGTGATATGCATGGGAATTTATGCTAATTTTCTGCCTGCAGTATGTTATTTTGGATCTTACTAGGTTCAAATGGCAAAGTAGGTTAATGAGAGATGTATATTATTGTAAAGGAATATTGGGTGCTATACAGAAAATGCAGTGAATTATAGGAGTGTGTAGCTTCTTGGCTTCCTGAACAGTCTATTTCATGGCTGGGCCTTTTAAAACTATAGCATGTTCATCTTCTATTCTGTTCAAGTTACATTCGAGTGTTAGATTTATACATTCTGAGAGAAAACAATCTTTTTCCCTCCTCCCAACTAAATCTGAATGGAGAGTGTGGAACTATTAGGTGAGGGAACAGAATTAGAGGTCTCTCTTTTTAAATTAAAGTTCTCTCCTATTTGCTGGTTGGAGCACTGGTAAGTAGTCTGGAAGCACTTAGTGAAATTAAATTAGCATATGCTTCAAGACTACTTGCCCCAGGACTACGCACATCTTGTAGGATAGTCTTAGAAAAGTAAAAGAATATTCTGAAGACTTATCTTTATTTATTTGTCTGCCTGTCTAGGTAGGTAGCTATCTATCTGTCACCCAACTATTTCTGTGTTGTTAGAGCAGTATATGAGAGCTGGAGGAAGAAAAGGTGTTCACAACTAGAAATTGAGGAATTAAATAGTGGAAGATTTATGTTGTGTAGGATGCTTCACAGGGAAACTTAAAGGGCAATACATTCAATATAAATAGAGCAATTTGAATAAATATTATACACTGGATATACATTTAAAACTAAGGAGGTGTATATGTTGTTGTTATGTGCCATCAAGTCGCCCGCGACTCATAGGAACCCTATGTGCAACAACCCTAAACTCTGCTCTATCCTATGCCAACCTTATTGTCTCTGACACACTTATCCCCATTACCCCAGTCACTGAATCAATCCAATTCATTGAAGGTCTTCCTCTCCTTTATTGTTCCTCCACCCTCCCAAGCATGATGTCCCTCTCCAAGGACTGGTCCTTTTTTGCAACATGTCCAAAGTATGTCAGATGAAGCTTCAGAATCCTTGCTTACAAGGAACAGC
This sequence comes from Elephantulus edwardii, assembly GCF_000299155.1. Lineage (NCBI taxonomy): Eukaryota > Metazoa > Chordata > Mammalia > Macroscelidea > Macroscelididae > Elephantulus > Elephantulus edwardii. Next base: position 5,009,854 of record NW_006399797.1, on the reverse strand, counting down.
CTGTTCTCACCCTCTCTAAGATGAACCTGTTTGTTCTCCTGGCAGCCCGTGGTATATTCAATACTCTTCTACAGCACCACAGTTCATAGGCATCAGTTCTCCTTCTGTCATCCCTAGTCATTGTCCAGCTTTCAGGTGCATAATAAGTAATTGCAAAGACCGTGGTACCTGGATCAGGCGCACCTTGACATTGTTGCTCTTTAGTACTTTGGAGAGGTTTTGAGCAGCAGACTTTCTGAATGCAATTAATCTTTTAATTTCTTGGCTGCTGGTACCAAGAGTATTGACTGTGGAGCCAAGCAAACTAAAGCTGTTAACAATCTCAATCTATTCACTATCTATAATAAAACTGCCAGTGGGCCCAGTGGTGAGAATCTTTGTTTTCTTGATGTTGAACTTCAATCTATATTGAAGGCGGCAGTCCATGACCTTCCACAATAAGCAGTGTCCTATTTTAGGTATTGTTGAAGTTATTTAAAATCTAACTGATCCCGTGTCCAGTGTAATGGAATATTGTTTGGTCCTGTGCTAGCCATCTTTGTGTCTCCGCTTAAGTCCGTTGTTGTGCTTGTGACCATTGTGACTGTAGTTGCTGGGTCAGTTCATCTTATTAAGCATCTCCTGCTTTTATTGGCCCTCCATTTTTCCAAGCATGATGTCCTGGAGCAAAGTTTCTGGTGGGCGGGGGGTTGGGGGGATAAGAAAAATCTACATTGCCATCCAGCCATTTCCAACTCATATCAACCTTCCATCAGTTTTCTAAGGCTAGAAATATTTTTTAAATATTTTTTATTTTGCTTACAAAGTTCATTTATATTTCATACTGTCCATTCATATTGTGTTTCATACAATCATTTCAATTAATTATATTTTAGAAAATGAACTGACACTGAACCATTGCTCTGTCTTTCCAGATTCCTGCCAGATTGTTTCTATTTCCTTTCCCATCCCTCCCTCTCTCCATCAAATTGTGCAACCCTATGATCTTCATCATCCCTCTGCTCCTACCGTCACCACCTTGGATTCTCGTACACATTCTCCTAGTCATTTTTCTATATCTACAATAATGGTCTTATGCAGTATTTGTCCTTATGGGACTCAGTTTGTTCACTCAGCACAATGCTCTCCAGTCTCTCCCAAGTAATGTAATAATTTTAGAAATCATTGCTCTTGCTTCTTGTATAGTATTCCATTGTGTGAATGTACCATAATTTCTCAATCTATTTGACTGTGGTTGGACATTTGGACTGTTTCCATGTTTTTGCAATGGTGACAAATGCTGCTATGAACATAGGTGTACAAATATCCATTTGTGTCTCAGTCCTCATTTTCTTGGGGTATATGCCAAGCAGTGGAATAGCTGGGGTCGTATGGAATTTCTGACCCTTCCTATTTTTCTGCCACAGAGTCACTGGTTAATTTGAATTGCTGGAGATGCATGGCATTTTGGTTAGCCATGCAACATGCTGTGGAGTATGCCAACAAGGGCTCTTATCTAGTGCTATTATATGAATTAAACATATATTTATGTCAACATTCTATTTTTAAAAATTTTCATTAATTTTAATGAAAGTTTACGGAGACTTTGGATTTCAGTTCATTCATTGTTGCACTTTTCTCCCTGCCCAACCTCCCCCCCCCCCCAGTTTGCTCTTCTCTTTTAAAAGTAGAAGAAAAATTCTTTCATTGTTATACAATCCCTCCCTCCAATGTTTTTGTTGGTTCCTGTCAAGTTGAGTACAACTCATAGCAACTCTATGAACAAAAGATCTGAACCTTGTCTCATCTTGTGACATCATTGTCATTCCTTATTGCTGCAGTCACTGTGTCTATCCACCTGGTTGAGGGTCTTCCTCTCTTTTGCCATCCCTCCACCCTTCCAAGCATTATGTCCCTCTCCAAGGTATAACTTCTCCTAGCAACATGCCAAACGTTTATAAGATGAAACTTTATTGTTTGCCTTCAAGGAGCACTCTGTCTTTCTACAATAATTTATATAATAGCATTTTCTCCAAGACATACCTGTTCTTTGTTCTCCAGCACCACAGCTCAATGATGTCAATTCTTCTGTCATTCATTGTCCAGTCCTTGGATGCATAGCAAGTGGTTTAGAAGACCAGGGCCTAAATCAAGTATACTTTAGCCTTCAAACTGTTATCATTGCTCATCAATAACTTGGAAAGGGTCCTGATGACAGTTTCCCAGGGCAAGATATCTCTTGATCTGACTACTGTTTTCAAGACACTTATTGTGTATCCAGGTAAGATGAAGTTGTTGACAATTTCAGTCTTTTCTCTGTCTATTATGATGTTGGCTGTAGGTCCAGTAAGGAGATTTTGAAAATTTTATTGATGTTGAGTTGTAATCCATATTGAAGGTTGTAGTTTTCTAACCTTTGCAGAAAGCACTTCAAGTCCTCCTCACTTTCAACAAGCAAGGTTATGTCATCTCCACAGTCAGTGAAGCTTTCTCCAATCCTGATTCCACATTTTTCTTCATAGAGTTCAGGGTCTTAAAGAGTTTGTTTAGCATTAAACCGTGTGTTGTTCTTCTCTGTTTAGCCTCTTTAGACTGTTTATATTTTATACATATGTATACATATGTAAATTTGATGACACATAACCGGTAATTTGAGCTCTGGTGGCCTAGTAGTAAGAGGCAGTGCTGCAATCCTGAAGACACATGGTTCAAAACCACCACTGCCTCTGAAAAAAATCACTGGAAGTTGGGTCCAACTTGACAATAGACAATAACAACAACAACCAGCAATTTGGAAAATGTGCCATATTTGGAAATGGAGGCTTAGGAATAAAGCAAAAATTAAAATAAGAGTGAAACTTTAGACTAAGAGTGGAAAAGTAACTATGAACTGAGAAATATAAGTAATTCATCTTTTTGTACATAATATTAAAAAAAAGGAAAACTGTGCATAGACCTGTCAATTGGAAATCAAATAATCTTTTCTGAATTCTTCATTTTGTAATTCCAGGGATATTTCCTGAGTGAAAGGTTATTTCAAACCCATTCTACAATATTCATTATTAACATAATAGATAGTTTTTGGAAGCAGGAGTGGCATCCACTTCGTAAACAACATGCCTCTGGAAACTCTATGAACTTTGATAAATGTCAATAGTTATAGAAAGTCTTCAAGCCTTTTGTTCACAGAGTCTTTATGAGTTCTGCTCAACTTGACAGCAATCAACCACAATAACAACAATAGATAGTTTAAATGTACAATGGATTGACTCGTCAACATCCTACATTACGCAAATGACACAACTTTGCTTGCTGAAATTGAGAAGGACCTGAAGTGCTTGCTGCAGAAGGTTAAGGACTGTAGTCTTCAATATGGAATGAAGCTCAACATCAAAAAGACAAAGATTCTCACTACTGGATCAATTGACAGTACCATGACTGATGGAGATTGAATTGTGCTGGGAAAAACTGCTATAAGGACCTTTTAAGAGTACTGAAAAGCAATTATGTCAGTCTAGAGACTAAGGTGTGCCTGAACCAGTCCATGGTCTTTGCAATTACTTGTTATGCATCAGAGAGCTGGACAATGACTAAGGCTGACAGAAGAAGAATTGATGCCTTTGGGTTGTGGTGCTGGAGAAGAGTCTTGTATATATCGTGGAATGAAAACAAATAGGTCTGTCTTGAAAAGGGTGAAACCAAGTTTCTCCTGGGAAACTAGGATTTTAATGCTCTGTCTAACATACTTCTGGCATGTGGCTAGGAGGGACAGATTCTTGCAGAAGGACGTCATGCTTGGAAGGGTAGGGGGACAATGCAGGAGAGGAAGATCTTGAATGAGATGGATTGATATTGTAACTGGGGCAATAGAGGTAGGTGTGTCAAAGTCAATGAGACTGGTTCTGGACAGGGCAGGGTTCAGAACTATTGTACACAAGTTTGCTATGAGTCACAGGCCACTTGATGGCATAACAACAGCAATGTAAAATATGGGCCCTATGGTGGTCTAGTGAGTAAGAAGTGCTGCATTGGCAAAGGCATCCGATCTGAATCCACCAGATGCTCCATGGAAGAAAGGTGAACAGTCTCCTTCCAAGTGATTCATTGGCTCTGAAAACCCACTGGAGAATCATCTATGAGTGGATTCTGACTCAGTGACATATAACAACAACAACAATATGTAAAAAAAAATCCAATCTTTTTCTAAATAATTATTAGCCATAATGCTTCTAGTCATTGTGGTATTGAAATCATACTTTAATCAACCATAGCATCAGTAAGACTATGGATAAGAGAATGAACATCGAGGAATGTTATCTGCCCCCTCTTCTTCTTGTTATTCCTTTATTATGATGATGTTTCCTTTATGAGTCATCGCTTTCTGTGTGTTGTGTGCTCTGACATGGTTATCATTCCTAGAGACTAAATGAAAAGTAGAACTTTCCCCATAAGATGTTCCAGGTTGTAATCTTTCCAGGAACAGATCACTATGTCTTTTTTCATCATAGAGTGCTTGGTGGGTTTGAACTTCAGACTTTTGGGTCAGCAGCCAAATTCTTAAACATTGCAGCAACCAGGGCTCTTCCAGTCCAGTTCTCTATACTTTCAATTTTCATTAACCGATCTCCTTCTAGGTTCTTTTCTGGAATGATGGAACCGTTGTGGAAAGCTGATGTGATGTACTTCCTTTGTGAACCCAGTATCAGGGTTTTCTTTCTTTTATCCTGGTGGCAAAATCTTTGAGGAGTTGTACTTCTTACCCAAAACTTGCACCTCTCTGCTGATTTCATTAATTCCTTAGACGGAGCTCTGATGGTTTAGTGGTAAGGAGTTGTACTGCCAACCAGAAGGTGAGTAGTTCAAATTCACCAGCTGCTCTGTGGTAGAAAGATTGGCATTCTCCTCTGCCCTGTGATTAACTGCCTCTGAAAACTGGCTGTGAGTAGGCTCTGACACAATAGCTATGAGAATTCATTCTTTAAATTTATTTTCTCTGTTCTCTTAACTTTCTCCCTAGCAATAGTCTTTGCCCTTTCAACACTTATGACTTTTATCCCCTTGAAGACATTTCCGGGGCTGCCTTTAGGAGGTATGTTTGCTCCTTTCATGCCCTTCTTATCCATTGGCTATGCATATTCACTTGAGTTTAAATATTTTTAAAATTAGGAGAGTGGACTTTGCTGCCAGCACTTAAGTTCCCAAATTATTAAATACAGTAGATGAATCACCATTTGACTAAATTTTCTCTATTAGACTTTGTTGCTATTTCTCACTTAAAACCCATGGATGGCCTTTGAGATGTTCTTCAGAAGCTTCCTTTTAAGACTTTTATTGAAAATCTCCTTCCTGGATTTATTCAGTAAGGCAGCAATTCAATTTACCATATACCAATTCCACTTAGTTATTGGTTCCTCCAAAGATAATGACTATTTATCTAATCATATGGTAATTGCTGAGCAGTGGTGGGCAATTATATCTTCCTGCACAATTACAAAGTAGATGTAGTATTTGGGGGAGTTTGTTTGATCAGAGTTTATTTTAATAGGCATTCATTTGTTATTGAGAGATAATAGCATACAGTTATCTATAGGGAAATGGCAAATGCCTTTTAGTTTCACATTATAACCTATTATTATAGGTTAGCACTGAAGAAGCAAAGTGTATTCCCTCATCGAAATGAATTTCCTCGTTACTGAAGAACTAGGCTTTTGGTTTCTCTGATTGAAAGCCATTTACAAGTGCTTAATGAGGATCATCTTTATGTATGCTTAGTTTGAAAAGCAACACAAATATACGCAAGGGTCAATAAACATAGTTAATGATCACTTGGAATTTTAGCTCCAGAATTCCTTACAAAGTTCCTGCTAAGTTCCTAGACTACTAGAATCAGTAGTTGGTATGACATTGAGCCTACCATTGGGAGGAATTTTTCTCATGTAAATGTCTGGGCTTCACTTCATTGAGGTTCTCATTCAGTTAATCAAGCTAAGGAGCTCTAGTTGCAATCTGGAAGAGAGCCAGTTTTGTTCCCAGTCCCTTGAAAGGTTATACAACAGAATGTGGAAACTATTAAACAATTTAATTAATATCTCATGCAAGTAAAATATTGTTAAAGATCATCCAAAAATTTCTAGAACAGTACATTGAGAGAGAACTGCCAGAAGTTCAGGCTTGATTTAGAAGAGGTTAATGGCACCAGGGATATCATTGTTGATGTCAGATGGATCCTGGATGAAAGCAGAGAACACTAGAGGAAATTGTATTTGTGCTGTATTGACTGTGTAATGGCATATTATTGTGTGGATCATAATAAACTACGGCTAACATTGAGAGGAATGAGAATCCCATAACAATTACTCTTATATGCACCCTATATGTAGAGCAAGAAGCTGTTGTCTGAACAGATCAAGGGAACAAGAACATGCTTTCAAATCTGGAAAGGTGCGTGTCAGGGTTGTCACATACAACCATACCTTCTCCACACCTTTTAATTAGCATGCTGAGCAAATCATTCAAGAAGCTGGACTTTATGAAGAAGAATGTAATATCAGTACTGGAGGAAGATTCATCAAGAACCTGCATTTTGCCGATGACACAACCTTGTTTGCTGACAATGAGGACTTGAAATGCTTGCTGCAGAAGATCAAAGACTAAAGTCTACAATATGGATTGCATCTCAGCATCCAGAAGTCAAAAATCTTCATTATTGGACTGATAAGCAACATCATGATGCATGGAGAAAAGATTGAAGTCAATGATCTCATCTTACTTGGATCCACTATCAGCACTCTTAGTACCAGCGATCAAGAGGTCAGGAGATATGCCATATTTGGGAAGTTTGTCATCAGGAGCCTCTCTAAATTACTAAAGAGCAATGATATAAGTTAGAAGACTAAGATGCACCTGATATTTATAATGGTCTTTTCAGTCAATTGCTAATATGTAAGCTGGACAATGGATAAGGATACCAGAACAATAATTGATATTTTTGAACTGTGGTAGTGGAGAAGAGTACTGCATATCCCACGCACTGCCAAAATAATTAACATATATGTCTTAGAGAAAAGTGCAGCCAGGATGCTCTTTAGAGGAAAAAATGATAAAGCCTCTTTTCACATACATCGGGAATGTTGCTATGATAAGGTATTCCTTGGAGAGGGACATCAGACTTGGAAAGGTAGAGGGTCAACGAAAGAGAGGAACACCCTCAATGAGATGGTTTGTCACAGTGACTGCAGAAATAGGCTCAAGAATATCAGCAGTGGTAAGAATGGCACAGGATAGGGTTCAGATACATGTTGTTCATGGGGTTGCTGTATTCAGCTCGATGGCACTTAACAATAACAACAGTGGCAGCCTTGTTGCCTGAAAGTGTAGAAAGTGTTTGCTGCAGAAAATAAAATCTACATTCTTAAGTAGAAATTAAATATTGACATTAAAAAGACATAAATTCTTACTACTGGACCAATAAGCAACATCGTGGTAGATGGAGAAAGGATTGAAATTGTCAACGATTTCATCTTACTTGGATCCACAATCAACACCCTTGGTAACAACTGTCAAGAAATCAAAAGATGTATCATAAAGGTAAAATCTTCTGTCAAGGACCTCTCCAAAGTTCAAAGGAGCAATGATATTAATTAAGACACTAGGGTACACCAGATCCAATCCATGGTTTTTTTACTTACTATGCATCTGAAAGTTCAGTATTGAATAAGGACAGTAGAAGAGGAATCTGTGCTTTTGAGTTTTGTTAGAGATGAGTACTGAATAGCCCATGGACTGTTTAAAGAACAAATGGATATGTCTTGAAGAAAGTGCGGTGAAACTTTGTCTTAGAAATTTTGGACATGTTGTTAGGAGAAACCAGTACTTGGAAAAAGACATTAAGCTTTTGAATCAGACAATCATGTGATATACTATGCTGGAGATGAAAAGATAAGGAAAAATGAGGTTGTTTTCTCAGTTGATGAGATGAAGTGTCAGTGAAAGAGGAAATGGATTGAAACAGTGACTGTAACAATGGGATCAAGTATGTTGAAGATGATGAGAATGTTACAGTGCAGGGCAGGGTACAGATCTACGATTCAGGGTCATGATGGGTTTGATTTGACTCAGTGGCACCTAATACCAACAAGTGGCACAGTGTGTTACATAATAGGATGCTAATTAAAAGACTAGTAATTTGAACTCGCTGTTTGCTCTGGGAGAGAATCATGAGGTATTCTACTCTCACAAATATTTGTTGTCTCAGAAATCCAGTGGAGGGTGGCAGAGCTCTCTCTTTGTTGTTGTTATTATTATTATTAAGTGCTATCAAGTCATAGTACCTATCTATAATTTATAATTTATGTTGTTATAGTGGTTGTTATATACTGTCAAGTTGTCTACAACTCCTTTATGTACAATAGCCATGAATCAACCAAGTAAAGGGGACCTAACATCATGATCTTTGTAATTACTTGCTATGTATGTATCAGAGATCTGTACAATGAATAAGGATGTTAGAAGAATTGATGCCTTTGAGTTGTGCTGGAGAAGAGTATTGAAGATACCACGGTCTGCCAAGAAAACAAATGGGTCTGTTCTGAAGGTGAAACTGAGTTGCTCCTTGGAGTCAGTGATTTTGAAGGTCTGTTGTCAGAAGGGTCCAGTCCTTGGAGAAGGAGGACATCAGGCTTGGAAGGGTGGAGGGACAGGGTAGGAGAGGAAGACCCTGGATGAGATGGATTTACATAGTAGCTGAGTAATGAGGGATAGAAGTATCAGAGAAAAGGAGATTGGCTCAGGATAGGGAGAGGGTTCAGAGCTATTGTGGATAGGGTTGCTATGAATCACAGGCAACTCTATGGCACATAACAGCAAAAACAGGTTGCAGTTAAGGCCCTACAGTTTATTTTTTATCAAGAATAATGATCCTTGATAAAACTTAAGCATCCTCAGTTTTAAGAGTCACTGGTTATCACATGGGCACTAGGTCTTAGGAATGTAGGCGTGTGTGGAGACCAATGGAGTATTTCTTCACCCTCTTTGGTACTTCTGCCTCACACAGAAGTACATAGGTCCATATTCTCTTTTCAGAGGGTAGGCTTCTTCCGCCTTTTCAGTTTCAATGGACATTTTTGCTTTGAAAATTACATACATCCCTAGTGAGAGTGTTTGTCATAAAATATTTTTTTCTTATGTTGTATATCCTGGGATGGTAAGTATAACACATATATGGTAAATGCTGATGATATAACCCCCCAAATTTATTTTAGAATATATTAATACAGGATAAATTCCCTCTTGTAAGGATTATTATTAAATTCTGCCATCAAAACAATAGTTAATTTTATTGAGTAATTACTCAGGTGGGTTATGCATATTATATGCATTATCCCTTTTAATTCCTTCAGTCTCCTATTGAGGGAGGCAATATTTTAACATGGAGAAAGAAATTTGACACAGAGAAAAGTAAAGAATAAAACTTGGTAACTCTGTAAACACCACTAAGCAAAATCTAGGTTAATGGTTTCTTAGCATATTCACTATGGTCAATGTTATTAGGGCTAAAACATGATTGATACTTTGAAAAGGCATTTTTAACCTGCAAAAAAGCAAAACCCCAATTTACTGGCATCAGTGGGATTATTTTTTTTCTTTCCTTCCCTTTTCCTCTCCTTCCTACCTCTTCTTCCTGCAAACCAAAGAGTGTCTGACCCTGATTACAAGAGAAGGGCTCAGTGCTGTTTGCTCTATAAGTGCTGCTCAAAGGCGGTGAGGAAATTATATTCACAGAAGTGGCTGCTTTGCCCCGATTTATTTTCATGGTGGAGGAGACGAAGGGAAAGAATGTCTACATAGCTTAGGAAACTACAAAGACCTGTAAAATGCATATAGTGTAGAGTGAAATGAATACACCCAAGTGAGAGCTAGGCTTTTTAAAAATTGGCAGTTTTACTTCACTGTTTATCAGTGAAGTAAAGGCAGCATGCAAGTGCAAGAGTATTCTTGCAGATGCCAGGAACAGGGTTACTGAATGAGTGTCATAGAAGAGGAGATTTCTGTCAGGTGGTGGGTTTGCTAGCAGCAGGAGGTCCATTGTCTGGACTTTGCAATAGAGTCATGATATTCAGTGCCTACTTGTGAACAAAGCTGGGTAGGAAACTCAGGCAATAAAGCATTTCTTCTTTCATATTTCTCTAGAGCTCTTCATAATACATTTAGTATGGGTCCAAGAAGTATAGACTCTGTTTCTAGGAGGTAATTAGCATTAAAAAGGCTTATACATTTTTGCAATTTGGGATCATTTATAATCTTGGAGATATATTTCATTTATCTGAAAATCTTAGTAAGGGGAAACCGAAATGGTGATCACATAAATAGTTTGGTAAGGCTTAAGGAGAAAAGTTTACTGGGTCCTTTAAGTTACATGATTTATAATAAAAAGTAAGATAGAAAGTTACAAAATTCTTTGAATGTCAAGAAGGGATTAGTTCTGAATGACTTTATTTTCATGATAATGTTTGGATCATAATAAAACACTGATTGGAGATTCAATGTAATAGCTCATTTAGCAGACTTGTGTGTTTCTTTTTACTTGCTAGAAGAGTCCACTTAAGGTTGTTTATATGCTTCTAATTTTCAAGTTCCTGTGTGAACTCAGTCAGACTTATTTAACAATGAATAACATATCTGTTTCATGAAAATCCTTAAATTATAGTGGTGACAAATTCTAAAATACTGGGGGTGTCTTAATTTAACAATGCAAGTTGTTGGGATAAATTGCCCTTTAATCAAGTAACTAAGGAATTCAGTGTCTGATTGGAGAAGTTAATTTGTCACAATACTTACTAAGTGTTCTCTGGCAATTCTGGAATTTTTTTTTTTTTTTAATTTTCTGGTGTTTGTGAATGGTGCTGGGAAATTCTCAGTCATTATTTTTCAAATATTTCTTTTGAAGAAATGGTTCTTAACTATTGCTTCAAATATTTGTTCTTTTTTTCTTTTGATGGTCTCATCATGTGTATAACTTCTTAATTGTTCCATTGTCCTTGGTTAAGCTGGGTTTTTGTTTGTCTTCTTAGGAAGTTTCTATGACATACCTTCAAGTTAATGGATTTTTTTCTTAGCTTAGTCCAGTGTAGCCCACCAAAGGCATTCTTCCTTTCGTTACATTGTATTTCTAAAATTTTCAATTAATATTTTGTTTCTTTTATTTTTTATAATATATACAGCAAAACATACACCCATCCATCAATTTCTCCATGTAAAAATTTCAGCCGCTTTGATTACATTCTTTGAGTTGTGTAGTCATTCTTTCTTACCTTCTGTTTCTTTTATAAACAAAGGTAAGAAGTTGACTCCCAATGCAAAAACACGTGGTTCAAGTGCTGCTGCTTCTCAGAAGAAGGATGGACAGTCTTTCTCCTTGTGATTTACTGCCTCTGAAAGTCCGCTGGAGGGTCAGCTATGAGTCGGTTTGGACTTGATGGTACACAAAAACAATAACAACAACAACTTCCCATAAGGCTTCTATAGAATCTTTTAAATTGCTTTTAATAATTTGATTCCTTATTGTTTTAAGAAACTGTAATGTTCAAAGAAGACGTGGGGTTTTTTTGTTGTTGTTGTTGTTTTTATTTCAAAGATTCCCCCCCCCCCTTTATTTCTTCTCCTCCTTTCATTGTTGTCAAATTGATTCTGACATGAAGCTGACCCTCAGGCAGAGATCCAAAGGTGTAAACTGTACAAAGAAGAGTGGACTACACTCTTCCTGTTTGAGCTGCTGGTGGATTTTAACTCTCAGAAAGCCATGATTTGGGGGTCAGCAGCACAACTCCCTACAGACTATGCCACCAGGCCAACCTTTTATTAGTTAAGCTGAATCAGAAAAGTCAAGAGATATTTCTTTGAAGATTTAAAGATTATCTCCGGGTAATAGTTTCAGACGTTTATTTCACATTCATAGTTCCATGAATTCTGGAATGCCCCTCTTAGTTCAGGATTGTTCTTTGGAACCTTACATTGAAATATTCAGTAATAGTATCAGAGCACCACCATCCAGGTCTGTTTTCGTAGCAAAAGGGGCATTCATACATGGAGGTAATTAGCCCATATTCCCCATCTTCTTCCTGTTGTTGGTTCTCTTCCTTCCCCTGTTGTTCCACACAAGTAGAGACCAATTATGTCTTGCATGGCTGCTTTAAAGTTTTAGAGACCACAGGTACTATGCATCAAAGGTAGGGATAGAACTGAAGCACTAAATATGCTTATCTTGTTGTTAAGTGCCACTGAGTCGTAGACACAACTTACAGTGACCCTATGAATGAAAGACTTGAATTCTTGTATAACTTTCATCGTTTTCACCAAGTTCATAGGGTTCCTGGAGGCAATCTGTTTTGGCAGTAGATGGCACTCCTACTTCCAAGCTTGTTTTAATCCGGGAGCTTCACTAAACGCTGTCCACCATGGGTAATCGCTATCACATTTGACACATCAGTGTCACGTGTTTAACCACGAATTACCTCTGTACAGCAATGCACAGACTAGTTCTATACCACTTAGAAGAATATTTGACAAAAAACAATTAAAAGCAGGCCTGAGGGCTGCAGATTAGAATCACCCCCTTTGGCTTAGTAGCATAACTTTCTATCCACTAGGCCAAAAGAGCTCTCTTGTTGTGCCATCAAGTTGTAGATGACTCATAGTGACCCTATGGATGAAAGACCTGAACACTTGTATAATTTCAATCGTTTTTCCAGGTTCATAGAGTTTCTAGAGGCAAGCTATTTCGGAAGTAGATGCCACTCCTGCTTTCAAGCTTGTTTTAATCAGGGAGCTCCATCAAACTTCCAGTTTAAATATTCTTATTTAATCTAATTAAAATGATGAGTCTAAGGACAAGACTTTCACACATTGAAACTTAAAGAAATGTAATCAATTAAAGAAAGTATATATTTTCCAATATGGATCATTACTGATAGCAATCTCTCTGTATTTATTATTGGTTATGTGATGAAATACTTTTGAGCATAATAATCCCATTTTTTCTTAAATAATTCTTTTTCAAAGCCTTTTAATTCAGGATAATTAAAAAAACAATTTTTTACATTTTTTTCTGGATTTTATGAGCAAGAGCCTATGGTGATGAAGGAAGAAGTTCAAGCTGCTTTGAAGGAAATAGCAAAAAATAAGGCCCCAGGAATAGATGG
>NW_006399797.1:4984470-4992294 GCF_000299155.1 Elephantulus edwardii | reverse complement strand
GGGGTAATCGGGATGGGTGTGTCAGAGGCAGTGCGGTTGGCGCAGGATAGAGCAGGGTTTAGGGCTGTTGTGCATAGGGTCGCTATGAGTCGCAAATGACTCGACGGCACATAACAACAACAACAACAACAGTTTAAAAGCAACCAATAACACTGGGTCATGTTGAGTAAGGTTGTAATTATTAAAATAATATTCAGTGCTGAATATAATGTAGTTGGCTTTTGAATGCTTATACGATTGATAATGGGAATACTATTAAGGACAAATACAAAATATGTGACTAGCAATTTAGTAATAGGTACTAAAAACCTGTAAATCTAGTGTCTAATATGAGAAACAAAACTGGTTAATAATGTGCTATAGTAGATCAATTACCAGGGATGTTGAAAATCATGATCCTTAACCTCCAAACCAAGAAATACAATTGCATGAGCTTTTTAGTAGTACATAAAGAGCTTTAGTAGCTATTTGTTGTTGTGGTAAATATATCTACCACAAAACTTTTTCCAATTGAACTTTACAGGTGTCCAGCTCATTGGTGGCAATTACAATAATTGACTGTGGAATCTAATCATTGACTAAATGCAGTATTTCCATCATGATTAAGCTCTCTCTCCCTTTCCACTTCTGGTAACCACTAACAAACTTAGTTCTCCATAGATTTTCTTGTCTTTTTATATAATTGAGGCCATATAATATTTGTCTTTTTTAAAAATAGACTTATTTCTGTCAGCATGAGGTTTACCAAGCTTAATCTATATTGTAGCATATTTCAAGATTTTATTTTTCCTACTGACTTAGTATTCCATTATATTTATATACCACATTTCATGTGTGCATGCATATATTAGTAAGCATTTAGGTTCTTTCTAGTTTTGTCTATTTGGAATAGTGCTAAAATAGACACTAATGTACACATTTCTGTTTGTGTTCAGTTCTGTTAAATATTTACCAAGGAGTTGGATAGGTGTTTTTTTTTGTTTGTTTTTGTTTTTTTAAACTAGGATTTTTTAGGTTTTTGCGATGCTACCATGTATATCAGGGAACTCTGGTGGTCTAGTGGTAAGAGCTGCACTACAATCCCAAAGCCCTGCGGTTCAAATCCATCAGTTGCTCTGCAGCAAAAGGATAGGAAGTCTCCTCTCATGCAGTGCACTGCCTCTGAAACCCTAGATGGTTAGCTGTGGGTCTGTTCCAACTCAACACACAACCACACCCCTGCCTCCACCACCACTACATCACTTTTCACAAAGGCCACTTTGCATTCCTATCAGCAATGGGTAAGGGCTCATATATCTAGGAAGACTAAAATAGTATCTCTTTATGGTTTTGATGTTCATTTCCCTGACTGCTAGTGGCCCTGAGCATCTTCTCATGTTTGGTAGTCATTTGGATACACTCTTTGGGAAAGAAACCTTCAAGTCCTTTTCTCATTTTGTGATTACTTTGTCTTTCTGTTGTCAAAGTTTCTATATATTTTGACTATTCATATTACTGTTTTTATATGTACTTTGGAAATCCTATGGAGGGTAGATATGAGTAGGAACTCATTCAACAGGATTGAGTTTTGACAGTTTTAGTAGTTGAAGAGCATGTTCTTAAATTAAGAAATATGAATTCTCCTACTTTGTTATCCTCTTTCAACATTGTTTTGCTATTTAGAACCTCTTGCCATTCCACATAAAATTGAAGATTGGTTTTCTATTTCTGTAAAAAAGACTATTAGAATGTTGATTGGGACTATATTGGATCTACAGATTTTTTTCAGTTGTTTTGACACCTTAATAATATGAAGTCTTCCAGTCCATGATCATGTAACATCTTTCCATTTATCCCTTCAATTTCTTTCACCAGTGTTTTATAGTTTTCATTGTATAAGTCCTTCATGTCTGATTAGATTTATTTCTATGTATTTTATTCTCTTAGATACCTAAGATATTCATGTTTGATGCTGTTGAGTCTACTTTGACTTATAGCTACCCTCTGCATAATCGAATGAAACTCACTGGATCCTGTGTCGTCCTCATAATCTGCCTGTTATTATAGTCATTGTATTATTTCATCTCATTGAGGGTCTCCCTGTCATTCACTGACCCACTGTTTTCCAAGCATAGTGTCCTTTTCCAGAGACCGACCTCTCTTGATAATATTTCCATAGTATATGGGACAAAGTTTTACCATTTTTCATTCTAAAGCATACTCTGTCTTCACTTCTAAGACAAATTTGTTTGGTTTTTCATCATCCATAGCATATTTAATATTCTTCTCCAAGAATACAATTCAAAGTGATCATTTCCTTAGTGTTCCTATACATTTCCCAAATTTCTTGTGCATGGAAAGCAATTAAAATGATCATGGCTTAGGTCAGACTCATCTTGGTTTCTAAAGTGGCATTCTTATTTTTTTTAACACTTTAAAGATTCTGTGGCAGCAGATTTGTCCTATGCACTGTGTAATCTGATTTCTTGAACATTTCTTTAATGAATATTGATTAAAGATCCACGTAAGTTAATTCATTAACATTTTAAATCTTTTATTTTTCTGTCATGTCTTATTGGTCCAATTGTAACTCTCTACAGAAGAATGTCTATTTTTGTTTTATTGACTATGCAGATACATTTGACTGGATCATAGCAAGTTGTGTCCAACATTGAGAAGAATGGGAATCCTAGAACACTTGATTGTGTAGTAACCCTTTGTACTGTGAATGGTTGCTTCTTAGTTCATGTACAGGTTCTGTTTGAGCACTATTAACTATTCTGGAATTCCCATTCTTCACAATGCTATCCACAATTTATTATGATTACTACAAGTAGACAAGAGGGAGCCTTGGTGGCCTAGTGGTAAGAAGCTGTGTTGCAATCCCTAAGGTATGCAGTTTGGATAATCTCCTTCCATGTGATTAACTGCCTCTGAAAACATGCTGGAGTTGGTTTCAACTCAATGGCACACAACACTAACACTAACACTAACACACCAACAGGTAGATGGGATTGTAAAGAGAATTCTTAAACAAAAAAAAAAGATAATTCTTTCCCTTTCATAGTTCTTATTGCTGGTTTAGATCAACACACATTATTTTTGTTTGTTATTCTTGCACATTTCAACTTCACAAATACTTCTATTATCTTTAAAAATGGCAGTGTCTCATATTTCTAGTGTTTTCTGTTGTGCTTTGAGTTCCCATGTTTCTATTTACACTACCATTTGTTCTGTATGTTATCCACTCTTTTCATTAGTCACACCCTAATAGTAATAAAATTCTAGTCTGATATTGCCACAATCTCTGTTATATTGGAGTCTAGTTTTGATGCTTGTACTTTCTCTTGCCTGGCATGTTTTGTTTTAATTGTTGTTGTTGTTGTGTACTACAGAGTCGGAATGGATCCATAGCTGACCCTCCAGCGGGTTTACAGAGGCAGTTAATTAATTGCAGGGAAGGAGATTGCCCATCCTTTTCCCTTGAAGAGGCTGGTGGATTTGAACTGTGTGCCTTTGGGATTGCAACACAGTTTATTGATACTAGGCCACCAGAGATCCCTCCTGTTTTAACAGCATGCCTTTTTATTATTTGTTTGAAACTTGGATGAACTGTAATAGATAAAAGGAATTGACATTCTCTTGGTAGTAATTCACTGTAAAGTCTTGTTGCAGTTGATGTACAGAAGAGGGAAAGTATTCGATAATCATATGATTTTTCTCTCAGTCTTTCAGGGAGCCTGTGTTTCCAAGTTGTGACTTTGACAAATGCATCTCATCTTTCTTTCTTTCTTTTTGTCCTCCTTCACTCTTCTCGGTGACATAGGAAAACTCAAGTAAGCTTGGTTGATTTCTTTAACAATCCAGTTATGTTCTAGTAAAATCCATGTTGATAAGAATCTTATAAAATCATTTTCCTTGAGAGCTCTGTTATTAAGTAGAACAGAGAGCTATGCCAAAATTATTATTTACTCCCCTTAGTGTAGGAAGAATGACGGGATTTTCCTTGAGCTTCGCAATTGAGATACTAGTGGAGTTCCTGCAGGTAAATTCATGGGAGACCATCTCTGTAAGGTTGAGCCTCAAGGAATTTTTATCTCTTAATTTATGCTTACTCTCCAATCAATTATTCTATAGATGTTCCTAGGTAATGCTGGAGCCAGAGGCAGAAGACTGTGTGACCTCAGTTCTCTGAGGGATCTTCTAAGAAGAGTGGAAGCTTTTTTCATCCAGCTTTTTATTTTTTCATTTTTGTAAGGCCAAGAGTATGTATTTTATGTTGAATTAGAAACTAGAACTCTCATTCTTGCATTTAAAAAGGCATATTATCTTTTGTGTTTTTTTCCCCCCCCCCCCCCGCCCCATCACTTGGTGACTTTTCACAGTGAAGATAGAAAATAATTATTTAAAGATTTGCCTAAAATGTAGATTACATAGTTACCAAATCTCACAACTTGGTGAAGTGATTTCTTCTTTATGGTTTCAGGTGACAATATCAATAACTAGGATTTCACCTACCTTTGCATTAGAAACTATGGGCTCATTTAGAAATCTCTTGGTTCATCTAATTCAACCTAGCATTTACCTTTATTACAATGATTAGATTCTCCTCAAATTGTTGTTGTTGTTGTTGATTGCTGTTGAGTTGAACAAGACTTATAGCAACTCTATGAACAAAAGACCAAATGCCTTTCCATAACTATTGTCATTTCTCCTACTTTGTAGAATTTATAGAGGCATGTGGTTTAGGAAGTGGATACCACTCCTGCTTCCAAACCTGTCTGAAACTGAGAGATCCACCAAACACTGTCCACATTGGAAGCCATTGTGTTATTAATCATTTGTATAAAGGGTTTAATTTTATATATACCCATTAAATCCACTTTAGTTTCCATTATATTCAAGTATTCTATTCCTGTATGTATCATTAGCTGTATTTATTTGTCAAAGTCTAGAAGTCAAGTCCAAGTCTCCTTATACAATTCATATTTTGTAAATTCTAATTTAGCTCCTCAATGGTTGATAATTTTCAAGCAATTTACATGGAAAGTTCTATATTCACATGAATATTCACTGTAAAAATCATGAAATAAACAGTCCTAGGCTTCGGACTTTTAGGATACCCTGTATTTCAATGTCATGCCATTTGTCATAGAAAGATATAGAACCTTTATTATGACTTGAGTAGAATGATATCCTTTTCAGTACAACTTTTTGTCTTGTTTAATGCTTTATATGTTGAAGTTTTCCTCTCTTAATATTTACATTCATACTTTTATTTGTTGTTATGTGCCATCAATTCGCCTGTGACCCCTAGCAATCCTGTGTACAGCAGCCCCTAACCCTGCTCTATCCTGTGCCAATTTTTGTCTCCAGCACATCCATGCTCATTATCCCAGTCACTGAATGAATCCATCTCATTGAGGATCTTCCTCTCCTGCGCTGTCCCTCCACCATTCCAAGCATGATGTCTCTCTCCAAAGACTGGTCCTTCCTTGCAACATGTCCAAAATATGTCAGACAAAGCCTCAGAATCATTGCCTCCAAGAAGCAGCCTGGTTTACCCTCTCTAGGATCAACCTGTTTATTCTTCTGGCAGTCCATGGTATATTCAGAACTCTTCTCCAGCACCATAGTGAAAAGGCCTCAAATTTTAGCTATCAGATATCTACACATTAAACTTATTTTAAGTGTTTTGTCAATTGACACTGCATGTCTCACTGTCATTCAGGTGAAACTGAGATAGTTCAAGCTATTTTTAATTTTTTGGAAATTTTATTATTTATTCATTCACTCATTCATTCATTTATTTATTTTATTTTTTAAAAATAGTACTGTCAAATCAGATCTGACTGGTACAGAAGGAGACTGTTCCTTCTCCAGCACAGCACCTGGTTGGTGCATTTGAACTGTATACCTCTGTGATTACAGTGCAGCTTCTTGCCACTAGGCCACCAGAACTCCCTTTACTTCAAGATTTTTACTACGTAGTTTACAAAATTTTAAGAACAAAAATATCTCCCTTTCACTTGTATAGCACACAAGTTTTTCCACAAAAGGAAATAACGTTGATTAATAATTAGATGCTAGTGTCATTAGCGAGCTCTGGTGGTCTAGTGGTAAAAAGATGTGCTGCAATGTCAAAAACATGTCGATAAAATCCACCAGCTTCTTGTGGGAGAAGAGTGGGCAGTCTCCAGTGTGATTTACTGCCTCTGAAAACCTTCTGTAGGGTCAGCTATGGGTCAGTTTACAACATTAACAACAGCAGTGTCCTATGGGGGTTGTGGTGGCCAAGTGGTAAAGAGCTGTGCTGCCAACTCAAAGGCATGCTGTTCAAATCCGCCAGCTGCTCCTTGGGAGGAAGATGAGTTGAAGGGTCAGCTATGGATTGTTCAGATTCCAGGACAAAACAGCAACAGTCAAGTGTCCCTGCAAGTCCATGATCGCATGCACTACAGAGACTGGATTGCATTCTGTTGTGAGCGTTATGGAATTGATCAGTTCCTCCTGGGTGGCAACATTGCTGTAACATTGTGAATTGCATTTTAATTTGTCTTCCCATCTGACAACACATCTAATTATACTTTATAAAATCTGTTTTAAATGATACTTAAACCCTCTATTGGAGGATATTTACATAAAAGGGAAGATTAAATAAACACTTAAAATTGTATCCTCAAATCATTTTAATTCAACTATCCTTTTTTTGCATTTGAAATATATAATTTGTTCACACTGTGCTAATTTTCGGCATAACTAAAAAGTGGCCAGAAACCACTGCTAAGAATGGGAAGAAGAGATGAAAGATCAACTTTTCTTGCTTTTAAATAATTCTATTGCTTAACCTATGTATGTGAGCAGTGGGAAACTTTTTCTACCACTAGAATTCTTTTTCAGTTTTATTAAACTTACACATTTGGCAAGTGGTGGAGATAATAGGAGCACATGTTATTAATTAAATAGAGATTGAAAGATTCAGTGCACATCTTTACATGACAATGGGCTACATTTCTTTCCCTCTCTTTGTCTTGCTTAGTCTTTTTCTGTCTCTTGTCCTAGTTTCCAATATTGTAGTTAACATAATAGCTGGTCTACTTGCTAGAGAATAATTATCTTTCCATAACATAATACAAATTCTTGTTCTTTCTTTTTTTTCTTTTGTGAGAGTTTTTATAATAATTTTATTGTCTCAATCAAGTTCTTTTTTTGATAGTTAACACTTTGCTTAATATTACTAACCATCTTCTATTTCAGTGCACTGTTTCTCAAACTTGACTTCACATTTAGAGTTTTTAAGAAAGTATTGCTGGCTGGCTTCCACCCCCAAACATTGTCATTTAATTGACCTGGGGGTGTACCTGTTCGGGGAGAGTTTTAGAACTCCCCACGTGGTTTGAGTGTGGAGCAAAGTCTAAGAACTGCTACTCTAAATGCCTTCAGGTTTTCTTTAGGGAGATAACTTGTTACACCACATCCCTAACCTGCCTGCACATTGTAGTCACTTAAGAAGCATCAAACATGGTGATGCCCATGCCCCACCTTCAGACTTATGATTTCATTGGTCTTGGTAATGACTGATATTTGAAAAGTTTAAAAATTCCAAATGTGCAAGTTTCATAAAATTGAAAAATAATTCTAGTAGTAGAAAAAGTTTCCAAAAGCTCACATATGTAGGTTAAGCAATAAAATTATTTAAAAGCAAGAGACAAATTTGAGGACCACTGGGTTAACCTATAATTAATGTGAGCGTTTGAGATGGCTAGGTTGGCACAGGATAGAACAGCATTTAGAGCTCTTGTACATAGGGTCGCTATGAGTCGCAAGCGACTCGATGGCACATAA
>NW_006399797.1:4981272-4983995 GCF_000299155.1 Elephantulus edwardii | reverse complement strand
AAAAAAAAAAGACTCACTGCTGTGAAGATGGAACCAACTCATAGCAGGTCCTCTAGTGGGTTTTGGAGGCTATAAATGATGGCTAGTGGATTCGAACCACCAGAGAAGCGCTGCCTTTGGATTAACAGCACAACTCCCTATGCACTTACCCTGGTGCTCCCTTGGTTAAAATAAGATATAAATATTCTTTTATCTTGACCGTTAGCATTATGTTAGACGTCTTGAAGCATTCGGAACTATTACCATATAATATTTTTTTGCAGTGCACTTTTAGTTTGCATTCTTATGCAAACTCCCAACAGAAACCTGATTAGTCATTTAGAAAAACAGTTCTTAAACTTTAAACTCACAGAAATGGACCCAGAAGACCGTTATTAATAGTGCCCCAAATATATATTTATTTTGATAACAGTTATACATTTTAAAGGAGACTATACACAAATCTTTTATATAATTCGTATGAATATTTTTCTTGGAAGTGGTAATATAGTAGGTATTCTAGCTTTTGGCTAGGGAGCTCTGGTAGCCTAGTGGTAAGAAGTAGCATTACAATCCCGGAGGCACACGGTTCAAATCCACCAGCTGCTCCACGTGAGAAGGATGGGGAATATCCTCTCATATGATTAATTGCCTCTGAAAATCCGCCGGAGGCTCAGTTATGCCTTGGTTCCAACTCTACAGTACACAACAACAACAACAACAGCTTTTGAATATGGGTATTTAGTTGGGTTTGAAAAATTATTCTGAAATATCAGCTACATGACCAGGTCACCAGTTACAGGTGTTTTTGTTGTTACTATTTTTTGGGTGTGTGTGTGAATAAGACATAACCTTTATTTCTAATTATGACTTTTAATTATTTGCAATCCAAGTGACTCTGTTTTTATTTCTGTGTGCTTCCTTCACTTTATAGAAATGAGTTGAGTCTCTCTCAGGGAACAAGATAAGTAGACTCCTTCTGTATGATTTACTGCCACTGAAAAGCTGTTGGAGGGCCAACCATGAGTTGGTTCTGACTCAATAGTGCATAAGATTAACAACAATCTTTTACCTGGGCAGATCATTTCCTGTGGCCAATGTGTCTTCTCCAAATGACTTACCAATCATCTTTATTTCCATTTGTCAGTTTTTCTTATGTACAAACTACTTGATCTTCCCTAAAGCCCTTTTACTAGCTGTTCTCATTCCATTACTAATCTTCCTTTGTCCAGTTTTTCACTACTTTTTTCTGTGTCTGGCTCCCTTAAACTATCTACACCTTACTTCATTCTTATCATTCAGGGCTTGGTAAAAAAATTAGAGCCCATTTTAAAAATTTCCAAGTGCAAAGATTTTAATACAGAAAGTTAGGGGCTCATATATCTTAGGGTGAGCCAGGAAAATGGTGTTGTCATCACTAACTAAACAATTGAGTTTCTTTCTTCTTCTCAACTTTTCTTTCTCTTGGCAACATTGACACCTGACTGGACACTTGACTCATTACTGAATGTAACTTCTATTCCTCCATCAACTTTTCTCACCATGAAACCTATAGCAGAGCTTTTAATAGCTTCAAGAGTATTGGATAGCTTATCAGTTTCTTTCTTCTTTTCTGATACATATTCATCATTCAAGGTCCAGTTAACATCTTAAGGTTTGGGTTTTTTGTGTATGTGGGGTTTTTTTTCTTTCCTCTTTTTAGAAACCTTCTCTGATCTCGTTTTCTTGTGTGATTTCTAAATGAATATTCTGTAGCCACCTGAGTCTTTGACTTACATGCACTCAGTATCTTCCAGTTCTCTCCATATGTTACTCCATTTTATTCCCTTTAAGTTTTGTAGTGTCCTGTTTTGATAAAGCTAGTGACTTTTCTTAAATCTTCTTTTATCTACAACAAACAGACATATCTTTGAGAAAGTACAGCCAGAGTGATCTTTGCAGGCAAGGATGCTAAAGCTTCATCTTACACATTTTGGGCATGTTGTTAGGAGAGACTACTCCTTGGAGAGTAACATCATGCTTGGAAAGGTGGAAGGTTGACAAAAAGGAGGAAGACTCAACCAGGCGGATTGACACAGTGACTTGTAGCAATGGGCTTGTGTGTGTCAGAGATTGTGATGATGGCACAGAATAGGATAGGGTTCACATCTGTTGTTCATGTGTTGTTATGAGTTATACTTGACAACACTTAAAAACAACAACAACGTATTCTACAACTGTCTCTGGTAGGTTAGTCCATGGTAATGTGTGACACTGTAGTTAAAGGCCAAGTGTCTCCAATGGTAAAAATCTAACAGTAGCTCCTTGGGATAAAGATAGTCTTCTCCCAATAAAATTTAAAGTCTTGGAAACCTAATGGAGGGTTTCTGTGAGTTGGAATTGACTCAGTGGTGGTGAGTTTGAATGAGTTCTGAGTAGCTCTGATGATGTAGTAAGTTAAGTGTTGAATTGCTAACTAAAAGGTTGGCAGTTAAAGTCCATTAGCTGTTGTATGAGAGAAAGATGATGTAGTGTTTTTCCACTAAGAGTGCATCGGTAATGTAGACTGCACTGGAACTGATGAAGGAAAGGATTGCCTGAAAGGAATGCAAGATTATATGTATGACAATTAACAATCTGGAATAAGAAGTGCATTACAGAATGTGTTGGGGTAAGAGGAAAGCAAAGGGAGGGAGGAAAATGTGCATTAATGAATAAAAGAAAACCCAACCTATCTGTAAACTTTCATTAAAATCACAATTGAG
>NW_006399797.1:4928127-4980080 GCF_000299155.1 Elephantulus edwardii | reverse complement strand
AAAATCTCTGTAAATGTTTATGAAAATTAATAAAATATAATTATAGAAAAAAATCACAATTGAAAAAAATTTGGAAAGCCAATAGATTTGGAATCCACTAGATAGCCGTGGATTTGGTTTTAATTTGCAATGAGTTCTAAGCAGCCTTGGTAGTGTAGTAGAGTAAGTGTTGTTCTGCTTACCAAAAGGTTGGCAGTTCCAAACCGCCTCACCCCCAACTTCTCCATGGGAACAGGATGAACATTTCTTTCTTTTATTATTTACAATCTTAGAAACCTGATGGAACTTTGACATGAGTTAGAATCTACTAGACCGCAGTGGATTGTCTTAATTTGCCCCCCCCCATTTGATTTAATGAGTAACTAGACATTGTGAGTTATCATCTCCCTTTGAAATCTCAAGAGTTAAATATGCTAGGATAATTAGTTATCTTGGTTTTTTGTTTTGTTTTGTCTATTTAAAGCTAGGTAAAATGAAGCACTACAGGCGATTCTCCACCTCCCCCCCACCCCCATCCTGAAATGCTTTCTGTATTTTTTTCTCTTTCTATTTCAACTAGGACAATTCAAGTGTGGGCATTTATTATAATCCTTGTGGACATTTTTAACTGGTAAGCTTTCTTTCTCCATGTACTTGTTTCTCCATGAGTCTCCTTTCTTGCTCCATGGCGGGTACTTAATATGTAGTTGTCAATAATCAATTATCTAAAAATAGTGTTTGGAAATGGCTCATACATAACGTCATTTAAATAGTAGTCTGATTAGTGTTTCTGGTTATGTCATGTTCTTGAAAAAGACTTAATGTTGATCTCCAAACTCTTTGGCCTCTTGTAATGTCTTTCAGACTCTCGCCTCATCTTCCATTTTGTTCTTAATGCTACAACTTTTGAGGAAAAATTAATTCATTTACCTAAATCTATTTCTTTTATCGCAGGTGTATTTTGTTTGCTTTAGTTATTCACATCTTGTCTATATTTTAGATCTGGGATTGTTTTTGATATGTTTAACAAAATACAGATTTAAACCTTATTTTTTTTTCATCTGTTGACATTATTTCTAGTAAGCCTAATATTTGAGAAACAAAAATTCACTGTTAGTAGTTTTCAAGAAAATTGGAACCTTCCATCAAATTTTAGTTGGCAACAAATTTTCACAGATGCAGTTTTATCCATTATAATTTCTATTCTGACTCAATGTTTTGTATTTGTAATCTAAATTGTTAATAGGATACTTGAATATTTCTCCTATTTTACTATATGTATAAAGAATAAGAAGCAAGTACATTCTATTCAATGGCTTTTTTATGAACTAAGACACAGGAGTTTGGTTTAAAACTGGGTCAAAGTGGCAGGGTAAAAATATTCTCACTCAAAATGGTAAAGTCCAAACTTCTGCTTAAAATCTATGCCTCCCACCATGGTTGCCAAGGTCTTTAAATCTTTTTCTTCTGTTACCATCTTATGTTTGGCCATGCATCTTTATTTATACTTTGCTTTAGCTATTTTGGATATCTTGCCATCCTTTGAACATATTGCACTATGCTTTTCCGAGCATCTGTACTTTTGTTCTGAGAATTCCTCTATATGGTATACCTCTTTTCTCCTTAGGCTTATAAATATATAGTCTTGTGCAAGACTAGGCACAAATAAAATGATCCATCAAATTAGTGAATATCTTCTTTCTTTGTACCATAATGTCATTATACTTCTGCTTTTAAAAATTATTTATTACATCTGTTTCCTGTTAGGCTGTGGTTTCATTAGAAATTAGCAGTATTTATTCATTGATATTTTTCCCCCTAGTCAAAGTCTTTAACTATAAAGGCATATGTATACACATATCTACATATACACTGAACACTCTGACACTGATGTGTCAAATGCTTTTAATGGCTGGTTACCCAATGCGGACAGAGAATGGGGTGGATCTCCCCGATGAAAACAAGCTTGGAAGGAGGAGTGGCATCCACTTCCGTAATAGCTTGCCTCCGGAAACCCTATGAACCTGGAGAAAGGATGAGAGACACCCAAGCGTTGAGGATTCTCCTTCATAGGGTGGCTGTGAGTCACTTGCGACTCGATGGCACTTAACAACAACAATACACACACACACACACACACACACACACACATACACATATACACATATATATGCCTCTTTTGGTCTCTTTTACAGTGTAAAATCAGACTTGGAACATCAGAACGGGTGATGTAGTGGTAAGAAGTCAAGCTGCAATCTCGAAGCACATAGTCAGAATACACTGGTTACTCCACAGAAGAAAGATGAACAGTCTAACCCTGTCCACCTAACGGCCTCTGAAAGCCTGCCAGAGGGTCAGCTATGGGTCAGTTCCAAGTCGATGGTATACAACAACAACAATAATTGACTACGTAAAGGCATTTGACTGTATGGATCATGGCAAACAATGGCTTACATTAAGAGGAATAGGAATCCTGGAAAACTTAATTGTGCTCATACGATATTTGTGCCTGGGCCAAAAAGCTATTGTATGAATCAAGCACTGCATGGTTTAAAACCAGGAAGGGTGTGGGTCAGGGATATATCCTCTCTCTATAACTATTCAGTCTGTTTGCTGAGCAAAGAATTCATGAAACTGGACTCTATGAAGAAGAATGTGTTATCAGGATTGGAGAAAGACTCATCAACAATCTGTATTATGGAGATGATACAACTTTTCTTGCTAAAAATGAGGAGATTTGAAATTCTTGCTGTAGAAGATCAAAGACTATAGCCTTAAGTATGGATTACATCTCAACATCAACAAAACAAAGGTCCTCATGACAGGGTTAATAGGCAACATCATGATGAATCTCCATTCATTATTTGTCAATGATTTCATCTTGCTTAGATCAGCAGTCAACACCGTTGGTATCAGCAGTCAGGAGATCAGAAGATGTATTGCACTGAGAAGTCCACTGGCAGGGAACTTTCAAAAATATGGAAGAACAGTGATGTTAGTCGGAAGACCAAGATATGCCTGGTCCAGGCCATGGTATTTTCAATTACTTGCTACACATCTGAGAGCTGGACAACGAATAAGGATGGTAGAAGAAGAATTGATTCCCTTGAGTTGTGGTGCTAGAGAAAAGTACTGCCTATCTCATGGACTGGCAAAAGAACAAACATATCTGTCCTGAAAAAAGTACAGTCATAGTGCTTCTTGGAGGCAAAGATGATGAAGCTTTGTCTCTCATACTTTGGACATGTTGCTTGGAGAGGCTATTCTTTGGAAAAAGACATCATGCTTGGAAAGGCAAATGATAAGTGAAAGAGAGAAAGATCCCATTTCAGTGGATTGACACAGTGACTGCAGCAGTGGGCCTAAGAGTGTCAGGGATGATGACGGTGGCACCGGACAGGACAAGGTTCAAATCTGTTATTCATAGGGCTGCTATGAGTTATATTCAACTCAAAGGCACCTACCAACAACAACAGTCGTTTTTAATAATAATCAGGTGCTATGTTCCAACATATATTATTATTGTTGTTTTAGTATGTTGAAGATATGTCAAGGTATGTGGATGCATTCCTTTAGTTTTTTATATATATGAAGATAAACTCTATGCTACATTCCAAGATAAATATTTGAAAGATGTTATGTATGAGCCATACCCAACTGTTCTGTCTTTTGTGCAAATTTGACTTAAAGACACATGGAAACAAAACTCATTTGAAGTCTCAGTATTGCCTGTGTATGATATGATGTTTGTACAATGTCCAAATCAAGTAAAGTACTATTTCACACAATGTATCATGGATGTTAAGCAATGCATGACTGAACATAATTTCATCTAATGCTTGCAACTGCATTATTTAATTGATGAAGATATGAGGTTTAAAGTGGTTAATGAACTTGCTCATTGACAGTGTGTGAGAATAACAGAGCAAGCATTTGGTCCAACCAGTTCATGTATCTCTGTAGCTAATAAGATAATTTCACCTTCTAATAGTGATGTGATTGCTTGTAAACAAGAGAGCTTACAGAGATAGGAACTTGCAGACTAGTTTCTGTATGTCTTTTCTCTATTACTTTGTTAATATTGTTAATTTGTATAGTAATATGCATACAAATGAAAAGGAATATAGCCTTTTTGCAATGACTGAGAAAGATTGTATATGAATGAAAATTAGCATAGTACCTGGAACAGAATAAACTCTTAAATATGGAAATAATTGTCATCATTATTTAATTATGCTCTCTATGGAGGAAAAACAAAACAACTTTAGTGAAAATAACTTGCCTCCATCCAAATAAACACAATAAATTCAAGGAGGGTGTTGAGTGAGGCTTGAAGCAATGATACCAACAGTAATGCATAATTTGTATAGTGTTATAAGATTCAAAAACAACTTTAATATGCATCACTAAGGCAAGTAAAATGGAAAGGGCCAGAACACAGGTTTGTTATACTATAGTTGTGGGTGACATACTAAAGAAGTTCAAGAAAAAACACTGTTGATTCTGCTTAGAGTATGATGTGAGTTAGGGAAGACTAAAAATACTGACACAGCTTTATGAGAGAGGTGGTTAGAGACTATAGAGGTGTCCTTTGTAGGTAAAGTAATGATGAAAAGCCTAGAAATTGGGAGAGCCAAGTTGTGTATGGAAGAAGAAAATGAGAGCAGCCAGCAGAAACTAAGCTACTCAAGACATTTCCTAAATGTGTCTCCATCTCTACTGCCACCTAGAAGAGTAGCTGTTACAGATTTGGAATTGGGAACATGTTTTAAATATTCCTGGAAAAGTAAAGTGGTGTGATGATGTCTGATAAATGCTGAATGCCTTTGAGGAAAGCGTGGTGAAAGCAAGACAGAGAGGCACGTGTGAAGCCAGTAGCCAAGGCTCTTTCTCCTGATGTTAGAATTTGGCCACTTGTTTCTGCTCCCACACAAGTTTAAACTATTATCCCCTCTCTTTTGTGCAGTACAGCAATATATTCTCAACTGACCTCCCTACTTTTACGATATTCTACAATGTTAGCCACATTGGATCTCAAATTAGTCTTTTCAAAACTTAAAGCTTCTTCCTCTCCATGTTTCCAACTTTATATCTGCTTACCCCTTTGCTCCAGCCCTCTCCCAGTTCTTTGTCCTGAGCCTTTTAGCAATTGATCTCATGCCATTTCACTGGGTCATTATGCTGCATTCTCTATCTGGAATGCTTTTCTACCATCTTTCTTGTGGTTTATGCCACAATCATTCTTGATTTTTTTTCTTTAAACAATATTCTTATAGAAATGGAGGTTCTTTTGCAGGACAAATGTGAGTAATCGTCCATGCCTCTTTAATAGCCTCTGAAAACCTACTGAATCAATTCTGAGTCAATGGCAATGAGTTTGAGGAGTTTTCTTGGTTTGAGCCTTTCCCCCCCCCCCTAATTGTTTAAATTATCATTAATGGGAAAGATCTGGTGGGAACCTGAAAATACAGCATAACGGTGGACATATTTCAATGGTGATTAGTTTTATAAAACACAGGTGTGGGAATGGTTGCATGAAACTCTATGTGAATGAAGAAAGTGTGAAACACAATGTATATGAATTTTGTATGTTAATCAATATAAAAGAAACCTTTTAAAAAAGAAAAAGAAAATAATGCCTTTGACGAAATTGCACTGTTTCCGGCTGAAAGCTGGCAAAGGACCCACATATTGCATATTGCTATTAACTCCACTCTTTCCCTATTAATTGTTGTCTTTTCTTCTCCTCCCACCACCATTTAATCCACTGTGTCTGCTTTGTTGTAGATTGGAACAGAAACTAGAGGACTTTGTTGTTAACTGTCATTGAGTTTATTACAACTCATAGCAAATCTATGAACAATGGATCTAAACCTTGTCTTTTGAATTCTATAGCAGGAAGTTCAATCAGGCTTTCTGCCTTCAGCAAATCCATTGATTCTGTATTTTCATCACTTTTTTTTTTTGGTGATATGTTGTTTTGGTTTTTTTTGTTTGTTTGTTTTGTGTGGGATATGAGATAATCTGCTTCTTTTTGTTGTGATAGAATTTTCCTTGTCTGTGGTCCTAGCAGGACCCCGGTCTGGTGACTTTGGCTAGAGAGTAATTGCTCCAGTGGAAGGAATGGCAACTTGCCATACCTGAAGACCTCACTGGTCCCATCGCCGATGGGAAAGGTCGGCTTAGCTGGGGAGCTCACCAAGAAGTGAACTCTTCCTGCCTCTGGTCCTTCCTCTCTGGTCCTGGGGCTGCTGAGAAAGCTCACTCCCCTTGGCTAGGGAGTTCACCGGGAGAGGATCTCATTTTACCTGTGGTGCAGGGGCTGGCTGGAAAGCTTGCCTGGGCTGGGGAGCTCACCTGGAGGGGAAATTGTCCTGCCTCTGGTCCTTTTTCTCTGGTCCTGCAACTGGTGGGAAAGATGCTGAGGCTTGTGGGAAGGTTTGCCTTGACTGGAGAGCTCACTGATAGAGGAAGTCACCCTGTCTCTAGCATCTTTCTCTCTGGTCCTCTGGCTGGCAAAACAATTTACCACAGTTGAGGAGCTCACCAGGAGGGGAACTTGCCCTGCCTCTGATCCTTATTTCTAAAAGAAAGTTCTTGAAATAATAGTGAAGCATTAGTGTAGATAGCTTATAATAATAATAATAATAATAATAATAATAGTAATAATAATAATAATAATATAACTATAATAAAAATAGTTATATTATTATTTAGAATAAATAATAGTTTTGAAATCGTGCATTCCTACCTTATGTGATGTCATGTTGTTGCTGCTGCTATTAATGTGCTGTCAAGTTGATGGAAACTAATAGCAACCCTAGGAACAATCGCTCTGAAGCTCGCCTTATCCTCAGCCAACCTCACAGTCTTTGGTACACTTGATCACACAAGCCACAATCACTGTTTCAATTCATCTCATCTAGGGTCTTCCTCTCCTGTGCTGCCTTCCTAATGTTCCAAGTATTTTGTCCTTCTCCAAGAACTAAGCCCTCCTAGTAACATGCCCAAACAATATGAAATAGAGTTTCAAAATCTTTGCTTCCAAGTAGGAAATTGGTTTTACCTTCTCCAAGTCATGCTTGTTTGTTCTCTTGGCAGTTCATGGTATTTCAATACTCTTCTCCAGCACCACAATTGAAAGGCATCTTTTCTTCATAGAGAATAATATTATGTGTAAAAACCAAACTTGACAACTCTGAATTGAAGTGATTTAGATAAGTCAGACTTCAATTTTAAGAAGCACCGTAACTAATTTATATGTGTATATATGTTTTTAGGTATATTTCCATATGTATTTATGTGTATATATACACATGTGCATTATATATAATATATATTTTTATATGCATGAGTGACATGATAAATATTCTAAAGATGTTTAATATCCACTTTTTATAAGCATTAAATAAAACTATAAATACTGCTAAGGTGCATGTCACAGTTTAATTAGCAGCAAATTTTCTTATTTATATTTATATATGAAATAAAATCTAAGTCACAATCAATGCCATCTTTGATTCCAAGAAACATGGTGTATACTTTTTGTTGTTGTTAATAGAAACTTTTAATTTTATTGTGGTTTACTTAACAAAGTTTGTATACATTGTTTTTCACACCAGATCTTTCCTGTTTCTTTAAACCACCCCTCCCTCCACCCATCAGATTGTGTGGCCCTATGAATATGCCCCCGCTTATCCTCACCCTTGTGCTCCCCCCACCTCCCCTTTAGATCCTCATACATGTTTTACTAGTTATCTATTTGTACAGTAATGATCTTATACAGTATTTGTGATTATGGGACTGAGTTAATTCACTTAGCATAATGCTCTCCAGTTCTTCCCTAGTTAGGTAGTGATTTATAAAATCATTGCTCCTGCATGCTGCATAGTATTCCATCATGTGATTGTACCACAATTTTTTAGTCAATTTGATAGTGGTTGGACACTAGTGGGCTGTTTCCATGGGAATCTGGTATATACTTTCATATCATTGAATATCCTAAGAGTGTTTTATATGCATTTAGGGTCATTATATCACCCTGTTATACTTAGCAAAATACTTACATTTGACAACATGCTGTTTGTGTAAGACCATTTGCTTGTTTTTATTTCCTAGAAAGCTAACTGGAGGCAAAGTTTACTTGCTGGACATTTTATGATGTGTTGGTACTGATAGTGAAAAGGAAAAGGAATTGAGGTAGAGATAGAACAAAAGAAAGTGTAAGGGGTGTGCTACTACTGTCTTAGCTACAACCTCATGGAACAAGGTTAATTGCTTGACCTTATAGAATTTCCCCTGTGAGACTGTATGTAGACCTTATGCTAAAAGTGTAACTGAGAGAGACATTTTAATACAATATTTCTCCTTCCTCCCAAGGAAAAAAAATCCTACTTCTTGAGTTGATTCTTACTCACAGTGATGTTTCAAGGGAAAAAAAAAAAGGTTGAACTTTCTCATAGAGTGGCTAAGGTTATGAATGGTCATGGAATCAGACATCTTTCTCTTGCAGCGTGCTTGATCAGTTCAAACAATTGACTTTTTGTGATAAAGCTGAGGACCTTATCCAGAGCTCCTTTTTCATCCCCACAGGGCAGTAATTTCTCTACAAATTTGCCTTGTTAGAGCCTGTCCTTCTAAGCAGTCTTTTACGAATCCTGATCTTAAGCAATTCTGTTATAAACCAAGAAGTGATGTTATATCTGTATGTCTACCTAGATTAGGTCTGGGGGTACACGTTTTTGCAATTTTTGTTACTGTAGTGCAGGAAAGTACAGTAAAGGCCAGGTCTTTAGCTGGGAAAGCCTGAGGCAGAGACATTGTTAGTAGATAACATGACAGCAGTAGACATTACATTGATATAAAATCAAAGACTTAGTTACTGACCAAGAAAAAGATCTCATCGACTCCAGTTAACCAT
Organism: Elephantulus edwardii; assembly: GCF_000299155.1. Taxonomy (NCBI): domain Eukaryota; kingdom Metazoa; phylum Chordata; class Mammalia; order Macroscelidea; family Macroscelididae; genus Elephantulus; species Elephantulus edwardii. The sequence continues at coordinate 4,971,181 of NW_006399797.1, read as the reverse complement.
CATGCTATTACAGGGCTGGGATCAAGAGTGTAGAAATGTGTGACTGCAGACCTTGCTTATGGGGTTCATTGCTTGTGTGGATGTCACATCTGACTGATTATAGGTTTCTTTATTGGAGAAAGGATGACAATAGTGTGTGAAATATCTTTTATTTCCTCTCCTTATTTCTTTAACAATAGGCAAAAGAAGATGCTACAGAAATCACCATGAGTATATCAGATTACCATTTGCTGTTGGATTTAATCACTTTTTTGCTACCGTGGTGGATTTCCTTTCAAATAAAAAACAGAAATTATTGGTATTCCAGTAGAGGGTTCTTCTCTGAACATTATTTTGCGTGATTTAAGCAGTCATTCAATTTTAACCTTAGTTTCCAGCACCTTTTATTATTATAGAGAATAACAGTGCCACTCTGGAATGCTTTCTGGTGGTGTAATGTATGGGCTTCACTCAAACAAGAGTGAACAATTGGGGTGAAATGTGCTCTTCATAATCAAATAATTTTACTAGATGCATAAATGGTGACTATTTGAGTCTTTTAAACTTACCATTTGATATTTGCTGTTTTGACTATCTTGCATTTGAGGATTTTTAACATCTCTCTGTAGAGGCACTCTACAGAGCCAGGATGATTATTTCCAGTTTCTCTATCAGGAGTCCCTGGGTGGTGCAAGTGATTACCTCCCGTGATTGGTTACTAACTGCACAGTGTCACTCAGAGGTGTCTTAGAAGAAGTGTGGTTGTTAGGTGCTGTCGAGTCGAGTTTGACTCATAGTGACTGTATGAACAAAGAATCTGAACTCTGTTCTACCTTGCAGCATTGTCACACTTCCTGACACACAAGAGCCCATTGCGGCAGTCACCGTGTCAATCCACCTGGTTGGTCGTCTTACTCTCTTTCGCCAGCTTTCCGCTTTTCCCAGCATCATGTCCCTCTCCAAGGAGTAGCCCCTCCTACCAACATGCCCAAAGTATGACAAGGCAAAGCCTCATCATTCTTGCCTCCAAAGAGGCAGCACAGTTTTCAAAATATACGTTTGTTCTCTTGGCTGATTATGGAATGTTCAGTGCTCTTCTCCAGCACCACAGCTCAAAGGCATCAATTCTTTTTCTGTCATCCTTATTCACTGTCCATCTCTCAGATGCATGGCAAGTACTTGGAAAAACCATGGCCTGAATCAGAGGCACCTTAGTCCTCAAGCTGACATCATTACTCCTCAATAATTTGGAGAGGTCCCTGACTGAAGATTTTCCCAGGGCAGTGTATCTCCTTATTTCTTAACTGCTGGCACCAAGATGGTTAATTGTGGATCAAAGCAAGATGAAGCTGTTAATAGTTTTAATCTCCCTTCTATTCATTAGATGATGGTCCAGTGCTAAGAATTTCTGTTTTCTTGATATTACAATGTAATCCATACTGAAGTCTGCATTCCTCGATATTCTGCAATAAGTGCCTCAAGTCCTTCTCACATTCAGCAAGCAAGGTTGTGCCATCCACTTAACATAGGTTATTGATGAGTCTCCCTCTAATCCTGATGCCACACTCCTCTTTATAGAGTCCAGCTTCTCAGAAAATTTGTTCGGAATACAGGCTGATTAGGTATGGAGAAAGAGTACAACCCTGACACACTCCCTTCTCAATTTTAAACCATGCTGTGTTCCCCTGCTCTGTTCTCACAACAGCCTCCTGGTCCAGGTGTAGGTTCTGCATGAGCACAGTTAAGAGCTCTGGGATTCCCATTTTTCTCAATGCCAGCCACAACTGGTTATGATCCACATAGTTAAATGCCTTTGCCTAATCAATAAGGCATAAATACATATTCTCTGGCATTCTTTACTTTCAACAAGAATCTGTATGACATTAGCAATGATATCCCTGGTGCCAGCCTCTTCTAAGTCCTGCTTGAATTATATACTGTTCTAGCCATTATCTTCAGATGTATTTTGCTTGCATGTGATATTAATGATATTGTTTGAGAGTTTCCACACTCAATTTCATCATCTTTCTTCAGAATGGGAAAAAATACGGAGTTCTTCCAATCCTTTGGCCAGACAGCTGTCCTCCAAATTTCCTGGCATACACTGGTCAGTGCATCCAAGACGGCATCTGTTAATTTAAACAAGTCAGTTGGATACTAGAGGAGACAAGAGGATAGTTTTAGTGGTAAAGACAAGAGGATAGTGTAGTGGTAAAGTCCAGATTAGAAGTCAGTTGAAATGAGAAAAAGCGATAATGAACATTGTTTAATAATTGGAACCTGGAATGTACTTAGCTCGAATATTGGAAAACTGGAAATTGTTAAAAATAAAATGGACCACATGAATGTTGGCATACTAGGCATTAATGAAATGAGATGGACCTGCTTTGACCACTTTGAATCAGATGATCATATGGTAGACTATGCAGGGAATGAAAAATAGAAGAAGAGTGGTATTGCATTCATAGTGAATAAGTGAATTTCAAGTTCTATCCTGAAATATACTGTGGTGAGTGATAGGATAATATGTATATGCTTACAAGGAAGACCCATTAACAAGACCATTATTCAAATATGTCCTTCTATATCTAGAGCCAAAGAGGAAGAAATTGAGAATTTTTATGTAATCTTGAAGTCTAAAATTGACTGAACATACAATCAAGATGCATTAATGATAATTGGTGACTAGAGTGTGAACTTGGAAAACAATGAAGGAGGAATAGTAGTTTGAAAATATGGGCATGGTGATAGAATTGAAGCTGGAAATAGAATGACTGAATTTTGTATTTACATTGGTTTATTCATTGCAAATACCTTTACCCCCTTTTAAAATTATTATTATTATTATTAATTTCAATGAACATTTGCAGAGATTGTAGATTTCCATTCATTCATTGTTGCACTTTTCTCCCTGCCCACCCCTTCCCCCCTTACATTCTTCTCTTTGAAAAGTAAAAGAAAAAAAATCTTTCATTCTTTTATGATCCCTCCCCCCAGGTCCACTCCACTAGGCAGCCTTCATACTGGACTCTTGTCATGACAACAATACCTAATAATACCCTTTTAAAGTTTTCTTCCTCCACTGTTTCAGTGAAGTATACATTATTGAACCCATCTTTCTCAGTCTTCCCCCAACCCCGATGTTAGTCCTGTTGTACAATAGTGGTACTATGTGGTATTTGTCCTTTTGTGACTGAGATACTTCACTCAGCACACTGTCCTCCAGGCTCACCCATTTTGAATAATATTGCATGAGTTCCTTGTTTTTCAATGCAGCATAATATTCCATTGTGTGAATATACCACAGATTCTCTATCCATTCGTTTGTTGATGGGCACTTAGGTTGTTTCTTTCCAACTCCTTGCTGTTGTGAACAAAGCCATGATAAACAGGGGTGTGCATGCATAGATTCTTAATTATGAACTTTCCCAAATATTGTTACAGTACCCCACCCACCTTTTGTGCTTTTGTGTTCTATTTGTAATAAACCTTTGAACCTCCTCAGTATTTTTAGATTTTTTTTTTTTTGCAAATGCACTTAACCTTTTAGTGGGCAAAACACAGGTAGCTTTCCAATGCAAACCAAGCTTTAAGGAGCGATGTGTTAGTCATACAAATAGATAGCTACTGGAAAACAGATAAAAAAGAAATATAATTCTGTTGTAACCTGGGGAGTATTAGGGAAGGTTTTGCATAGGAGCATATGCCATGTAGACTAGATCCCTATCCCTCCATCACTCTCCTAAAGGGAAACAACAGCAAAACTACTGCCATGTCATTGGTTCCAGCTCATAGTGTACCTTCATTGGCTGTAAATCTTAGCCTTTCATATTTAACCTCTGATAGATTAGCGGCTTGATACAGTGTGCGCCGTGCCATTAAGGCTCCTTTAGGATGAGTTGTGTTTTGACGTTTCGAGATAAGAAGTGGTAGAGAGGAAAAATATGTTAAAACAAAAGCCCCAAATGAGTAGTTATTAGGACTATGCCAGATATGTCGTGTGGGTAAATGAATGAATAAAGAAAATGAGAGAATGGGGTAATGAGTAAAAGATACTACCTTGGCTAATTGGTTCTGTGGTAATGTCAAATCTAAGGAGCATGAAACAAGAGAGATTTGAGTAGAGGGGTAGACGTAAAAGCTGTTTGGCATCGTATGAGTTTAGGAGATTGGGACATGTAAGAATAACCAGAATACATCGGAACGGTGTCTCTGACTGCTCAGTTTTCTACTCCAGTGGCAGCAAGGCAAAGGAAGATTTCTCACAGAGGAAAAGGAGTGGGAGGGAGGTAATTTAGGGGATGTAACAAAAATCTAGGTTAATGTGACAGTTTAATTTAATATATTGGGGATATAAAAGAGAAATGACTGATACGATTTGCTATTATAGAATATCCATGAGGGTATAATCTGAAAACAATGAAATTTTATATAGATGGCATATATCGATTTTTCTTAAATTAACAAAATTTAAATGATACCAAGGATAAACCCTTCTGACTCAAGTCCCCATCCAATCATAAATGTACATTTGAGAATTTTAAGGTTAATAATTTGATGGTGTACTTTTGGGTTCAGTAGTAAATAAACAGAATACTGTTACAAGGACAGATTGATAGAGGGACTATATAGCAATGGGTTTGGACTATCAAAGATCATGAGGATTGTATAAAATAATGCAAGGTTCCAATATGTTGTTTATAGAGTTTCTGTGAATTACAGAACGTCATGACATTTAACCACACAACATGGTAAGAAAAGGATGGCTAAATCAAGCCTTATATTTTGAGTATAAAATGAAAATTATTTCCAAGAGATACCATATTCTACTCTACTTCTGCTTTGAATTGAAGCTTGAGCAGATACTTAAATGAATCTATTTTAAGACTTCTAGTTAAAATATGAGGATGAATAGGAATTATGGAAAGTCCTTGTGTTACAAAGGGTATTTGCTTCTAAGTGTGTCTTTAAGTTCAGTTTGTAGGTAAACTGGTTGTTGTTATTGAGTATCTTCGAGTTGAAACCGACCCATAGCTGACCCTCAACAGGTTTTCAGAGGCAGTAAATGGCTTGGGAGGAGACTGCCCATCTTTCTCCCACAGAGCAAGTGGTAGATTTGATGGCGACCATATTGCAATTGAATTGTTTATTCTCAATGAAGTCCAAATGATTGAATTCTTATTACAGGAAAAACAAGCAGCAAAATTTTCTGCCAACTATAGAGATTACTATTTTAAAATAACAACAGTTGAATTACAGATTTTGTTAACTTATTACAAAAAAAGAGTAATGATGTCAGTGTATGATTAGGTGTGCCTGATCCAGGCCATGATCTTCACAATTACTTGCTATGCATAAGAGAGCTAGACAATGACTGAGGATGGCGGGAGAAGAATCAATGCCTCTGAGTTGTGGCACTGGAGAAGAGTATGACCACCAAAATACTAAACAGATCCATCTAGGAGAGGATGAAACCAACTTTTTCCTTGGAGGTTAGGATCTTAAAGCTCTCTTTCACATACTTTGAGCATTAGTTCTGGGAGAACATCATGTTTGGAAAGGTGGAGGGACATAGCAGGAGAGGAAGGCCCTGGATGAGATGGATTGACACAGTAACTAGGGCAATGGGGTTTGGTGTGCCAGAGTCAGTGGGCCTGGTTCAGGACAGGTCAGGGCTCAGAGCTACTGTACATAGGGTTTCAGGCAACTCAATGGCATATAACAACAACAATAACAAAAAAATCTTTATCTGCTTCTCTTGGGCAGATCATAAAATAAAATTTGGGAGAGTCAAAGTGATAACCCTAGTTTTGCAGTGGTTTAAACATGTATCTGCTAACCAAAAGGTTGGGGATTTGAACCTACCAGAAACGCCATGATGCAGTTTGCTTTCATTGAGATACAGCCTTAGAAAACGTGTGGTCTCCTTTTATTCTGCCCTGTATTGTTACTGTGGAGCTCTTTTGCTGTAGTGGTAAGGAGCTGTGCTGCCAGTCCAAAGGCTCATGGATTGAATCTTTCGGCAGTCTCTTCCCATGCAATTTACAGTCTCTTACAGCCTCAGAGATTCTTGCTACTGGGCTATTAGGCAGCATCATGATAGATGGAAAGGGGATTGAGACTGTTAATGACTTCATCTTGCTTAGGTCCACAGTTAACACCATTGATACCAGTAGTCAGGAAATCAAAAGACAAAGAATTAAAATGTTTGTGTGATTATTTAGAATCCTGTCATGTCTATTTTAAAGACAAGTAAATTCTTATCCCAATTAAGAAGAAACCCTACTGTTATACATGAACTATATTAGTTCACCCTACGTTGTCTGCTTGTGTTTTTAATTGACAACAATTGTTTTTATTCCACAGTCCAGTTTTTCATCTCAGTGGTCTATTTTCAGTACAATCATTGCATATATGATGAATAAAGGGATTTCTATGTTTCATTCTTAAGGCTTAATCTTTTATAATGATTTTTTAAATTTCATTTTGCAAGTGAGTCAATTTTTCAATAATGAACACTCTGTTATTACAAGAGAATCATACTTGCTGAATATCACAGCCAAGGTTGCATTTTTTAATGAGTTTCAGAAAACCTAATATCACATGCTACATAATGTTTGGGCAGTGTCCAATTTATCTATAGATCCATGAGGTTATAATACAGTTTAGAAATACAGAATGGAAAATGGGACATAGCAACATAACTGTTTGATGCATGCAACAAGTATATCTTGTCTCTTGTCACAAAATGAATGCACTGCCAATGCTAATGCCAGTGGTCAGTGGTACAGCTCATGTATATGTGTAACCTATAATAGAAATGTCTTGATAGTGATAATGCATGGCTATATTTCTAGCTTGTACCCTGTGATCTTCTACTCTTTCTGTATAAAGAGTTTACCTATAAAATGTATACTTAGAATGATAGGTACCAGCACCCAGTCTTGGATATTTAGTTTCTTGCATATTATAACATTATTTTTCTGATCAATTATCTTTTGAAAAAATTAACATAAAGTACATCATGCCTCCCAAATGTGGCAAAAATACTTCTAGTCATAGAAACAGCAAGAAGCAAAGGAGAAGTCTATATTTGTAAGTAAAACTACTGGTGATTAGAGAACACAAGGCAGAAAATCAGGGAATATTATCACTTGAGTTTTAGGCATGTTGCTCTTGACAATCAATGATGTTCCTCAAAATAAAAGAAAATATTTCTCCAAGTTGTTAATAATTTAGCCTCACTGAAAGGTACAAGATTAATGAAAATGTGAGGGGGACCTATGTCAGATAAAGAGAAATTGATAATGATGTGGGTTGGGACCTGACACAAAAGCAGATCTCAGCATGTTGATTGTCATTGTTAAGGCAGGAAGCTTGTTGGAGATGATGAAAGAAAAAGTAGAACCAAATTATGAAATTGTGTTCCCACACTATCCAAATATCCAATTTCATAGAAGATATTATGGGCATTAAGTGATTCATGACTGTAGAGTTGCTTAATTTTTCTCACATTACCAGAAGCAGATTTAAGAAGTGCATACTGGATTTAGAAGAGGCCATGGCACTAGGGATATTATAGCTAATATCAAATGGAGCTTGGCAGAAAACAGAGAGTACCAGAGGAATGTCTGTTTGTGTTTCACGTGAAACCTATGTTTGGACCAGGAGGCAGTCATGAGAACAGAGCAAGGAAACCCTTGATGGTTCGAAATTGGGAAAGGTTTGCATCAAGGATGTGTCCTATCTCCATAGCTTTACGATATACATGTGGAATAGATTATCTGGGAGGATTTCAATATGGATTGAAATTCAACATCAAGAAAACAAAGATTTTCACCACTGGGCCAATTGGCAGCATCATGATGGATGATGAAGAGATTGAGATTGTTGACAACTTCCATTTTCTTGACTCTACAACCAACACTCTTGGTACCAGCAGCCAGGAAATTAAAAGACAAATTGCACTGGGAAAGTCTGCTGTCAGAGACCTCTCCAAAGTACTGAAGAGCAACGATGTCAGTCTGGAGACTAAGTTGTGCCTGATACAGGCCATGGCCTTTGCAATTACTTGCTGTGCAACAGAGAGCTGAACTGTAAGTAGGGATGATAGAAGGAGAGTTGATGCCTTTGAGCTGTGGTACTGGAGAAGAGTATTGAATATACCATGCACTGCTAGGAGAACAAACAAGTTCGTCCTGGAGAGGGTTAAACCGGGTGGCTCCTTGGAGGCAAGGATTCTGAGGCTCCGTCTAACTTACTATGGACATGTTGTGAGGAGAGACCGGTCCTTAGAGAGGGACAGCATGCTTGGGAGGGTGGAGGGATGGCGCAGGAGAGGAAGGCCCTCTATGAGGTGGATTGATTCAGTGACTGGGATAATTGGGATGGGAGTGCCAGAGACAGTGCGATTGGCACAGGACAGAGCGGAGTTTAGGGCTGTTGTACATAGGGTCGCTATGAGTTGCAGGCGACTCGACAGCACATAACAACAACCCAACAAGCTCCTTACATTTTTCTGTTGTTTCTGTTCCACCACCTTTAGTATGCAAGTTTAATCACAGTATGTTTATTACAACTCCAAACATTACATCTGTGAAGGAAGATAGGGAAATAGACAGTAATGGGCAGCCTCCTCCTGTCTAATTTATAGCCTCTGGAAACCCAATGAAGGATAACCTGAGTTGATTTCAGCTCCATGATACATAACAGCAACAACATATTCACACAGAAAGGGGTGGTGACTCAAAAGATAAGGAATTGTGCTGCTAGTCCAAAGACAGGTTGTTCAAATCCACCAGTTGCTATGCAGGAGAAAGATGGGCAAACTCTTCCCTTCTGATTTACAGCCTCTGAAAACTCTCTGGGTCCTCTGCTGGAGGGTCAGCTATGAGTTGGTTCTGACTTGATGGCATTGCACTGTATTGTAGTCACTCACTCTAGTCACTCACTCTATCTCTCACTTTCTCACTCATTGCCATCAAATAGGAACCTACTTATAGCTGACCCTCCACTGGGTTTCTTAGGCTGCAAATTGCATTTGAAGAAATTACCTCTCTCCTCCCGTGAAGATACTGGTAGATTTGAACCACTAAAGAGGTTTTGCCTTTGGGTTAGCAGTGGAACAGCCTATGCACTATGCCATCAGAGTATCTTTATTAGAATAATTCAGTGTTCTCAGAACTTCCCAACTGACTTGTCCTTTGTGCCATTTTCCAGACCATTTAACATATTATACCCAGCTGCAAGGGAGATTTTAGCTAGATATATGGCCATCATGTAGAATGTGGTTGTTAGGTAAGAACTGATGCAGTCAGTGCTAACCCTCCAGTGAGTTTTCAGAGACCTCCTATGCAATTAACTGTCTCTGAAAATCTGCTGGAGGGCCAGCTCTACAATACACAACAACAACAAATCACACAATAGGAAATTACTCACTTTTCTTCTACAGAACAGCTGATAAATTCAAACCAGGTGCTTTTGGGTTGAGAGTGCAACTACTTATCACTAAGCTCCCAGATCTCCCAGTCTCATGGCATGTACTCCCCAGAAACCTCAAAAACATTGCAATAGACTGGTTCCCCATTGAGATTCTGAGGTTGGAAATTGCATGGGAGGAGATTGCCCATCTTTCTCTCATAAAGTGTCTGGTGTACTTAGCCTATCAGAAGAGCTTGGCTTTCAGTTAGCAGCACAACTTTCCATGAACTACATAACCAGAGCACATATGTATATGATATGTAAATATAAGGAGAATTAGTGTTTTCTGAGTTAAGAAAAAAGGGTGGATGTTGGAGTGATAACTACAATGTCTAAGACATCAAAGTTCTCCTTTAATGATCAGTAATTTACACTGGAGGGCAGTTATGCTTTGGAGTTGAATTCCCGGTGAGTTTAGGACTTAGATTTAACTTTCATCTCTGTCATTGATAGACCTGGAAACTCAGTACAATGAATCTTGTAGAACTTTCTACCTGCATATATAGTAGGAGTGTGGTAAAGTTTAATTAGCTAATGGTTATAAAGTGATTTGAAAAAAGTTACTGCGAGTACATAATGCTTTGTTAGAGAATGTGCGAGTAATTTCACAAAATCTGGATAACTGTCAAGTAATTAAAGTCAAATGCACTGTAGATGCTGTTATGTGACTTCCATTAGTGTTCATCAGAGATTGACACACCCATTGAGGGAAGAGTAGATCACACACTGCTCTGAAATAGTTCTTGAAAAACCCTTACTCCTCTTTTAAAATCACTTTCACCATCTGCCAGTACAAGAATTGAGATGGTTGCCTGCGAACTTAGCAATTACATGTGCTAATGCAGTGGTAGGAGAGATGATTGTCACACCTGCTTTTTTAAAAAAAAATAAACAAAATTCCACCACCTCCCCAGACCAAAATAAGATACCATCTGGATTTCTGTAAAAACAAAACTTTGAATTTTTAAAAAAACAAAAATATTATATAAATGGAGAATGTAGTTGTTTTATTTATTTTCATCATTAGAAAAATCAAGATCTCAAGAAAAACATTCATCAAAACTAACAAATTGTCTACTACTGTGTATTTTTGACCCTTTTAGGCTTTTGATAGAGAAGTAGGAAAAAACATGATAATGAAATTGATAAATCTTCTTTATCAGTGAAATCTTTTAACTACCTTGCAAACGATAATGATAATATAACTATTTAAGAATTATTCACTTACATTGTTGTCAAGTGGAAACCATCTCTGTCAAGTGGAAATCAGCTCATACCTGACTCTCCAATGTGATTTTGGAGGCTGTAGATTTCATAGGAGATTGCCCATCTTTCTCCCACAGAACAGCTGGTGGATTTGAACTGTGTGCCTTTGTGTTGGCAGCAAAACTCCTTACTACAAAGCAACCAGAGTTTTAATGTAAAAAATCAGAATTTATAAAGCCAATGAAGGAATGTTGTTGTTGATATGTGCTGTTGAGTTGCCTGCAACTCATAGTGACCCTATGTACAACAGCCCTAAACCTTGCTCTATCCTATGCTAATCTCACTGTTTCTGAAACACCTACTCCCATTACCCCAGACACTGAATTAAGACACTCTCATCAAGAGTCATCCTCTCCTGCAGTGTCCCTCTACCCTCCCAAGCATGATGTACCTCTCTAAGGACTAGTCCCTCTTTGCAACATGTCCAAAATATGTCAGACGAAGCTACATAATCCTTGCCTCCAAGGAGCAGCCTGGTCTCACCCTCTCTAGGATGAACCTGTTTGTTCTCTTAGTAGTCCATGTATATTCAGTACTCTTCTCCAACACCACAGCTCAAAGGCATCAATTCTCCTTCTGTCCTCCCTAGTCATTGTCCAGCTCTCTGATGCACATCAAGTGATTACATATATCATGGCATGGGTCAGGTGCACCTTAGTCTCCAGACTGACAACATTGCTCTTCAGTACTTTGGAGAGGTCCCTGACATCAGACTTTCCCAATGCAATTTGTCTGTTAATTTCCTGGCTGATGGTGCCAAGAGTGTTGATTGTGGATCCATGTAAACAAAAGCTATTAACAATATCAATCTCTTCACCAATTGGCCCAGTGGTGAGAATCTTTGTTTTCCTGATACTGAGCCTCAATCCATATTGAAGACTGCCGTCCTTGACCTTCTACAGCAAGCGCTTCAGGGTCTCCTCAGTTTCAGCAAGCAGGATTGTGTCATCTGCATAATGCAGATTGCTGATGAGTCTACCTCCAATCCTGATGCCACATTTCTCATCATTGAGAGCCCAGACTCCAGGATAATCAGTTCTGCATATAGATTGAAAAGGTATGGAGATAGGACACATTCCTGGCATACACCCTTCCCAATTTTGAACCATGCAGTATTTCCTTGCTCTGTTCTGACGACTACCTCCTGGTCCAAGTATAGGTTTTGCATTAGCACGATCAAGTGTTCTGGGATTCCTGTTCTTCTGAGAGTCCGCCACATCTTGTTGTGATCCACACAGTCAAAAGCCTATGCATAGTCAATGAAACACAGACAAAAATTCCTCTGGTACTCTCTACTTTCATCCAATATCTGTCTAATGAAGAGATACATTTTAAAATATATCTTTAAAATTAATTCACTATGACAAGCTATGTAGATAGCAATAAAATGTAATCTTTTTTCAGTATAAATCTACCTGTTAGTCCCAATTATATTTCATAATAAAATTATAATTGATACTGAATTTAATAATTTGTGTATACTGTTGAGCTATTTGCCCGTACATTCACCGAAATGTTATCATTAAATTGGGACATTCTGAAAGCTTCTACGCACCAGGGAAATGAGGTAAATATGAGGAACATATGTGTTTGTCTCATTATTGTTGTTTGACTCATGATTTATGTCTGATGTTCTATGTGAGAACCACGTACACTCTTTAGTTAAGAAATTTATCATTTTCATGTTCTGTTTTGTAGCCTATTCCAGAAAATCTCATTCTGCCTCTTTTCTATGAATTTCTTATACAGACTTACTGCTTAAAATTAATTTGATACACAAGACTTTGGTGAATCCAATTTCCAGGAAATATTTATTGTGTGAGGGGAAACAGAATAGTACAGTTCTTTAGTGTTTCATATAAGCTTTATGATTAATATTATATGCCTCTCCACTGTATGTTAGCATTAACACGGTCTCCATATTAAGTAACAAATAATGGCTCGTAAGTTTATAATATTAATGTTGTTACTCTCATATAGGGTAAAGGGAATTTATGTCTCATAAATTTTAGCAAAAGTTGTTTCCAGATAGAATCATCTTTTACATCAGGATTTCACTGTATACTGTCCTGGAATAGTAACAGCTGAGTATTCTGAAAGAGTAGTATTTTAAAGATCTCTAGTTGGTAGTCTTTGTTGTTGTTGTTGTTAAGTGCCATCGAGTTGCAGGCGACTCATAGCGACCCTATGAAGGAGAGTCCTCGACGCTTGGGTGTCTTTCATCCTCTCTCCTGAAGAACAAATGCAAGCCTCAAGTTGTAATACTTAAGGATGCCTTGGGCAGAATATTGAATGATCCAAAAAGTATTAAAAGAACATGGAAGGGATATAGAGAGACACTATACCAGAAAGAATTGACTGACACAGGAGATTTCAAGAAATAACTTACAACCAGGAGGCAAGGGTGATGAAGGAGGAAGTTCAGCCTGCTCTGAAGGACTTGGCAAAAAACAAAGCCCCAGAAATTCATGTAGTACTAATTGGTATATTTCAACAAACAGATGCTGCCGTGCCTGTGCTCAGAAATCTGGAGGACAGCTACCTGGCCAACTGACTGGAAGATATTCATATTCATTCCAATTCTAAAAAAGGTGACCCAACAAAGTGTGGAAATTATTGTAAAGTATCACTCATATCACCTGCAAGCAAGATGCTGCTGAAGATTATCCAAAATTGACTGGAACAGTACATTATCAGAGAACTGCTAGATATGCAGGTTGGGTTTAGAGGAGGCCATGGAATTAGGGACATCATAGCCAATGTTAGATGGATCTTGGACAAAAACTAAGGACACCAGAGAGATATTTATCTGTATTTCATTGACTATGCAAAGGCATTTGACTGTGTGGATCACAACAAATTGTGATTAACCTTGAGAATGGGAATCCCAAAATATTTGATTATGCTGATACAAAACATATTCTTGAACCAGGAAGCAGTTCCTAAAACAGAGCAGGGAAACACTGCATGGTTCAAAATCAGAAAGGGAGTGTGTCAGCGATGTGTCCTGTCTCCAGACTTTTCAATCTATACACACAACAAATCATTCGGAAGGCTGGGATTTACGAGGAGGAATGTGGCATTAGAATTGAAGGAAGACTCAACAACCTACGTAATGAAGATGATACAAACCTGCTTGCTTAAACTGAGGAGGACCTGATGTACTTGCTGCAAAAGGTCAAGGACTGTAGTCTTCAATATGGATTGAAGCTCAACATCAAGAAGACAAAGAGTCTCATCACTGGGATAATTGGCAGCACCATGATAGATGGAGAGGAAATTAAAGTTGTTAAACAGTTACAGCTTGCTCCCTTGTAACACTGTTGGCACCATCAGCCAGGAAGTCAAAATACAAATTGCATTAGGTGTATCTGCTGTCAGGGACCTTTCCAGAGTACTGAGAATCAATGATGTTAGTCTGGAGATGAAGGTCCGATCCAGGCCATAGTCTTCTCTGTTACTTGCTGTCCATCAGAGAGCTGGATAATGACTAAGGATGATAGAAGAATTGAGGCCTTTGAGTTGTCATGCTGGAGAAGAGTTTTTAACATACATGGACCACCAAGAAAACAAAGAGGTCTCTTGGAGAAAGTAAAATTAAGTTTCTCCTTTAAGGCTAAGATTTTTTAAATTTTATTTTATTATTTTTTTGTACATGTACTGTCAAATTGGATCTGACTGGTACAGGAGGAGATTGCCCCTCCTTCTCCAGCAGAGCATCTGATAGATTTGAACTGTGCATCTCTGGGATTGCAGCACAGCTTCTTGTCCCTCGGCCACCAGAGCTCCCTCAAAGGCGAAGATTTTTAAGCTCCCTCTCCCATACTTTGGTCACATGACCAGGAAATACCTGTCCTTAGAGAAGGACATTATGCTTGGAACAGTGGATGGACAGCACAAGAGAGGAAGACCCCAGATGAGATGGATTGATTTAGTAACTGGGTGTGTTGGAATCAGTGAGACTGGCTCAGGACAGGGCAGGCTTCAGAGCTTCTGTAAATAGGGTTGCTATGAGTTGCAGGCAACTCACCAACCGATAACAACGACAGTTTAAGAAATATTTTCTGTAGTTCAGTGAGTCTGTAGATGCTGAAATCAGATTTACTATGAAAAAAAAAAGTTCCTGAAATTTAAGTGTTTGTGTCATAATGCTATGTTGCTGTTGTTGATTGCCGTCGAGTTAAGCATGATTCATAGCAACCTTGTGAACAAAAGACCTGAAGCCGTTCTATAACTATTGACATTTATCAAAGTTCATAGAGTTTCCAGAGGCATGTTTAGAAAGTGGAGCTAGAGGTTTTTGTTCTGTCCTCGTTTTAGATATTAATGTTGTATCCATTAGTCTTGGACAAGAGCTTCTCTTTTTATACCTTAGTTCTTGTTGTTGTTGTTATGTTCCATTGAGTTGCCTGCAACTCATAGAGACCCTATGCACAACATCCCTAGACCCTGCTCTTCCCTGTGCCAAACTTATTGTCTCTGACACACCTACCCCCCCTCCCCAGTTCTTAGATTGTGTTTAATATGGCAACAGGTAGCTCACACATAGAAAATTAGGCACCATTTGAAAAAGGTCTGTAAGGTATTACCTGCTCTTTCTACTCTGCCCACTAGAATGTTTTTGTCTTGTTGGTAAGTTCAGATTGTCCTCATCTCATGTGTCTCTATGCTATATTTCCAAAAGTTGTTTTAAAAAGAAATACATAAGAGATTAGGAATTCTGTACATAGAGATAAATATAAATATTAATCAGAATTTATTCTATGTATGTCTTTTGTTTTAGCTTGAACTTTAATTTATAGATTGAGCATCTCACCTCTAGAACTATATTATCTCTCAGGAGAAATGGTGACTATGAGATGGAGAGGAAAATGAAAAAACACTTCATAATTTTGTCTTCGGTAAAATTTTTGTAAGCCTTTTGTTGTTATTAGTGATCGGACCGTAATGATCCACCGTTTTACATTGGCTGATTTTTAAATAGACCATTAAGCCTCTCTTTGTAGTTTGTCTCAGCCTGAAATGTCTTCTAAATCTGTTCACCTCATAGCAATATGCGAGCCTCCACTGACAGATGGGTGGCAACTGTGCATGAGGTGCATTAATTGGAGAGAAGGGACAAGTTGGATTGAAATGCAGGATGTTATGTGGATCCCTCAGTTTGTGACTGGTGCCCATTGGACCTCTCAGAGAATAGATAGAGTGAGTTGACCAGAACTCAGAAAAAGTGAAGATATTTGATACAGTGTAAAGCGGTGTAGTTTACTACGCTCTGATGGTATGCTGTGGTCTAGATTTTGCTTCTAAATGCAAGGTTCCAACAGATGGTTCTTCATACAAAGGAACATATACCTATTTCCTCAGAATACTGGTGTGATGTTGTTGTTGGGTAATGTTAAGTCGGATCCAACCCATAGCTGACCTTCCAGCCGGGTTTTAGAGGCAATGATTCTCTTAGAATGAAATTGCCAAACTTCTCCCATGGAGCAGCTAGTGAATTTGAATCATTTGCCTTCTGGATTGCAGCGGAGCTTCTTAGAGAACTCTCTCCTGGTTTGATAGGGACAGGCAAATTAGAAATTGGCTGTGTAAATGGGGAAGATTAAGGCATGAAGTTGCTGGTTTACATGCTTTTATGAGTATTTTTATGAGTTATTAGTAAGATGATGGTGAGGAAAAAGTTAATCCTTCAGATATGAAGGTTGATGGCTAGAAAGGTCAAGGGGTTGCTTATGGTTTCATTATGAAAATGACTCTCCTAGCCTTTGACATTGACTTTGACTTTCACTGCATGACTGGGTAGGAACTTGAAATAGGGTTTGTATAGATGGGGCATTATGATATTGGTCAGTTTTTCCTGTCCCAAAAAATTAAACTGAGTGGATTTACCAGCAAAGGTGGGATTCCTACTATCAGCAATGACAAGGAAGCAGAGTCCAACACACATCACCTGGGTCTAGAGAGTCCTGTGCTAGACAGACCAGGACCTATAGGAGAGCAGTCGCAGCCTCAGAAGTTAAATTCTGCCTTGTCTTGTGTTAATGCTCTGATATTGTAAATGAGTTATCGCCCTCTCACCTTCCTAACTATCCTTTTTTGCCTTTGATTATGTCATATCTTTAATATGAACTCCATTTCCCCACTGCTTATAGCTCTCACAAACTTTCCTATCTTCCACACACCATTTAAAATATTGCTGCTTACATGAAATCTTTTTTTAAATCTCTACCAGAAATGTTTTTCTCTCTCATTTGAACTCTTAAACTACTTTTTTGTCCTCCTCATAATCATGCATATTCTTCTTTATCTACTATTTATATTTGTGTGTTTATCTCATTTCTCCCATTAAATACTGCTCCTAAAAGCAAGAGGTATTAAGTGGAAATTGTATATAGATCCAGATAGAAAAGAGCTACAGAAGATTCCTGTTGCATTAACCACTTTTTTTTTCCAATTCAGTCAAATTAAAGTTATTCTTGGAAGGCATAGCTTTGCATGGTTTATAAATAAAAGATATCTAAAAACTATTCTTCTATGCATTATTTTAGCAGAACATCTATTTTTATAATATATAAAGTATGAGACATGATCTAAAAACTTTACCTCTGGTGCAAAACTGAGCACCTGATACATTAGATGACCACATAGACGTGTAGATAAGTTACTTATCTGATGAAGGAGAGCACCTGATTCTGAGATAGGCAACAATTTCTCTTAAATTCTCATCTTCCTCATACATTTTCTATAGCTTTAAGTGTGCAATTTTTAAGGCAATGAGAAAGAATCCTAAATATTTGTAGATAAATGAAGTTTATTGGGAGAAATAAAAAGGTCAACAGTGTTTCTTTTTATTTCTATGAATAGTGGAGGGCAAGTAAGTACTGTACTCCTAAAAGTCTTTAGGCTTTTGGTGGGCTATTCTTGGTATGTTTTCCAAATGAATTGTGTTGATTCAGAGGTGATAAGTTTCCTACTATTGGTGATCTAAAGAAAAATAAGTTAGCAAGCCAGTTCAAGTTAACCAGTTAATAAGTTAACAAGTTAATTAAAAAAAATTGCCAACAAAAACAAGGAACAAAAATGTAAAAATAAGATAGAGGTATGCAGAGAAAATTGAGGAAATAGACTTAAATGTTCAGCATTTAATATTTTTTTAGTGAAATATATATATTTTTAAAGATTTGAATGTCTTATAATTTCTTTATCATTGCCTAACAGAGATAAAGAATGCTCTCTGGAAAGAACTGGAATATTGACTGACATATTGGACAGTTTTACCTAAGAGAGTTTGTGGTGAAATACGGAGAAGTGCAGATGTTTATCTTGGCTCCATCTATCTGACTTCCTGTCACTCATCACCTAAATAGATGGTAGGACTTGTAGAGACTTGGGATAAGATGTGTGTACAGACACACACACACACACACACACACATACAGAAGAAGGAAAATTATGTGGCATAGATTTTCATTCGCCATTGTATTTCTCACCACTTAGCTACAAGTAGCATTGAGAAAATAGCTAATTGCTACTCTAGGTTTAATCATCTTTGATAGTGTTTTAATTTTTAATTTTTCTTGTGTATTAGCTAAGTTATATTTAGCTTTCATTTCTTATGAGATTTATAAAGAGGCTGACAGAATCGCAGACTGAAGCCTTTCACACTAGACCAACCAATTTCCATAATAGATGTGCATGGTAGCAGTTGGTTTGATAGAGCCATGCCTTAAGTCATAATACTGGCATTTTGAAACTGTGATGATAACTAGATAATTAGGAGTCCAGATTTGTGCTATATTAGAAATGTTGTTGTTGTTGTAATGTGCTGTTGAGTTGTCTGTGACTCAAAGCGACCCCATATACAACAGCCCTATACCCTGCACTATCCTGTGACAATCATATTTTCTCCGACACACCTACTCTCATTACCCCAGTCACTAAATCAATCCATCTTGTTGAGAGTCTTTCTCTCTTGCGCTGTCCCTCAACTTTCCCAAGAGATTGAGATTGTTTATAGCTTCAGTTTGCTTGGCTCCACAATTAACACTCTTGGTACCAGCAGCCAGGAAATTAGAAGACAAATTGCATTGGTACAGTCTGCTTTCAGAGACTTCTCCAAAGTACTAGAGCAATGATGACAGTCCTGAGACTAAGGTGTACCTGAATCAGGCCATGGGCTTTGAAATTACTTGCTATGCATCAGAGAGCTGGATAGTGACTAGGTATGATAGAAGGAGAGTTGATGCCTTTGAGCTGTGGTGCTGGAGAAGAGTATTGAATATATCATGGATTATTAAGAGAACAAACAGGTTTGTCCTGGAGAGGGTGAAGCCAGGCTACTCCCTGGAGGCAAGGACTCTGAAGCTTCTGATATTAGAAATAGCATTGTTGAAAATCTATTTAGAGACAGTGTCTTAGTTATATTACTATAACAGAGATAATATAAGTGGATGGTTTTAACAAACACAAAATTTAGGATGCCAGATGTTACTAGGTTCAGGATACTGGGTTTATGGGAAAGCGTTCTCTCTCTCTCCTGTCTGTCTGTCTATCTATCTATCTATCTATCTATCTATCTATCTATCTATCTATCTATCTATCTATATCTCTCTCTCTTCCTTCCTCTGTGTGTGTGTGTGTGTGTGTGTGTGTCCATTGTAGGAGAAAGTTCTTATTTCCTTCAGTATCTGTAGGCCCAGAATTTTCTGGAGACCTCCATGTGTTCTAGCCTTGTCTGGTGTCAAGGAGTTTTGTTGAGCAGGAATCTAGGTCCCAAAAGATGCACTTCAATCATGCTAATTATTTCATGGTAATATTAAGGATTACTCTTCTTTGTTTGTCTTCTTCTGCTTTTATCTCTAGTAGGATAAAAGGAAATATAGACTCTACCCTAGGAGAACTTCTTTTATACATAAGTAGTCTGTGGTAGAATTACAGAGTGTTGTGTTCCACCCTTAGTCCTTCTACCAGTACTTGGTTTTAAATATTATGTGAGATCATTTTATAGCTTCCACATCATGCTATTATATATGTTTATTTTGAGGAACACAATTTAATTCATGATAGACAATGATGGATGACAAAATTGATCTGCCAATGACCTGGAAGGGTACATGGCAGAAAGACCTTAGGCAAATAACTTACATTTTCTGAGTCTCTGTTTATTTCTCTGTCAATGAAGGAAGGTAAATGATTTTTAGAACCTTTTTTTTCTGCTATTCTGTCAGTTTAGAATGCTGAATATAGATTGACTGCAGGCTGAACATATTTTGAGGTTTATGACCTCTATATATTCAAGCAACACAATGAGGGAAATCCATTGAGTCCTGTTTGTTATTTTCTTTGGCCGATTTTTGATCGCTCACAGGAACTGTTTTATTAACTGTCGCAAATATTGTTTTAGTAACTTTTGAGAAATTAATACTTAACCCTTGAAATTCTAACTTCTGCCAAACTTTACTTCATTAACTGAAAAACAGTCCCATGATCTTTATCCTATGTCCAGATGAATGTGTACTCTCAAGTTTTCCTATCAAAAGTCAAGCAGGTAGATCTGTGATGCACTCTGATTTTCTATTATATTTGAAAATTCATGGTATATACTTCACTGCCACTGGGAGAGGGAAAACATGTAAATGAAGTCTTTGTGACATGTTTTTACTATCCTTTCTTCTTTACTGCCCTTTGTCACTTTCTCATTTTGTTTGGCAAATAGAGACATCATAAGACTTCCTCACACGATCTTCATACCCTTCCCTCTTGCCTCTTTTTGACAATTTATTTTACTTTCATCTTACATCAAATTGTCAGTTATAATTAGAGCCATGATATTTATACATATATGCACACATTTATTGTAGGCTTGCAAGGCAATTGCTTGCTTGTCTGTTATTTTCAGTATATAACATTTCCTGAAAGAGGGAATACGCCATGTAAGTGCTATTTCTTCTTTTAAAAGGTCAGACTTCTTTTTAACAATTTTGTTTAAAATCTTTCTGAAATTGACTGAACCTCTACACAGAAAACACATAATTTAACCTCTTCTGGAGAATGTATTTTTATCATTACAAAAACACAGAACACATTTGTCAATTCAGAATTTTTCATGTGAAAAATTCAGTGAGACTAATTACATCAATCATGTATGGTCCACTGCCAAATTTTCCATAACCATAAGCAGGGACTCTGATCTTTACAAAAAGCATCACTGGAGTCCTTTGGGGAAAATCCAAGAGCGTGAAGATGTGCACCTGCACTGAATTTCCCATTTGCTATTGGGTTGATCTGACTTCTTCCTTATTGTTAGATCCCCCTCCTCAGTGAGTCTTCTCCTAGCAGCAAGCAATCTTTCTTGCTCTTGCCTTTTAGTATCAATGTTCAGTCCTCATAATTTAGAGCAAGGCGATAGTCTACAGATAGCCAGATGAACATGTAGCCAATTAGAAATTAATGGACTCTGGTTAAGGAAAGTCTACATTTTTAATAGAGCAAAGCACATACATCTTGGGGAAACTGTTGATAATGGATACTTAGTTTAAAACATTTATTCAGTCTTTTGTTTTAATTCCCTATTGTTTAACCATTGTAACAGGTGCTGCTGGCTTATAACAGAAAAGAAATAGACATAGAATTTCATTGAGTTTCCGGAAACAAGTGATGACTTCTGTCAAATTAAAAGCACATCTCATTAAGAGAATAGCAATAGTGTTAAGTGGTAAAGGGCAAATTGTGGCTAAAAATAGTTATGGTATGCTTAAGTAGACAAATTAGGGTTAGTTGAGAAGATGACATTTAACTGAGGCAAGAGCGATACACAGGAAGCAACCATTGAAGAGATGGTTAGTTTACTTCTAGAAGTCTCATCTATGCTGTGGGTGTAACAGAGTGAGTGCTACAGCTGAGGTGCTGAGGTATCACAATTTTGTCTTTGCATACACCACGTTGTTGTTAAGTGTGGAGCTGCAGGCAACTCATAGCGACCCTATGAAGGAGAGTCCTCGACGCTTGGGTGCCTTTCATCCTCTCTCCAGGTTCATAGAGTTTCCTGGGGCAAGCTATTATGGAAGTGAAAGCCACTCCTCCTTCCAATGCATACACCATACATACCCTTTAAATAAGAACTACAATACAACCACACTCCCAAGTAGAATTCTGTACAATCAAGGACCTTGTCATTGCAAACACCTTTTATAAGAAACATAAACAACAACTACGCACGTGCATTTCACCTGATGGTCTACACAGGAATTAGATTGACTACATCTGTGGAAGAAAAGCTCAATATCAGCTGTGAAAACTAGGTCAGGTACTGATTTTGGAGCACAGAATCAATTACTCATATGCAAATTCAAACTGAAGCTAAAAAATCAAATCCAACCCACAAGAACCACAGTTTGACCTTGAGACTATCCCACCAGATATTAAAGACCATCTTAGGAATAGAGTCGAATCCTTGAGCACTAATGAGCAAAGACTGGAAAAGCTGTGGGAAGATACAAAGAATATCATTAATGAAGAACACAAAAAGTTACTGCAAAGACAGAGGAGAAAGAAAAGACAAAGATGAATGTTAGAAGAGACAATGCCAAGAAGCCAGAGTGAAGGGAAGAAATCAAGAAGTTAAGGAGCTGAACAGAAGATTTCAAAAGACAGCATGGAAAAACAAAGAAAAGTATTATAATGAAATATGCAAAGAACTAGAGTGAGAAAATCAAGAAATGAACCCACTCAGCATTTTCTAAACTTAAGGAATTGAAGAACAAATTTATGCCTCGAGTTGCAGTACTTAAGGATACTGAAAAGCAAAATGTTGAGTGACACAGGAAGCATCAAAAGAAGATGGAAGGAGTACACAGAGTCCCTGTACCAAAAAGAATTGGCTGACACAGAAAAATTTCATGAAACAAAATGTGATCAAGAGCCTCTGGTGATGAAGAAGGAAGTTCAAGGTTCTCTGAAGAACTTGGCAAAAAACAAAGCCCCAGGAATTGATAGAATACCAATTGACATATTTCAGCAAATACATGCTGCCCTGGATGTGCTCACCAGGTTACACCAAGTAATCTGGACGACAATTATCTGGCCAACTGACTGGAAAATATCTATGTTTATTCCCATTCCAAAAAAAGGTGACCCAACAGAACGTGGAAATGATCAAACAATATCACTAACGTTACGTGGAAGCAAGATCCTGCTGAAGTTATACAGAATGTATATCAGCAGAGAACTGCCAAATATGCACACTGGGTTTAGAAGAGGCTATTGTACTCGGGATATCATAGTAAACATTAGATGGAGCTTGGCTGAAAGCAGAGAGTACTAGAGGAATGTCTGTGTTTCATTATCTGTGCAAACATATTTAACTGTGTGGATCACAACAAGTTATGGGCAACCTTGAGAAAAATGGAGATTCCAGAACACTAAATTTTGCTCATGCAAAACCTGCACTTGGACCAGAAAGCAGTAGTCAAAACAGAACAGGGAAACACTACATGGTTTAGGATCAGGAAAGCTGTGTACCAAGGATGCATTCTATCTGCATACCTTTTCAATCTGTATGCAAAACAGATCATAGGAGGCTGGAATTTATGAGGTGAAATGTGGCATCAGGATTGGAGGTAGACTTATCAACAATTTTTTTTATTTTTATTTTTTTTATTTTATTATTTTTTGTGTGCATGTACTGTCAAATCAGATCTGACTGGTACAGGAGGAAATTGCCCCTCCTTCCCCGGCAGAGTATCTGGTGGATTCGAACCGTGCACCTCTGGGATTGTAGTTGCAGCTTCTTGCCACTAGGCCACCAGAGCTCCCCTACTTATCAACAATTTACATTGTGCAAATGACACATCCTTGCTTGCTGAAACTTAAGAGGACATGAACTATAGTCAAGGGTTATAGTTTTCAATATAGATTGAAGCTCCACATCAAGAAAACAAAGATTCTCACCTCTGGGCTAATTAGGAACTTCATAATGGATGTGGAAGAGATTGAAATTGTTGACACCTTCAGTTTGCTTGTTTCCACAATCAGCACTCTTGGTATCAGCAGTCAGGAAATCAAGAGATGAATTGCATTGGGAAAGTCTACTGTCAGGGACCTCTGTAGAGTACTGAAGAGCAATGTTGTCAGTCTGGAGACTAAGACTTGATCCAGGCCATGGTCTTCACAATTACTTTCTAGGCATCTGATAGCTGACAATAACTATGGATGGTAGAAGAAGGACTGATGCTTTTGAGTTGTGGTACTGAAGAAGAGTGCTGAACATACTGAGAACTGCTAGGAGAACCAATAGGTCTATCCTGGAGAAGGTGAAACTAGGTTGCTCCCTAGAGACAAGGATTTTAAAGCTCTATCTCACATACTTTGGGCACATTGCCAAGAGGACCAGTCCTTGGAGAGGGACATCATGCTTGGAAGGGTGAAGTGACACTGCAGGGAGAGGAAGACTCAGGATGAAATGGATTGACTCGGTGATTAAAGAAATGTTTAAGTTTGTTGGAGATGGTTAGATTGGCTCAGGATAGGGAAGGGTTCAGAGCTAATGTACATAGGGTTACTATAAGTTACATGAGGCTTGATAGCACATAACAAAAATAAGTATTATCTATCCAGGTGAATAAATAGATAACTTACAGCACCCTAGAAGCTCCTGTGATTACAAGAATTCTTTCCAAGAAGGTATCCTGGCATTGGTGACAATCATCTGCTTGCTTTTTGTATTTTGACATATGTATGATGCATCATTAAAATAGGGTTTTTTTCTTATATAAATAGAAACATTTTGGGGCTTATTCTGTAAAGAGAGTTTCCATATTTCTAACCATCCCATTTTCTGTATTTTTACTGTCTTCTGGGGTGTTTCACTCTTGGACCTATATACTTCAGTGATCCTGGTGCCGAAATTTGGAAATATTTGTAAAATAGTTTATTTTACTAGGGTCAAACTTACTTCAGATGTAAAATATTAGTGACTACTTTGGCTTTTATGGTTCATTATGGATCATACTCGACTTGATGGCAACCACCACCACCACCACTCTCACCACCATCACCTGTGTGGCCTACTGGAAAGAAGCTGTGCTAGAATACTGAAAGCACATGATTCCAGGCCACCAGCTGCTCTGTGGGAGGATAGGCCATCTCCTTCTGTAAGATTAGCTGCCTCTCAAAACCCACCAGAGGATCAGCTATGGGACAGCTCCGACTCTATGGTAAACAACAACAGCACCTTAGTCTAGTTAACTTCTCTTCTAAGGAATAAAAATAATTACAGAATCTTTTCTGTGGAGTTGTGAAATTTTTTTTAAAAGCATAAGCACACACACACACACACAAAGTGCTTTTAAAAGCATTGGCAAGTATTATGCAATGGTTATTATAAGTTAATATAAAGTACAGGGTGCTTGTGCAAAGAGTTGGACTAAAAAAAGTCAAAGGGACCAAACTCAATATTTCTTAAATTTAAGGAACTGAAGCCAAATGAATTCAAGCCTCAGTTGCAGTACTTAAGGATGCTTTGAGCAGAATATAGAATGATCCAGGAAGCATTAAAAGAAGGTGGAAAGAGTATACAGAGTTCTTGTACCAAAAGGAATTGGCGAACACAGACAAATTTCTTGAAATATCCTATGAGCAAGAGCCTGTGGTGATGAAGGAAGAAGTTCAGGTTACTCTGAAAGAACTGGCAAAAAGCAAGGCCCCAGGAATCGATGGCATGCCAATTGACATATTTCAACAAACAGATGCTGCCCTGGATGTGCTTGCCAAGTTGTGTCAGGAAATCTGGAGGATAACCACCTGGCCAACTGACTGGAAGAGATCTATATTTTTTCCCATTCCAAAGAAAGATGATCCATCATGATGGAAAGTATTGAACATTATCATTAATATCAAATGCAAGCAAGATTCTACTGAAGATTATCCAAAATTCACTGGAACAGCATATCAACAGAGAACTACTTGAAATTCAGGTTGGGTTTAGAAGAGGCTGTGACACTAGGGATATTACAGCTAGTGTTAGATGGATCTTGGCTGAAAGCAGGGAGTACCAGAGGAATGTCTATCTGTGTTTCATTGACTATGCAAAGGCATTTGACTGTGTGGTTCACAACAAACTGTGGCTAACTCTAAGAAGAATGGGAACTCCAGAACACTTAATTATGCTTATGCAAAATCCATACTTGAACCAGGAGGCAGTTGTAAGAATAGAGCAAGGAAACACTGGTTCAAATTTGGGGAGGGTGTACACCATAGATGTGTCCTATCTCCCTACCTTTTCAACCTCTATGCAGAACAGATCATCCAGGAGGCTGAGCTCTATGAAGTGAAGTGTGGCATTAAGATTGGAGGAAGACTCACCAACAGTGTGCGTTATGCAGATGACACAACCCTGCTTGCGAAAACTGAGGAGGACCCAAAGTGCTTGCTGTAGAAGGTCAAGGACTGCAGCCTTCAATATGGATTGAAGCTCAACATCAAGAAAACAAAGATTCTCACCACTAGGCCTATTGGTAGCATCATACTAGATGGTGAAGAGATTGATATTATTAGCAGTTTTAGTTTGCTTGGCTCTACAATCAACACTCTTGGTACAAGCAGCCAGGAAATTTACAGATGAATTGGATTGGAAAGTCTGCTGTCAGAGATGTCCAAAGTACTGAAGAGCAACAATGTTAGTCTGGAGACTGTGCCTGATACAGGCCATAGTTTTTGCAATTATTTGCTATACATCAGAGCTGGACAATGACTAGAGAGGATAGAAGTAGAATTGATGCCTTTGAGCTGTGGTGCTGGAGAAGAGTGTTGAATATACTATGGACTGTTAAGAGAAGAAGTTTGTTCTGGAGAGGGTGAAATCAGGCTGTTCCATGGAGGCAAGATTTGGAAGCTTCACCTGACCTTATTTGGACATGTTGCAAGGAGTTATCTGGCACATAGTAGATATTAAGTTATTATTAGTATAGTTTCTTTACTTTTCTTTTACTTTGAGAACCTGTGGTTACTCTCCATATATTTGAGATTTATATGTATGACAATTGGAGAAATGGACTTTTTAAAACATATGCCTGTGTATGTACTCATGTAGCTGTCAATGCCTCTACACACTTCTTTATTATTTGAGACTTATCGTTTGTCAGGAATTGTGCTAAACTCTTAATATACAAAAATGAGTGACACATTCTTGCTTTAAATTGAAATCTTGTAGGAAAAATTGAAATCTTGTAGGAAGAACACAGACATGCAAATAAATAAATATAATGTGACAGTATAGGACTATCATCTATATAAATACAAAGGTGATAATAGGTACTTTTACTTTTAAGAACTTGATTTTCTTAGATCCAGTAATTTGGAGCAGAATTTTGAAGCGTGGATAAAAATTGGCCCAGAAAATTGGATCAAAAGAGTGTCTATATCCTGTTGAATATAAAGCTAATTTACTTTGTAAACTTTAACTCACAGTAAACACACACACACACACACACACACACACACACACAACCCTCTGATAATTTTATTTTAAAAATTTTATTATTTTACACAATAAATTTAGTAGCTCCATATTAAAATTGTGGGTATTTTCAGATTGTGCAATCCTATAGCGAAAGTAAGGATAGCTCATGAATTAGAGTTGTTGATACACTGAATGCAGTTTAAAATTTGGTGGAGCGCAGCATATCAAGGCCTTGGTAAAATGTTTAAACTCATAAAGAGTTAGATGAATTATTTCCTTGATTCAGTGATTAAAATGGCAATTCACTTTGGTGGCTTTTGATGAATTAGAGCATAGCAAAATTTTCTGAAGAACCATGATATAGGCAGTTGCTGATGATGGATTTCTATCAAGTGAGAAACAGATTATATTTCAGGGAAAGGTAGCTTCAGATATTTCCTATCAATTTGATGGTTGGGTTTCTTGGCATTCGCTGCTGCATAATTATTTCTGGATAGTGTTGTCAGAATCCAGACATTTTAAAAATAAGGCACACTGTCATAGAATTAACAATTTCTCAGGGCAATGATATATCAGTAAAACTTAGCACCTTGTGTATAGCACTTTACAGTTCCATTTCTCATCTCGATTTGGTTGATAGTGTTCTGGAGTCAATAATTAGTTATTACATAGGTTTATGCCAGACTTAGTTAATGTTTATGAATTCCATTAGGTGGATATACTTTTTCCATAAATCTTAATTTATCTGAGACATCTAGGTATCTTGCCTTTATATATTAAATATACTGAATTTAGTGAAAAGTACTAAGTGTCTAAATACTTTTTAAATGTAGGAGAGACAGTGGTATTTAAAGAAATTCTTTTAAGAAGTGAAGAATCCTTTAGAAGTTAAAGTGATTTTATTTATTTGCATTTGGTTTGAGGTACTGTTCTTATTAATTTCCTTAGTTAGCTATTGGATCTATAATGTAGTAAATGTTGAGAATAAAACAGTGGAAATCTCTCTTTATAGGAACTCTTGCTCCATTCCACCATTTGAAGAATAGCTTCTGGGATGCAGAAGGCAAGTGCCATAAATAGCATATAGAAACATCTGGAGTAGAGGTCAATTTATCTTCTAAGAAGCAGAACTTTTCCAGACAAATGAGTATATGACTGGTATATGTTTGCTGGTACCAGGAGTTCTATTACATTTCAGAGTTCAGTTTAGTATGCGAAAGGAATGATTCAAGAGTTTAATGCTTTTCTTTTTTTAAAATCCGTTCTTTTTAAAATTTTATTCACTGTTGTCCATTTTCTTTCTTCCCCTCCCCCAGCTCACCCCACAATGCAACCCTTGATTCAGATTGTTGTCATACATATAATGCCCAACTATGTATTCCTTTTGGACAGTTCACCCCTTCATCTGTTCTACTGCAGTGTTCATTATCTAGCCACTCTTTCGCATTCTCTCCCTAACATTCCCCCATCTGTCCTACTTTATAATAACACTGTTATGCGGTATTTGTCCTCTTGTGAATGAGAAATTTCACTCAATATAATGTCCTCCAGGCTTCCCCATGTTGTGTCATGTTTTACAAGTTCATTCTTTTTCAGTGCTGTGTAATAATCCATGGTGTGAATGTACCATAATTTTTCTATCAGTTTTTTGATAAGCACTTGGGTTGCTTTCATCTCTTTTTTATTGTGAATAGTACAGCTATAAACATGGGTGTGCATATATCTGTTTGAGTCCTGCCTCTGGTTTCTTTAATGCATATTCTCAGTAATGGAATTGCTGGGTCAAATGGTATTTCTAGTTCCAAATTTTTGAGAAAGTGCCAGACCACCTTTCATAGTGGTTGTACCATTTACGTTCACACCAAAAGTGAGTAAGTGTTCCAATCTCTCCACAACCTCATCATCAGGTGTGTTTACTGGCCTGTTGGACCTAGATATTGTTACTGGGGTGAAATGATATCTCCTAGTTGTTTTGATCTGCATTTCTCTGATAGCTCGGGATTTTGAATATTTCTTCATGTGATTTTTTGCTATCTGATTGTCTTCCTTGGTGAAGTGTCTGTTCATACCCTGTGCCAGTTCTGTGATTGAGTTGTTTATCTTTTTCTTCTTGAGGTGCTGGCGTATTCTATAAATTTTAGATGTAATTTCCTTTTCGGCTATGTCATTGCCAAAATATTTCCCCAGTCTTTGGATTTCCTTTTTACTCTATTGGATACGTTTTGTGATGTGCACAGGATTTGATTCTTTGAAGGTCCCACTCATCTATTTTATTCTCTCCTGGTTGTAGGCTAGAGTCTAATTATTTTCATAAAACAATTTGGTTCTCTTCTGAGGCTGTGGATATGACGTCAGTTGGTATTCAGGATCAACATTGTAGTTGTCGTTGTTAAGTGATGCCAAGTTGAAAATGACACACAGTGACCTTATGAACATCAGATCCAGTTTGTCCTATCCTATTTTCACAATCTCTGTCATGCTCAGTGCCATTGTATAGTCACCATGTCAATTCTTCTCCTTGACATTCTTCCTCTCTTTCCTTACACTGTGTAATGTCTCTCTTAGGACTGGTTTGTCCTGAAAATATACCCAAAATAAGGAAGATGGGAGTTAGTTTTACCATTCTTGCCACCATTTTGGCCATCCATAGAATATTAAATTCTCTTCACCAACACTGCAATTCAAAGATACGGATTTTCCTCAGTATTCCTTAGTTATTGTCAAACTTACAGATACGTAGAAAGCAATTGAAAATATTAAAACTTAGATCAGTTGTGGTTTGAGCCTTAGTCTTTAAACTGATATCTTTGCTCTTTAGAACTTTGAAGATACTTTGACAGTAGATTTTCCCAATGGAACACATCTTTTGATTTCTTGACTGCTGCTACCAAACGTTTTGATTGTGAATCCTATAAACCAAATAAATCCAGTACATACAAACATATCCATTCCCATAAAATGAAATTATTGACAACTGCAATCTTTTCTCCATCCATAATAATGTTACCTATTGATCCAGTGGTGAGGATTTTTGTTTTCTTGATGTTGAAGTTTAATCACTGTTAAAGGCTATCGTGTTTTATCATCTATAATAAGTATTTTAGTTGTCTTCATGTTATGCAAGCAAGGTTTTTAATATTTATTACAAAAGTTGTTGATGAGTCCCCCCCCCAGTCTAGTGCCACATTCTTCTTCATATAGTCCAGCTTTTCAAATAATTTCCTCAGCATACAGATTGAATTGGTATGGGGAAAAGATGTAACCCTAATACACACCTTTCTTGATTTTAAACTATGCAATGTTCTATTAATGAAATCTATACTTTTTTACTACTAATCTTATTTCCAACTTTTACATTTCAGTTGCCAATTATTATTGATGAATCTTGATTGCACAGTGATCAATTTCAGACTTCAAAAGTTGGTTAAAGTTCTCTGTTCAATAATTTTTGGCTTTAGTTTTGGGGTGTGTGTGTGTATATATAAATGTAGTAATCACATCTGAAGAACTTCCATATGTGTGTGGATGGTATACTATCACTCATAGCCTTGTACTTCAGGATGAATTTTGAAATGGTCTTTGACTACAAATTCGAACTGTTCTTTCTCAGTTTTGCATTCGAGCATAACAAATCATTTGCTTGCTTGATTCAGAGTGACCAGTGCAAATCCATCTCAGATAATTAATACCTAGAATGTTGATCTTCATATGTTGCATTTCATTTTTTATAACCCTACATGATCTACAATTAGGAAACGTGTGCATTAAGAGTGTACCTTTTCTCCATACTTATTAAATATGTGTGCTGAGCAAATAATTCAAGAAGTTGGACTATATTAAGAAGAAGATGGCATCAGGACTGGAGGAAGACTCTTCAACAATTTGCATTATGCAGATGATGAAACCTTGCTTGCTGAAAGTGAGGAGTATTTGAAATACTTGTTGCAGAAGATTAGACTAAAGCCTTCAAGATGGATTACTTCTCAATGTCAAGAAAACACAAATCCTCACCACTGGGCCAAATGTAAACATCATGATATATGGACAAATGATTGAAGTTGTCAATTATTTAATGTTACTTGGATCTACCATTAACACTCTGGGTACCAACAGTCAAAAATTAAAAGACTTGCTGCATCGGAAAAATTTGCTGTCAAAGACCTCTCCAAAATGCTAAAGAGCAATGATGCCATTTTAAAGACCAAGATGTGCCTTACCAACATGGTCATTTCGAATAGTTGTTATGAACCTGGAAGTTAGTGAATAAGAATGAGAGAAGAATCGATGCCTTTGAGTTGTGATGTTGGCAAACAATACTGAATATCCCATGGACTGGCAAAAGAACAGAGTGTGTCTTGGAGAAAATGAAGCAGAGTTCTCATTCCTTTGAAACAAGAATGGTGAATTTTATGTCATATATTTTGGGCATATTGTTAGATGAGATCAGTCCTTGGGAAAAGTCATGATACTTGGAAAGGCAGAGGGTCGACAAAGAAAAGGAGAACCCTCAATGAGAGGAGAGGGATTGACACAGTGACTGTATCAAGCTTATCAGAGATGATGAAGATGACACAGGATAGGGCAAGACTCAGATTTATTATTCGTATGATTGCTGTGAGTTTTGATTTATCTATAGCTCTGCAAGAACACAATTGAGTGTTCTGAGAGTCCTAGATAAATGTTGTCCAACTACTTAATTAGTGTCCTTGGTGATGAGAAGGGCTTGTTTTTAGTTCTCAGTTCCGAGTCTCTGGGCTTTTATGGCAGAGAGTTTTGGTTTGAATTTTTTGTTTTGTTTTGATTTTTTAAAAACATTCTATTAGCTGCAAAAAAAACCAAAACACCACAACAGACAAATCTTTCTTAGAGTTGTACAACTAGGGTGCTCCTTTGAGGCAAGGTTTATGGAATTTTGGGCCTGTTATCAGGAGGGGCCAGTTCTTGGAAAAAAGATGTCATGCTTGGCAAAGTAGAGAGTCAGGAAAACAGAGCAAGACCCTCAGCAATATGCATTCACACAGCTGCTACAACAACGGGCTTAAGTTTGGTGGGTATCATGACCATGGCTCAGATTGTGATAGGGCAAAGTTTTGATTTGTTGTTTTATAGCAGCCCGACAAGTCATGAGCAGCTTGACTGCACCTAATAACAATGACAACAATATATGCATGTATTTAACACAATAGCTAACCGGTAAAGCACTCAATAAAATACCACGGCCTTGTTCTTACCATAATTACTGCTTTTATCACCCCTGCTGCTCCTAGTACATTGTTTTGAATACTTTTAAACTAATAAAGAGCTCTACTTTTATGTTCAAACCTTTCTATGGAGAGAGTCAGTGACAAAAGAAGGAGATGTTCAAGCACATAGTGATTGTGAAGAATGTGTGGTTCATTCTGTTTTACATGGGGTCAATGTGAGTGAGATCTAACTCCATGGCACCTAACAACATCATACTTAATCCTTACCAGTCAAGTAAGGTGGATAGTATATTTGTTTCATTTGAAAATGTAGAGGCAACATCTGAACACTATTAAGAGAGTCTTTTGCAAGTAAGAAGTGGAACTTGGATTTAACCCAACCAGATTGATAACAAATTCTGCATTTTTTTTTCTGGAGACCATGAAGGATCAGAGATAAATATAGAACTGAGGTAAAGTTAAGCTGGGAATCATAAGCCCCTTCCTGTGCCAGCAGAAATGTCTCCTTTACCTTGACCTCTATTTGACCATGTAGAAGCAGCTTGAACCAGGGTTGGAGGGGTGGCTTTATTATAACAGCTAGGTAAACTCACTTTTCTAATAATTTTGCCTTTATTCTACCTTGGTTTTCCTGGTTCCACAGTCCCAAGAGATAGCAGTTGTGACTAAGATTAGCCTCCTAGTATCTGTAACATTTGACTTGGTGACTCTGTAATGCAGCAGAGAGTATACCATGCAGGATGATTTCCACTGAACTGTCATAAAATATTCAAGTATCAACTCTCTGGCAAGAACAACTGTCTCAGGAAGTTAAGGAGACAGTTGTTATAGATAGACTGTTGTGGATGGGGGAAAAAAGAAGACGATTACCATTCTAGGGGTATAGTGAACAAGTTAGGGGTGTGTATGCTATCTTCTTTCCTTGCTGGACCCATCGTCCACTTTACAGTTTTCACGTATCTACTTAATTTTTTCTACCTCAGAAAGTGTTCTATTATTACCAGTGTAAAAATAGTATAATCTTACAGTTACTGTTCAAAATTTGAAAACAAGTAGAAAAGAAAGATAGCATTGCCACACACACACACACACATATATCTCAATGCACCTTATATGTGGCCTAATGGACCTTATATGCATTTTATATGTGGCCTAAAGGCCACTAGCCCTTCTGGGGTAGGTGGACTGTACGGGGTAGCCCATCAGAGATCTTTCCAAGGATAGGTAAATCTACAAAGGCCTTTGCTCCCTTTAAAAGACTATTTGGGTGTTTTCTGTTCATATTTATTAATGATATGTTGTTATTGTCATCGTTGTTATGTGCCGTCGAGTCACTTGCGACTCATAGCGACCCTGTGTACAAACAGCTCTAAACTCTGCTCTGTCCTGAGCCAATCTCATTGCCTCCGACACACTCATCCTGATTGCCCCAGTCACCGAATCAATCCATCTCCCAGAGGGCGTTCCCCTCCTGCGCCTGCCCTCCACCCTCCGAAGCATGATGTCCCTCTCCAAAGACCAGTCTCTCCTTACAACATGACCAAAGCATGTCAGGCGAAGCCTTAGAATCCTTGCCTCCAAGGAGCAGCCTGGTTTAACCCTCTCCAGGGTGAATCTGTTTGTTTTCTTAGCAGTCCATGGCATCTTCAGCACTCTTCTCCAACACCAAAGCTCAAAAGCATCAATTCTCCTTCTATCCTCCTTGGTAATTGTCCAGCTCTCTGATGCATAACAAGTGATTGCAAAGATCATGGCCTGTACCAGACGCACCTTTGTCTCCAGAGACACACCGTTGCTTTTGAGTACTTTAGAAAGGTCCCTAACAGCAGACTTTCCTATGGCAATACGTCTTTTAATTTCCTGGCTGCTGGTTCCAAGAGTGTTGGTTGTGGAGCCAAGCAAACTAAAGCTGTGAACAATCTCAGTCTCTTCACCATCCATCCTGATTCTGCCAAGTGGTCCAGTGGTGAGAATCTTCATCTTCTTGACATTGAGCCTCAATCCATATTGAAGGCTGTAGTCCTTGACACTCTGCAGCAGGTGCTTCAGGTCCTCCTCAGTTTCAGCAAGCAGGGTTGCGTCGTCTGCATAACGCAGATTGTTTATCGATCTTCCACCAATCCTAATGCCATATCTCTCCTCATAGAGTCCAGCCTCCCGGATGATCTGTTCTGCATACAGGTTGAAAATGTATGGAGACAGGACACATCCCTTGCGTACATCCTTCCCAATTTTGAACCATGCTGTGTTTCCTTGCTCTTTTCTGACACATCAGCAGAGAACTGCCAGAAGTCCAGGCTGGGCTTAGAAGGGGTACTAGGGATATTGTAGCTAATGTCAGATGGATCTTGACAGAAAGCAGGGAGTACCAGAGGAATGTCTATCTGTGCTTCATTGATTATGCAAAGGCGTTTGACTGTGTGGATCATAACAAACTGTGGCTGACTCTGAGAAGAATGGGAATCCCAGAACACTTGATCATGCTAATTAATGATATATGTAATTTTATTAATTAGGATAAAATATTGAATTTCTAAAAATTTCTAAAAAATAATATAAAATGAGTCAATGATTTAGAATGTTTTTTTATATAGGTGAGGTACAAAAAGATATGAGTTAAAAGAGGGAATTTATGTTCAGGTATAAAACTTACAAGGTGTGAAAACACTGGTGGAGCAAAATTATCTTCAAATATATATTTTGCAGGCAAGCAAGAGCTTTGTATGCAGAATTTTGATTATCTCTAAAACTTTCCTGGCACATACCTGATTAAAAAAAGGTTGGTCTACAGTATATTGCTTTCTGTGTTCCAGAGGATTTCCCAAAGAAGATAATTTATCTGTTAAAGTTGCTCTATAAGCCCAGTGTGCATTTTAAAACAAAAATCCTGTACCGTTACAAAATGGCATTGACCACTGGAGACACAAGGAGTTAGAATTAAACAGTACATTCCAGGACCCAGATTAAAATGCTTATTTTCCTTGCATTTTGGAAACTACTAGGTGAAACAGAGCAGATCCAAGGAAACAATGTGTGTTGCCTAGGATTTTATGGAAAATGACACACAAGCTGCAATAAAAATGCACAGTAGGTGTTGAGGATTTCATATTCATGGCTTTCCTATAACATTCTTGTAACAGAAAGGCGTTAGAAAGTATGTAATTTCATAGCAGCTGGACAGTATTAAGTGCTTACATGGCATGAGATCTGGCATTGTGTCCTCTTTATTACATTGGTTTGAGTTGAAATCCTAAAGTACATATTTGCATCTAAAATGAAAGTATTTCTATGTGCATCAGATGGACCAAGGTATCTGAGTTATCCAGTCTATTATAAGCACAGAAGATGAGGATTAATTTTTATTTACTCATGGCAGAGATTAATTTTGTGTGGAGAGAGTAAATACATGGAGTGGATCAAGTTTCAAATAAGCATAAAATGGAGAAAAATTATAATGTACTTTAATCACATAGTTCTTCTGAAAAGTGGTAGCTATTTAGGATATTGCTCATAATTATGGTGATGTAAAAAGCAAAAAAATCTTGCACACAATTTCATAGCTACTTTAGTAGATAGTAAAAGAAAATAAATGATTCCTCATTTGTATATCTTGTCATGTATTTATCAAACCAACTAACTGTCACCAGGCTTAAGTGGGAGAGTTTTATCCTGGTGTATATAAAGATGTTGGCATCCCATTGCTTCTACTGTGGGATCTTTTTTAGGATTGAACATAAGTCTATTAAAGAAAGTGCTGCTCTCACATGGACCATTGTGCTTCATGACTTCTGACAAATTGGATTAGAGACATTGTTGTTCACAGGAATTAGTTGCTCCCAATGAATTCAGGCTGCTATCAGAGGAAATAAAATAAGAAATCTGAAAATAAGTGATGAGGTCTTCAGAAATATAATGTTTGTGGGAAATACAAGTCTTTTGGGAATATCTACAGAATCGAATATTTTAGATATTGTTCTTAATGTGTAAATAATTTGCTTTATAATTGGGGACAGAAGAGCGATCATGATTACTAGCATCTGTAATCAGCAGTTTTCATTTTGGTTTTGCTCTTGAACAAGCATGAGGATTTTTGTATTTTTATTTGCAAAAGGAGTTAGAATATGCCTTGCTCAAAGATTTGCTGTGTACATTGATGTGATTATTCATGTACACTTAGTATACAGTGTACCATGTACTAAGACCTTAATACATATATCTTCCTTTTATTATAGTGAATGGTTAATATGTAAATAGAGAGGGAAGCTTCTTTATTATCCTTTATCTAGTCTTAGTTTAGTTCTTGAGGATTCATTCTGACTCTGGGAAAGATAATTATTCTTTCCTTAAAAGTAATTTAAGACTTTATAGGCACTTCTAGTTTTAAACTGTGATGTTAAGAGCACTGAATATCCCATGGATTGCCAAAAGAAAAAAACACATATGTCTAGGAGAATGTGCAGCCAGAGTGCTCCTTTGAGGCAAAGATGATGAAACTTCGTCTCACATGCTTTGGGCATGTTGCTAGGAGAGGCTAGACATTGGAGAGGAACATCATGTGTGGGAAGGTGGAGGGACGGTGAGATTACTCTCAACTAGGTAGATTGATGTAATGTTGCAGCAGTGGACTCAAGCGTGTCAGAGATAGTGAGGATGCTGTAGGATAGGTTAAGGTTCAGCTCTTTTGTTCATAGGGTCTCTATAAGTCATGCTTCAGTGCTTAACAACAACAATAACCGTTTCAAATAGTCCTGGTGGTACAGTGTCTAAAGCTTGGCTGATAACGATAAGATTGGTTATTTGAAGCCACAAAGTATATTTCCTTGAAGAAGGATGAAACTTTCTGTTCTGTAAAGGTTACTATCTTGGAAACTTATAGGGCAGATTCACTCTGTCCTACAGGATTACTATGAATAAAAATCAACAAGACAGCAATGGGGTTGGTGTTGGCTTGTGTAGTTTTTGATTTAATGCTCTATTAGTATAGTACATAGTGTGCTGTGCTACTGATCAGAAAGCTACACATTTCTGTGTTACTAGATTTTACAAGTGACTCCAAGGGAGAAAGATGGACAATCACCTCCTAATAAATTTGCTTACAGCCTCAGAAACTTGATAGAGGGCTGCTATCAGTTGAATTGACTAGAATGACAAAAAACTGAGGAGTGATGTACACACAGATAGAATCAGTTTTGGAGAGGTAACAGGGATAGAAAGGGAGGGAGAAGGGAATAAAAATTAATAAACTGTTAAATTGGGTGAAGAGAAAGGCTTATACAGTAAAGGGTTGATTAGACATTATGATTAATAAATTATGCTAATCAATAACTATTATATAAAACAAATGCCCATGAATAATTGTTTGAAAACCCAAATTGTTTGTAAACTTTTACTCAGATAACAGAAATTAATTAAAAATTTGAACTCTGATTTTGTTATTTCTGTGCTAAAATAGTCTCCTGACTCCCTTTGTCACATGCAAATTGGCTTCTTTGCTTTCCAATGTTGGTTTATATTCTTCCCCTTTCCTTTTCTACTTTAGTCTTTCTAACCCCTTTAAACATCAGTCACACTTCTGCCTCCTGGTTTATACACTGGATTCTCCTGAGGAAACTTTTTTCCTCAAGTATTTATGTAATTATTACATCATCTCCTTCATATTTGTGTTTTTTCAATGCTGCCTGGGAAATTATTCTATATAATTTACTTGTACATTTTGTGTACTGACAATTGAAAGAATGAGCATTGTCTAGTTTAGAGTCTAAATTTGTGCTGATATTTCATATGAGTTATATATTGAATTGACATAATAAATATCTTAAATTCAGTGCTTTAAGTACTTCAGATAGTGTCATTGGAAACATTTATTTAAAAAATTGGACTCTTAGAGCGGCATATTGGTATTGAAAAACACTGAACAATCTTAACTTGGGTCAAAATCAAGACATAGATGTGAAAAATTGAAGATATGGTTCTAATAAGCTAGATCACAAATATATTAGCCTGAATAAAGCAATTTAAATCTATCTAGCTGTTGAGGTTGTTATCACTCATTGCCTTACTTATCTCCCCACATTTTCTAAAGACAGACTCAATGATCTAATGAGAGACACAAAGAAAGTGACTATTAATAAAGTTGTTTTTTTGTTAGGTGCCATTGAATCATCTATGACTCATAGCGACCCTATGAACAATAAATCCTGTCCTGTACCAACCTGATGCTGGATAAGACACAGTGATTGCAACAGTGTGTTTGTGTGTAGCAGAAATTGTCAGAATTTTACAATTAGAATTGAATAATAAAATATAGTTGTCAAACAGATCAAATTGGAGAGAGAGTTGATTTCAGTATCTCGTAAAGGAAAACATATAGTGAGCTAGAAGGGCAACTGGACAGGGTTTGTAGACAAGAACTACTTTCCAGATGACCTTGACTAGAGAAGTGGCAGTGAGAATGCCAGTGATGGCAGAGGGAGGGTAGGTTGGAAGAAGAGATGTCTGGATATGGATGCTAGGACGATCTAGTTGCTTTCACGTTGATTCCTAATCATGGTAGCTCCATATTTATCTGAGTAGAATGACGTTCCACAGAAATTTTAATGACTGGGTTTTGTTTTTTGCCAAAGGTGGGTGACTTTTAATCCGCGGCCTCGGGCCTGTCTTTCATTGTTTTTGTTCAGACATTCTTCCTCTAGGTCGTATAGCCCTGGTGTACAAGTTGCCGTCCTGTGGTCCCTTGTGGTTGCTGTGAGGCTGAACACTGTGACACTGATGTGTCAAATGTGTTAATGGTTGGCTACCCAATGCGGACAGAGAGTGGGGTGGAGCTCCCCGATTAAAACAAGCTTGGAAGGAGGAGTGGCATCCACTTCCATAATAGCTTGCCTCCGAAAACCCTATGAACCTGGAGAGAGGATGAAAGGCACCCAAGCGCCGAGGACTCTCCTTCATAGGGTTGTTATGAGTTGCCCGCCACTCAACGGCACTTAACAACAACAACAACAACAACCAACAAAGTAGATTACCAAATCTTTCAGGTGCTTTTGGGTGAACTTAATCCATTAAACTTTAACTTAACTATAAAGCATTTTGGGAGCTCAGGTGGCCTAATGGTAAGAAGCTGTGCTGCAATCTCAAACGCACACAGTCCAAATCCACCAGATGCTCAGAGAGAGACGCATGCGCAGTCTCCTGTGTGATTGATTGCCTGTGTGAAGGATTATGAAATCCTTCTGGAGGGTCAGCTGCGGGTGGGTTCCTACTCGATGGTATATAGCAACACAAAAACATTAAGCCTTTTAAATGCTTGTACCACTCAGGGACTTCACAAAAGTCATGAAACAAAACACAACACAACACCAAGCCCCACTATGATCAAGTTGGTTCTTACCCTCCATAATTTTTCCAAATGAAAGACATAGTAAATGAAATGAACAATGTTGTCATTTATTCTATGTTATCTTTCCAGAGATCCCTTCTGGATTTTAAGTAGGACATCAGAAATAGGGCAGGCAAGGGGTTGGAGAGCCATACCTTGACAGTATAATTAGTTTATTTAGTGTTTGAATATTGATATCAGCATATTGTAGTAATGAAAAGTTTAAAAAGCTCTGGTAGTACAATGGTAAAGCACTGAATTGGTAATGAAAAGGTCAACAGTTAGAATCTACCAGCCACTCTGTGGGGAGAAAGATGTGGCAACCTTCTTCCATTAAAGATATGCAGCCTTGGAAATCCTCTGTAATTGTTGACAGCTGCTGTCAAGTTGAATGCAACTCATCTGATCCTGTAAATAACGGATTGAAACTCTTCGTTATCCTTTATCATCCTCATGATCTCTACCACGCTCAAGTCCATTGTCTCAGTTATTTTATCAATCTCTCCCATAGAGCATGTCCTTCTTTTTCTATGACCATTTATATGTCCCAGAATGATGCCTTTTTCCAAGAACTAGACCCTCCTGATAAAATACCCAAAGTACGTGAGACCAGGTTTTACAATCCTTGCATCTACGGAGTGCAGTGGTTGTACTTCCATTAAGACAGATCTGTTTGTTCTTTTGGCAGTCCGTACTCTTCTACAGGACTACAGTTCAGAGGCATTGGTTCTTCTGTCATCCTTATAGATCCCCTGAAAGCAATCGAAATGATATGGCTTGTATCAGGTACACATTTGTCTTTAAATTTACATTCTTACTATTTAGCACCTTAGAGTAAATGCTCCTTGACAGCAGATTTCCCCAGTGCAATACGTCTTTTGATTTCTTGACCTCTGTTACCATAAGTGTTGATTTTAGATCCAGCTAAATGAATTCATTGACAGCTTCAATCTTTCTCTCTATGTAATGACATTAATCCAGTAGTGAGAATTTTTGATTTCTTATTGTAGGGAAGTTATATTATACTCTATCTTACAGAATTACTATGAGACAGAATTTTTGGTAATGAGTTGTTTTGTGTTTTGTGTGTTTTTTTTTTCAATTTAAAGAAATTACTAAATGACAAAGGTAGGCACAGCTCTATAGTGTATATTTTATATAGATTTAGCAATTTATCTTTGTACAAATTATTTCCAATTTACTAAAGAGAAAATGTGGCTAGGGCTGGCAAAGTCCATACACTATGTCAAGTGTGCCTGACTCCGGAAGTGTGAACTGTGGCACAAGTATTGCCCAGTGGTTCCTGAGGCTCAGCTTTGCTCATGCTCCAAAAGCAGACTTCTGGCTCCTGAACTCTTTCTCGCTCCTTCTTAGTCTCTTCAGTGGGTTTCCAAGATTGTAAATTGCACTGGAGGAGATTGCCCATCTTTCTCTCGTGAAGCAGCTGGTGCATTTGACTCTCCAGAGAAGCACTAGGTTTGAGTTAGCAGTCCAAATCTCTGTGGACTACGCCAGCAGAGAGCCCATATTTGGAGTTAGAATCTCCAAAAGTGCAAGCTAAGAACCAGCATGTTGTATGTGTTTATGCCTGATATCATTTTGGATTCCCTTGCTTATCCATTACTGCCTTATTGTGTACAGAAGTTATTTACTGATTGTCTTTCATGTGGCTAGGCTCCATCTGACTGTTGACTAGGGTAATTTTTCCATAATATTCATTCCTAGTCCTTAAAATCAGTTCTTGATGTAGGAAATGTTAATTTCAGCAGACCTCTGACTAGGTAACAATCCTCCTCTGCTCTGACGTACAGCAGAGCTTAACTTTCATAGAAAGAATGGCCTGGGTTACTTTGACAGACAGTGGGGAAAATGTTCTGCCTCAAGTCCTTTCTCTTTTTTTTTTTTATTAATTTTCATAAACATTTACAGAGATTTTGGGCTTCCACTCATTCATTGTTGCACTATTCTCTCTACCCTCCTCCCAGTTTGTTCTTGTCCAAATGCCACAGTGCTTGTCAAAGCCAGTTCTGATTAATCTTCTTTGTCAGTGTGTCCTTTGCCATTCTCTATCACTCCTCCCTGAGAGAGACTTCACCCTGAGTCATAAGGAAAAGGGGATGGCGTATTCTCTTAGCTACTTCCTGCTGAAAAGGGACGCTGTGGGTTTCAGGGTGAAGATCTTCTCTCACTACTCTAAAGGGCCCCTTTGGCAGTAGGAAACACATAGACTATTATGGAGATTGATTTTGGAATTTAGATGCACTCTTATTGATTGTGCTTGGCTGTACATGTTCATATCCTTGAAGATGTATCATGGGGGTGTTGCAACCTAGAAGACACAAATTTGACTAACAAGTTATAAGTACATGAGTCCAAAAATTATGGAAAAGTAAAAGAAAAGATTCTTTCATTGTTTTACAAACCCTCCCCCAGGTCCCCTCCACCATGTAGCCCTCGCTCTAGTCTCCTGTGATGACAGAAATACCCAGTTATATCTCTCTTTTAAACGGTTCTCTCCCTCCTCTGTTTCAGTGCAGTATACATTATTGAACCCATCTTACTCAGTCTCTCCCCAACCCCAAGGACAGTCCCATTCTACAACAGTGGCATCATGTAATATTTGTCCTTTTGTGACTGGGATATTTCACTCAGCATAATGTTCTCCAGAGTCAACCATTTTGAATAATATTGCATGGGTTCCTTGTTTTTTAATGCAGCATAGTATTCCATTGTGCGAATATACCACAGCTTCTCTAGCCATTCGTTTGTTGATGGGCACTTAGGTTGTTTCCAACTCCTTGCTCTCAAGTCCTTTCTCTTAATTGGCCCTCTCTGAATTTCTTGATATGTCATTCCAGAGGACATAAACCAGAGCTTTGGATGGGAGTTAGGAGGAAGATAATGTTCAAATAAAAGGAAACAATTTCTAACCACAAGATATCTCCATCGAAGGATTGGAATACCTTGTAAGCCCCTCCAGTGGATATCATTGAGCAGAACGTGGGTGCCTACCTGTCAGAATGCTTTTCAAAGAACTGGATGTGATTTTTGCCTTTATTATTAATAGTCTGAGCATGAATAATAATTAAACATACATGTTTAAGTTCTGCTAAGTGAAAATGATAGTAATTACTGTTATGTACACTTAGAAACACTGTCAAAACTTGTTATCATAGAGATATCTTTGTGCTTTTTAAGAGTACTTTATTTCTTAAATATTTCCTTTTTAAAAATGAAATAAAATGAATGATTATGTCTAAGAACTTCAGACCTCTGCTATTAAACAAGTCTCAG
>NW_006399797.1:4897138-4927927 GCF_000299155.1 Elephantulus edwardii | reverse complement strand
TCGCTCCTCTCTTTCAAAAGTAAAAGAAAGACTCCCTCCCTGGTACACAATCCCCCCGCACCCCTCCCACCGTTCTTAACTGTTACCCTTCTTGATCTTGAACACTCATTTTTATTTTCCTCTTCCATCCTTATATATTAAAATGACAAGTTAGGGGCTGGGAGATTCACATGGCTTGCTCTTCTTGCCTTGTGCAAATTCTTACTACTCCCAGTTGGGCATTTAGGTTAATTAGACATGAATGACAATGATATGAGTGAACTTATCATACTTAATGTAGCTATTAAGAATACATTTCCATGCAGCATCTGTATATAATTTGGATAAGGAAACATAAAACCTGAAATACATTCTTCCTTAATTATATTTCAAGCAAAAAGGGGAAGCATCATAGATTGATTTGGATTTCCCTGTGGTTCTGTCAATGGGGAATAAAAGGTTTATCTTGAACCCACATTCCAGATTTACTTTGATACATAACTCACGTGTTCCTGCTCAGAGGTTTTTTCCCTAAATAAAATTGGGATGAAGGCAAAAGCCAGAGAATCAAAATGAAAAAGCAAAAACATAAAATTGCTTCCAAAAGGTGAAAAATGGAATCAAGAACTAGAGAATAAAATTTAAAAACCAATTTAATAATTGTGCTTTGTTGTTGTTATGTGCAATCGAGTTGCTCTGACGCATAGCAACCCCATGCACATAACTCTGAACCCTGCTCTATCCTGAGCCAGTCTCATTGCCTCTTACACACCTATCCCCATTACTTTATTGGCTGTGTCAATTGATCTCATCCGGGGGTCTTTCTTGTGCTGTTTTACTCTGGCCTAATCATATTACCTGGAGAGAGGAAGAAAGGCACCCAAGCATCGAGGACTCTCCTTCATAAGGTGGCTATGAGTCGCCTGCAACTCGATGACACTTAACAACAACAATAATCATATTACACTTGGAGAGTAAAAACAATAGCCATAACTCCATTTTGTTAAGCTGTTAGTACAGATTGCATAATGCATGAAATATTATATCTACTGCTTCAATCCTTACAATTAACTTTTGAAGAATCTATTGAAATATTGTGACCATTAAATTCTCTCTTTCATTGATTCTTGTTTCCCAGTATTGTTTCACCTTAAGTTCTTAGTGTTTCTCATTCAGACTTCATGTATTTGACCCTGATTTCACTCATGATCCTGTTCATGACTCTCAGTTTGCTTTCAGGTCTATGGATGCCATCCAGGCCTTGCTCTTGTTTGCCACCCCACGCCCCCCCCCCCCCCATCACGGGCTAGGGCAGATGGCCCTGTTCAATAGATATGTGTGGTGTTGACTTTCTAAAGACTTAAGGTGGTATTTTCACTATTTGACTCTAA
This sequence comes from Elephantulus edwardii, assembly GCF_000299155.1. NCBI lineage: Eukaryota > Metazoa > Chordata > Mammalia > Macroscelidea > Macroscelididae > Elephantulus > Elephantulus edwardii. The sequence goes on along the minus strand of NW_006399797.1, from coordinate 4,926,557 downwards.
GGCTGAAAGTGAATTTCTAATGATGATTAGTTTAATAGCAGAGGCAAAACTAATTTACAATGCTGTGCCATGACTTCCCTCAGAAATGTTATGAGTTTGATGGCAAATGGAACTACTTGATGTGAGAATAATGAGTATAAGGGCCATAGTAGGGTTGTTGAGTAATTAGAGCTGTTAAGAGGATTGGGCCACAGATAGTCTTCTTTCTTTGGAATGTTGTCTAGAACTAGATGGGTGAAGGTGGGAGTGCAGAGTAAAGAATTGGGCAAGGGAACTTCCTGCTGCTGAGTGATTGTAAGGGTGCTAATTATGCTAAATTATTATTATTTTTGGGTCACATGCAAAATGTAAATTCAAAGAAGCTTTCCAACTCAACCTTAATAAAGGGCCCAGAAAAGTACAAGGCTATGTAAACATGACTATTTTCTTTTGAAAACTGTGAGGACAAAATGCCAATAAATACAACTTTTGTGAACATCTGTACATGATGTAACTCGTCAGCCACGCAGGGAACAAGCAGGCGAATTGCTTGTCTTGTTTTTGCAAATCTTAAAGACAAAGAAACCGTCAAACATCTGATCTTTGAAACAAAATGCCTCCTAAAATAGAGTTGCCCAAATCATTTGGCAGGGTTAGGGCTGATATTTACCCACTTTGAAAAAGCACAGATGGTTTGGAGTTGCACAGGGTGAGTTTATCAGCAGTGTGGCAAAGGGGATACTAATTACAGCAGGACTGGCTGGCTTGTCTGTGCTGCATAGAGTCTCAAGTTTTAAGACCCAGCACAATCCCTGTATCTTTCATAGTGTTCCCTTTGGTATATTCTTCTTCCATTATTAATTAATAGCTTGGATTTGGTAAGAAGTTTGAATAAATTTGAGGTACTAGTACTCTCATTGTCTCTAAGAACCTTAGAGATCTTGTTATTTAATGTTTCTAAGATTGTGTCTGTTTTTCAATTCAGTAGCTAGTTCTTCAAGGATGGCCTGTTGTTTATACCACTAAACACCAGCCCTACCCAGCTGGTGCTCCTTATGTTTCTTGATTATGCTTACTCAAAAATCCCAAATCGCATAGGAACAAGGTTGTCCATTGGAATGAGGGTCTGACAGAGCCCTTCAGCTTTCCATTTACCCTAGTTTCTTCAAGTATTGGTTGTGAGCAAATAATGGCACTCTAGAGAAATCAGATGTGAATGGTTCTTTCCAGCATTGCTCTAGAGAGTGATATTGGTTATGTTCTCAGCACCAAAATGTGGTACTAATTAATAAAAAGAATTTTTTTCTCTTGATGTAGTTTGTAAGCCTGAATACTAGGAATTATCATCTTGGGTTAAGAGTTGTGTTCTGAGAGACTGAATGGATTATGACACCTCTGCCTTAACACACATACATGCGTGTGCACGCACACACACCGAACCTTCATGACTCTTTTGGGATCTTATTTTGCAAGTGAAATTTTGAAATCTGAGATTTGATTTATGTATATAAATCATTTCATATAACCTACTTTGATAATTATTTTGAAAATAAATACTTTATGATTTTAAAGATAGTATATAATTTATTCCTTCCAAAAGCTCAGCAAAATTTTTGTTATCAGATTTCTAACTTTTTCCATTCTATTCAACTCTACATTAATTTTCTCTTTTCATTTTGGAAGTCTTTTGTGCCTCTTAATTTATGGAAGAACTGTCAGCTTTTGTATGTGACCACTCTAAACGCCTTCACATCCATTTTGTGAAGAGTTTTCCCCTTTGTTTTCCTTTGCTGCATTTTCCAACTCCTAATTAATTCCTTCCCATCTGACTCTTTAGCCTCCATTGACTACACCTTGCTGAGTATTCTTACAACTATCAGGGTCTCTTCCATGGTTGTTAAGTGCCACTACGTCGGTTGTGACTCAACAAGCCCACATACAACAGACTGAAATTGCCCAATGGTTCACTATCCCCTTAATCTCCACTGTGCATAAGCTCACTTTTCCAGCCACTCTGTCAATCCATTTCATTCAGGGTCTTCCTTTTTCTCACAGACCCGGTACTTTTCCAAGCATCTCCTTCTCCAGAGACTGATCTCTCATAAAAGCATGCCCAAAGTGTGTGAGATGGTCTCCCAATCCTAGAAGTATCTAAGAAGACTTCATTTTTTTCCAAGACAAATTTGCTTATTCTTTTGGCAGTCCAGAGTATATTTAGTATTCTTTGCCAACATCATATACTGAAATGCATCAGTTATCCTATTGATATAATCACTGTGTCAGTCCATCTCATTGAGGGTCTTTCTCTCCTTTGCTGACCCTATGCCTTGGTGTTGTTATGTGCTGTCAACCACAGCTCATACTGACCCTATAAACAATAGATCCAAACTTTGCCCTTTTCTGCGCCATCCTCATGACCTCAGTCATGTTCAAGCCCACTATAGTTGGCACTGCATCAACCTATCTTGTTGAGGGCCATCTTTTCTTTCACTAACCCTCTGTCTTTTCCAGCATGATGTCTCTCTCCAAGGGCTGGCTTCTTCTGATAATATGCCCAAAATAAAGAAGATGGAGTTTTGTTTGTTATCCTTGCAAAAAAGAAAAACAAAACAAAACAAAACCCCAAAAAACCCAAAACCACACAAACAAAAAAAACAAAACACAAAAACAAAAACAACCAAAAAACAACCAAAGGACAACTCTGATTTCACTTCCTTAAAGACGTATTTGTTTATTCATTGTTCAACTTCACTTTCATACGAAGCAATGAAAAATACTATGGCTTAAGTTTGGTACACTGTAATTTTTAACATGATATCCTCACATGAGCTTTGAAATGCCCTTGAAAGCAGATTTGCCTGATATAATGATCTTTAAATGTAAATATTATCTTTCTCTGTGAGTTCATCCTTTTATATTGCTTTGCAAGCACAACATTCTTCCTGCTTGATCTTGTCTTACTGCATTAACTCTTTTCCACAGACTGATGTATACATTTTATAACCTAGACTTCACCTAAGCTTTGGAATCTTACATACAATACCTATGGGTCATCCTTACCTGGGAGAAGATTTTGTGCCTTACTTAACTTGCATCCCCAGGCACGAATATGTTGCTCTGAAATTGCATGACTTTCCTCAAACTTTGATAATTCACCTCCAATTTTACAAATAAGAAAACAGAAACTTGAGAGCGTTGTGACTCCAAGGTCAAAATGCTTGTTATAGTTTACGAATCTGTGACTGACTACTCAGCCTGTGAGGGCCCTGGATGCCTTTCTCTCCAAATTTCCTGAGAGATGAACATCCTTCATTGCATCCTTGGGATTACAAACTGTCATCTCTTGTAACTCTCTGACAGTGAAATGCAGCCTCCTTCACGCAAAACTTGCTTCCTGAAATTGCACTACTGGATCACTCTAGGATTAAAAATTACACTTCAGTCCAAAGAGTAAACTGACTTTGGGAAAAAGTTAGCATCACTTTGGTGTAGGTATGCTAGGAATACAGCAGTCTGCTCATAATCGTGAAATGTAAAATGGAAAAGCCCTTAAGAAATTACCTAGTTTCTTTGTTGACTCTCAGATATAGGACTTCTATAAAGATATTTTTCTATATTTATACTAATGAAATAAATACATCCACAGATCATAATTTGATGTTATATTTTTTTTGGATGCTTGTATCTATGATCTTAGATAGACAAGGCTGTGAGCCACCTTAGCACCACGTATCACTAGATTGGCTGCTTTCAAATCATTATCTGTTTGTGTGTTTTCCTACCTGGAACTGACATATTTGTATTGCTATTGTTGTCGTGGACCATCTAAAGATAACATATCTGCATTAGGGTATACAATATTATCTCCATAAGTCACAATGGTAATATTATAGAAGGCTCTTTGTTTTTGAATGTTAAGATTCAACCCTTAAAATTGTTGCTTTGTTCCCCCTTGACATTACGGTTTTTGTTAGGTTAGTATTTCTTATCTTTCTAGTTTTTGTTAGATTGTTATTTTGTTGGATTTGTTTTTGTTAGATTGTTGTTGTTTTGTTAGATTTGTTTTTGTTAGATTGTTGTTGTTGTTGTTGTTGTGTACTGTAGAGTCAGAACCGACCCATAGCTGACCCTTCAGCAGGTTTTCAGAGACTTAATCACCTGGGAAGAGATTGTCCATCTTTCTCTCACAAAGTAGTTGGTGACCTCAAACTGCGTGCCTTTGGGATGCAGCACAGCTTCTTGCCACTAGACCAAGAAGGAGTTTTGCATTAGATAGTACAATCTTTTTGTTGCAAGGAAGATTAAAAGTAGTAAAGACACATATACTTAGAACATGATTGATAAATTTAGACTTTCTCTAGTTCTCTCTCTCTCTCTCTCTCTCCATGTCTCATTGTCAGCAAGTTAGTGCTGACTCATAGCTGACTCTCTAGTGGTTTTCTAAGACTTTAAATTACATGGGAGAACACTGCTCATCTTTCTCTCAGAGTAAGTGATAGATGTTTACTTGTAAAAATGGATAAAGCCTTGAAAAAACAGACCGTTTTGAGAGTGTGGCCTTTGTGCTCAGGAACATATCAAAGGAGTTATGTTCAAATTTTTAATAAAATTAGAATTTGCCTCTGGGCAGTTTTTTAAAAGTTATTATTTTTCATATATAAGAAAGAAATTCTATATTAATGCTTTTTTAATAACTAAGGAGGAACTCACTCATTGCTCTGAGTCAGAGTCTCATACCTAATCCTTAATTGGATTTCTAATGCTGTAAAGTGAACAGGAAGAGATTGCCCAGATGTTTTCTAAGGAGCAGCTGGTGCATCTGGTGTATTTGAACTGCCAGAGAGGTCTCACATTTGGCCTACGGCATAACTCCCTAGGGACTGCAACTGAAACTCACTTTTCTTTTGGACGAGGAAAGGAAGCTTTTTCTACTTTAAAAAATTCATTTCAAAAAAGACTCGTATTGTGTCTGTCTATCTCTCTGTCTCTGTTTCTTTGTATCTATCTATCTATCATCTATCTATTGTCTATCTATCATCTTTATTGTCATGTGCTGTTGGAGTCATGTGACCCTATGTACAATAAATAGCTCTGAACTCTGGGCTATCCTGAGCCAATCTCATTGGCTCTAACACACATGTCCCTATTACCCTGTCACTGTGTCAATCCGTCTTCTCCAGGGTCCTCCTCTCTTGCCCTGTCCCTCCACTTTTCCAAACATGATGTCCTTCTTCAAGGACTGGTCCCTCCTGGCAACATGGCCAGAGTATGTGAGATAGAGAGAGCTTCAATGTCCTTGCCTCCAGAGAGCAAGTTGGTTTCATCTTCTTCAGAACAGACCTGTTGACAGTCCAGCACCAGAGTTTGAAGACATCAATTCTTCTGCCATCATTGATCATTATACAACTCTCCGTGAATAGCAAGTAATTATGAAAGGCCATAACCTGGATCAGGTGTACCTTAATCCTTAGACTGATATCTTTGCACTTCAGCACTCTGGGGAGGTCTCTGACAGCAGACTTTCCTAATCCAATTTGCCTTTGCTTTCCTGGCTGCTGATTATAAGAGTGTTGATTGTGGACCTGATCAAGCTGAAATTGTTACCAGTCTCAATCTCTTCTCCATCTCTCATGATGCTGCCATTTTGCATACTGGTGAGAATCTTTGTTTTGGTTTTCTCGATGTTGAGCTTCAATCTATATTGGAGACTGCAGTCCTTAACTTTCTACAAAAGAAGTTTTAGGTCCTCTTCAGTTTAAGGGAACAAGGTTGTGTCATCTGATAATGCAATTATGAAACATGTATATATGAAACAATGCTCTATCAAGAAATATTGAGACAATTTGGCAGTGTTAATTTTGTAATTTATTTTGCACTCTATAATTTACCTGTAATATCAAATTTGATTCTCAATGCTAATGAAATATTGTGAAGATTATCTTAACATTTGAAAAGTTAATAATATATTTCCAAAAGCTTGGGTAATCATTTTATCTGTCTGTAACTGTAGGATTTTGATGTTATGACATTAATACTGTTGGGCTGTTGAACTTGAGTTTCAGAAGAGCTGACAATTTATTGCTCTTTCATTTGTGGCACTTCTCGTGTCGTCTCAAATAATAAACATACTTATTAAAGGGCCTGATAAAGGTTTACACGTCTGAACAATTATATAATCTCTTAGTATGTGAGAGGAAAAGAGACTACTTTTTAAAGATAGTCATAAAATAGTTCTATTACACTGTAGGAATCTCATGTACTGCTAAATTAGATACAGTAATTCTCTGTGAAGCACAATAATACTCCTTGGCTACTTTCCTGGACTTAATCAATTAACTATTATGCATTAGAGAACCAGAAAAAAATTTAAAAAGCAAAAATCCTCAAGAATTCCCAGTCAATGATTAAATGTCCACTTTCTTCTGTTAGATATTTTTTGTCATCTACTTTTTAGCATTAATATGTTCAGAATGTTGCTGTTGTTGTTATGTGCCATCGAGTCGTTTACGACTCATAGCGACCGTATGTACAACAGCCCTAAATCGTGCTCTATCCTGTGCCAATCTCATTGCCTCTGACACACCCATCCCGATTACCCCAGTCACTGGATCAGTCCACCTCATAGAGGGTCTTCCCCTCCTGCGCTGTCCCTCCACTCTACCCAGCATGATGTCCCTCTCCAAGGCCTTGTCTCTTGTTACATGTTGTCCGTATTTTATCCGACGCCTTCCCATCATTCTTGTCTCCAAGGAGCAGCCTGGTTTCATCCTCTCTAGGATGAATCTGTTTGTTTTTTTGGCAGTCCATGGTACATTCAATACTCTTCTCCAGCACCACAGCTCAAAGGCATCAATTCTCCTTCTATCCTCCCTAGTCATTGTCCTACTCTCTGATGCATAACAAGTGATTGCAAAAACCATGGCCTGTATCAGGCGGACCTTAGTCTCCAGAGAGACACTGTTGCTCTGCAGTATTTTGGAGAGGTCCCTAACCGCAGACTTTCCCATCGCAATACATTTTTTGATTTCCTGGCTACTGGTGCCAAGAGTGTTGACCGTGGAGCCAAGCAAACTGAAGCTGTGAACAATCTCAATCTCTTCGCCATCCACCCTGATGCTACTGATTGGTCCAGTGGTGAGAATTTTTGTCTTCTTAAGATTGAGCCTCAGTCCATATTGAAGGCTGCAGTCCTTGACCCTCTGCAGTAAGTGCATTAGGTCCTCCTCAGTTTCAGCGAGCAAGGTTGTGTCATCTGCGTAATGCAGATTGTTGATAGATCGTCCACCAATCTCAACGCCATGCCTCTCCTCATAGAGCCCCGCCTTTCGGATAATCTGCTCTGCATACAGGTTGAAAAGGTATGGAGACAGGACACATCCCTGACGTACACCTTTCCCAATTTTGAACCATGCAGTGTTGCCCTGCTCTGTTCTGACGACTGCCTCTTGGTCCAAGTATAGGTTTCGCATTAGCACGATTAACTGTTCTGGGATTCCCATTCTTTTCAGTCAGCCACAGTTTGTTATGATCCACGCAGTTAAATGCCTTTGCATAATCAATGAAACACAGATAGACATTCTTCTGTTATTCTCTGCTTTCAGCTAAGATCCATCTACCATCAGCTACAATATCCCTAGTACCACGACTCCTACTAAACCCAGCCTGGACTTCTGGCAGTTCTGTGCTGATGTACTGTTCCAATCGTTTTTGGATAATCTTCAGTAGAATCTTGCTTGCATGTGAAATCAATGATATTGTTTTGTAGTTTCCACACTCAGTTGGGTCGCCCTTCTTTGGGATGGGAACAAATATTGACCTCTTCCAGTCAGTTGGCCAAGTGGTTGTTCTCCAGATTTCTTGGCACAACTTGGTGAGCTCATCCATGGCAGCATCAGTTAGCTGAAATATGTCAATTGGTATACCATCTATCCCTGGGGCCTTATTTTTTGCAATTTCCTTCAAAGCAGCTTGAACTTCTGCCTTCATCACCATAGGCTCTGGCTCATATGTTATTTCTTTAAATTCCTCTGTATCTGCCAGTTCCTTTCTATATAATGACTCAGTATATTCCTTCCATCTTCTTTTAATACTTCCTGGATCATTTAATATTCTGCCCAAAGCATCCTTGATTACAGCAACTCTAGGTTTGAACTTGTTCCTCAGCTGCTTCTATACTAAATATCCTTGGTTGAGAAATAAATAGTAAATATATTTATACCTTGTTATGGAACAAAAGCATTGAGACAAGAGAAATATTTTTCAAGTAATACTTTCAGCATACTAGAATTTTGAAAGCTGCAACTTTGAAAATGCATCATTCATTTTATGTCCTAAATAACAGTTATAAAATTATCCTTGCCAATGGAATTGAATACACTTAAATTTTTATTTTGGATGGTCACTGGAAGTTTTCAGAAGGAAACTACATAGCCCATGGGTTAGTATGACCTAGTTGAAAAGGTAAAGAAAATGCTAAATTATTTATTAAGTATTTTCTATTGTACTGAGGATGTTGCCTACTTAAGGAAGTTAGCTATCAGGTGGACTAGTATTTTTACTCTAATTTACAACATCAAGCACCGTATCTTAATTTCTTTTTTAGCCCTAATATCTAGTGCAGTACCTAAAAGTAAGTGCTAAGTGAATATTTGATGTTGCTGTTCTGTGCTATAGAGTTGCTTGCAATTCATAGTGACCCTATGTACAACAGCTCTGAACCCTCCTCTATCCTGTGACAACATTATTGTCTTTGACACACCTGCCCTCATTATCATAGTCACTAAATGAATCCATCTCGTCGAGGGTCTTCCTCTCTTGCACTGTATGTCCACCCTTCAAGCATGATGTCCCTCTCCAAGGCCTTGTCCCTTGCAACATGTCCAAAGTATGTCAGACAAACCCTTACAATCATTAGAATCTCCAAGGAACAGCCTGGCTTCACCCTCTCTAGGAAGAATCTGTTTGTTCTTGTAGCAGTCCGTGGTATATTCAATACTCTTCTCCATCACCATAGCTCAAAGGCATCAATTATCTTTCTGTCATCTCTAGTCATTATCCAGCTTTCTGATGCATAGCAAGTAATTGTGAAGACTATGGCCTGGGTCAGGTGTACCTTCATCTTTAGTACTCTGGAGAGGTCCCTGATAGTAGACTTTCCCAGTGCAATTTGTCTTTTGACTTCCTGGCTGCTGGTACCAAGAGTATAAGTGTTGATTGTACAGACAAGCAAACTAAAGCTGTTAACAATATCTCATTCTTTTTACCATCTATCATGATGCTGCTGTCAATTAGCTTAGTGGTGAGAATCTTTGTTTTCTTGATGTTGAGCTTCAATCCATATTGAAGACTGCAGTCCTTGACCTTCTGCAGCAAGCGCTTTAGGTCCTCCTCAGTTTCAGCAAGCAGGGTTATGACACCTGCATAATGCAGGTTGTTGATGAGTCTTCCTCCAGTCCTGATGCCACACTTCTTCTCATAGAGTCCAGCCTCCCAAATGATCTGTTCTGTATATAGATTGAAAAGGTAGGGAGATAGGATATATCCCTGCCATACACTCTTCCCAATTTTGAACCATGCAGTGTTGCCTTGCTCTGTTCTGAAGACTACCTCCTAGTCAACGTATAGGTTTCACATAAGCACAATCAAGTGTTCTGGGATTCCCATTTTTCTCAGAGTCAGCCACAGTTTGTTATGATCCACACAGTCAAATGCCTTTCCATAGTCAATGAAACACAAATAGACATTCCTCTGGTATTCCCAGCTTCAGCCAAGATCCATATAATATCCCTAGTACAATGCCCTCTTCTATACTCAGCCTGCACATCTGGCAATGCTCTGTTTATGTGCTGTTCTAGTCATTTTTTAAAAAAATAATTTTCAGCAGAATCTTTCTTGCATGTGATATTAATGTTATTGTTCAATAATTTCCGCACTCTGTTAGGTCACCTTTCTTTGGAATGGGAACAAATATAGATTTCTTCTAGTTAGTTGGCCAGGTGGTTGTCCTCCAGATGTATTGGCGCAACTTGGTGAGCACATCCAGGGCAACGTCTTTTGAAACATATCAATTGATATGCCATCAATATGAATTAAAACTGTTGTTGAGTAACGTTGAGTCAGAGCTAACTTCTCTCTCATCCTCCAGTGGGTTTTTGAGGCAGTAAATCAGAGAAGAAGAGATGATCTATCTTTCTGTTGAAAGATTTGAACTACATGCCTTTGGATTGGCAGGTTACTTTGGATTGGCAGGTTAATGTATGTTGTTTTGTTATACAGTTATATATTTAATATACAAACTGAAAAGTAACATCAAATTTTGAGCTTTACTCATCTCCTAAATTCCTAATGAATTTATCCTTCCTGAAAAAATGGAACACAATCTTTTCTTACTTTTATATTCAGTACTCTATTATTTATTTTGGAGATTGTTGTCGTTATATGCATTGAGCATCTGTAACTCATGGTGACCCTATGTACAATAGTTCTGAACCCTGCCCTATCCTGATCCAGTTTCACTGTCTTCAACACAACTATCCCCATTATCCCAATTACTGAGATGGAGCATCAAAATCTATGTTCCCAGGATAAACTTCGTTTCACCATCTCCAAGACAGATTTCTTTATTCTCCTTGAAGTCCATGGTATGTACAGTACTTTTTACCAGGACCAAAGCTCAAAGACATAATTTTTTTTTCTGTCATCCTTAGTCATTGTCTAACCCTTTGATGCATAGCAGGTAATTTTGAAAACCATGGCCTGGGTCAGCCACAATGACTGACATTATTGCTCTTTAGCACTTTAGACAAGTCCCTGACAGCAGACTTCTCCAATGTAGTTATCATGGTAGCTGCAATGTCAAGGATTCTTTATGTGGGTTGTAGTTTCAGAACAACATCTTTAGTTGCCAGAGCATATTAATGGTGACCAAATTTACATTTTGTGTTTAACTAATTAATATTATAGTTGTAATGAAAGGATATTTTGAGATTTCTACCTCAGATTTCCATTATATATGTCAGCTTTTTGTTATCCCAAATATGTCATTGAAAACACAGAGGTCTTTATTATTTCTGATGATGAACCATGAGAGGAATTGTAGGATTTGGCTGGAGCCAAGCATTTTTCTCAAATCATTTACTATTTATCTGAAAAGGCAGCTAATTTAATGAGTGCAAATTATAATCTAGTTTGTAGAAAAGAACATCTCTCTTGAAGTTCTCTAGAAGTAATAATAATTGTAAACTTTCTGACTTTATGATGAGTTCAAGTGCATTTTTTATTCAAATGTAATAACTGACATACAGAGAAACTGTAGAGGTTTTGAACTGCTATTTATTGAAATTAGATTTTGGCATACAAATCTTTTATCCATGATTCATCAGTAAGAAGTTGAACTACTCTGATGGTTCAAATCTACTATGAGACAAAGATGGACAATCTCTTACCTTGCAATTTATAACCTCTATAAACCCATGAGAGCTTTGAGTCCATTCCAATTCAAAGGAACTCTGTTTGAGGGGTTTTTAGTATGCTTTGGGGTAAATTTATTATACAAATGGAAATAATCCACCATCTTGTTTTGTGTTTTTTGATCAGAATCAAAAGAAAGGTTTTCAAAAATATTTTTCCTTCATTATTTGCTGCATGATGACAAAGGTCAAGCACTGTTTTAGACTGAATTCTGGGAGAACAATGTTGAGTCAAGGGATAATGATTCTTAAAATAGAACTTAAGTTCTAGTAGAAAGAGTCATAAAATACACTAGCAAGTGCACAAATAAATTATTATTGACAGCCATGTTAGCTGTAATGGAAGTGAAATTAGGGCTAAATCATATATTTGTCACAAGCGCTCTCTGAAGAGACTTAGTTCTTACTTTTGAGAATTCAAATCAAACAATCAACAGGCACCAAGAAACTGTTGGTCATACAGAGAAAGGGAACACTGTGTGACTTAAAATCAAGAAAGATGTGTGTCAGGGGTTTATCCTATCTTAATACCAATTCAATCTGTATTCTGAGCAAATAATACAAAAGTTCGACTTTATGAAGGGGAATGAGGTATCAGGATTGGAAGAAGACTCACCAATAACCTAATGATGAAATGCAATCCATATTGAAGCCTTTTGTCTTCTGCAGCAAGCATTTCAAATCCTCCTAAATTTCAGTAAACTAGGTTGTGCCACATGTATAACACAGGTTTTTGATTCTTCTTCTGATTCAAATGCTACCTTCTTCATAGTCAAGCTTCTCAAATGATTTGCTCAGCATATGAATTTGATAGATAGGGGGAAAGGATGTAACCCTTATGCACACCTATTCTGATTTTAAATCACACAGTATTCCATGGTTCTGTTTGGATGACAGCATCTTGTTTTAGGTATAGTTTTCTATGATCATAATGAAATGTCTTGGGATTCTCATTCTTCTCAATATCAGCTATATTTTGTTATGATCCACCCAGTCCAATGTCTTTGCATGTTTTGTTGTTATTGTGTCCTGTATAGTTGAAACTGCTCCATAGCTTACCTTTCATTGGGTTTTCAGAGGCAGTTAATCTCCCAGGAGGAGATTGCCCATCCTTCTACTGTGGAGAAGCTGGTGGCTTAAAACCACATGCCTTCAGGATTGCAGCACAGTTTCTTGCCATAAAGAAATCAAAAGACTTGTTGCATTGAGAAAGTCTCTGGTAATGAACTCTCCAAAATACTAAGGAGCAGTGATATCAATTTAAAGTGTACTGATTCAGATTAAAGTCTATTCAGTCACTAACCATCTAAGAGCTGGAAAATGAATAAATATGCCAGAAGAAGGATTGATTCCTTTGACTTGTGATATGGAGAAAAACACTGAATATCCATAGACTGCCAAAAGAATGAATAGATTTGTCTTGTGGATAGCGCAATCAGAGTGTTTTGGGGAGGTTAGAATGGTGAAATTTCACCTTACATACTTTTAACATCTTTTTAGAATGGGTTAAGACTCATCAAAAACCTGTGCTATGAAGATGACACAAACTTCTCTCCCTAAAATTGAGAAAGACCTGAGACATTTGCTGCAGAAGGTCAAGGACTACCATCTTCAGTATGGACTGAAACTCAATTCAATAAAACAAAGATTCTCACTTCTGGGCCAATTGTCAGCATCAGGATAGATAGAGAAGAGATTGAGATAGTTGACAATTTCAACTTGCTTTGTTCCATGATCAACATTCTTAGCACCAGTAGTCAGGAAATCAAAAGATGAATTGCATTGGGGAAAATCTGTTATCAGGGGCTCTCAAGATTGCTGAAGTTCAAAGATGTCAGTCTAGAGAGTAACCTGATCCAAGCCACGGTCTTTGCAATTATTTGCTGTGTGTCAGAGAGTTGGACAATGACTAGGGTTAATGGAAAAAGAATTGATACCTTTGAGTTGTGTACTGGAGAAGGGTATTGAACATCCCATGGACTGCTAAAAGAAAAAACACATCTGTCCTGGAGAGGTGAAATCACGTAGTTCCCAAGAGGCAAGGATTTTGAAGCTCTGTCTCATATACTTTGGGTATCAGTCCATGGAGAAAAATATCCTGCTTGGAAAGGTAGAGGAACAGCACAAAAGAAGACGACTTTGGATGAGATAGACTGACTCAGTAACTGGGATAATGGAGGTAGTTGTGTTGTAGACAGTGAAATTGGCTCAGGATAGGGTTCAGAGCTATTTTACATAGGCCCACTATGAGTCACAGATAACAACAACAACCTTTCTTGGAAAAGAATATCATGCTTTGAAAGGGGGAGGGTCAACCAAGGAAAAGGAAACCCTTAACCAGCTGAATTGATGTGATGAATGCAACACTGGTCTCAAAGGATGTCAGAGTTTATGAGGATGATGATGCAACATAAGACAAGGTTGAAGTCTCTTGTTTATAGAATTACTATGAGTCATACTTGACTCTATGGTACCTAGCGACAACAGACACAAAAACTAGCCGGTGTAAAAAATATGAGGACTTAACTTTTATTTTTAAAAAAGATGAATTAGTGAGAAAAAGAAGGATAAGTGATCAAATGGGAGAGATACCTAACTCTGCGTCACCATAAGCCCACTAGACATAGAAGTTGAGACTTTATTCTAAGTATTCTGATAGTACATTGCAAAAAGTTAATTGGAACACTAGGAGGCTTGCATCTTATAAACAGAAATATAAACATCTGTATTCTGTGAGTGGCGAAACAATGGAAACGGAGGGATCAGTAAAGTCAATGTGGTGGTGAATGTTGTTGGGTGCCATTGAGTATGAGTACGACACAGAGTAGCCCTAAGAACAGCAGATCTGAACCTTGCCCTATCCTGTGCCATCGTCATTCCTTATAGTCCGTCGTTGTAGTCCCTTTCCAAGGACTTTTAACAGCATGCTCAGATTATGTGGGATGAAGCTTCACTATCCCTCACGTAACAAGAACTTCAGATGCACTAAAGCTTGTTCTTTGAGCAGTCTACAAGATCACCTAACGGTAAGAAGCTGCACTGAAATTCCATGGGGACACAGTTTAAATTTACCAGTTGCTCCAAGGGAGAAGGTTTGGTAACCTCCTCTGTGATTTACTGACTCTGAAGAGCTCTGGGTCAGTTCCTACTCAATGGCACACAACAGTAGCAACAGTACTCTTCTCCAACACCACAATTCAAGTCATCAGTTCTTCTGTCATCCATATTTATTGTACAGCTCTCGGATGCATAACAAGTAAATGAAAAGACCATGAATTGAATCACTAACACCTTAGTTTTTAAGTTGATATCATTGTTTCAGGTCTTTGGAGAAGTGCCCAACAGCCATTTTCCCCCCAATGCTATGTATCTCCTTATCTCCTGAGTTCTAGTACCAAGAATGTTAATTGTGGATCCAAGAAGATGAAATCATTAGCAATTTCAGTGTTTTCTCCATCTATCATGATGTTGCTTATTGAACAAGTGATGAATATTTTGTCCTCATGATGGTAAAGTGTAATCCATATTGAAGACTTTCATCCTTTGTTGAAGGTTTTCAACAAGCCCCCTTCACTTTTAGCAAGAAAGGTTGTGTCATCTGCATAAAGCAGGTTGTAGAGTTTTCTTCTAATCCTGATGCCACATTCTTCCTCCTAAAGTCAAGCTTCTTTAATGATTTGCTCAGTATACAGATAAGTGACTAGTGAGAACGGATACAGTTCTGGTGCACACCTTTCTTGATTTTAAACCATGTAGTGTTCCTTTGCCCTGTTCAGACAACAGCTTCTTGGTTTAAGTACACAATCAAAATTAGGTGTTCTGGAATTTCTGTACATCTCAATGTTCGCCATGGTATAAGGATCATAGCTGGACAAGGATAAAGTGGAAAGAAGTGCATAAGTTTAATATAACTTTAAGATATGGAACATAGGATTCGTGGATAGATTACAAATGGGGGTGATGGATAAGGAAGGCTCACAAGCAACTTCCAAGTTTTTTTGCTAGCTGGTGGTGTCATGAATCGTGATGTTACTTTGAGTGTGATAATTTGGGTTCTCTATTGCTGTCTTTAAGTGCCATCAAACCAACTTTGACTCATAGTGACCCTGTGTACAATAGGAGGAAACTTTCATCATCCTCACAATCTCTACTATATTTTAACATATTGCTATAGTCACTGTGGCAGTCTATCTTTCATTATCCCTCCACTTTTACAAACATAATTTCATTTTCCAGGATCTGGCTTCTCCTGAAAGCATGCCAAAAGTACACGAGATGAAAATGTTATCATTCTTTCTAAAGAAGCATTCTTGCTTTACTTCTTCCAAGACAGATTCCCTCCCCCCGCCCAGTACTCTTTGCCAAGAGAATTAAAGGCACGGATTATTATTTGATACTCCTTATTCACTATCCAGCTTTCAAATGCCTATGAAGTAGTTGAAAATACCATGACTTAAGTCAGCTGGACCTAATTCTTCAGTGATTTCCTTGCTCTTTACTACTTTAAAGTGGTCTATTAGTCATTTAGAGAGCTCTGGAGGTTTAGTAGTATGGAGTTATGCTGCTGACCCTAAGGTGTGAAGTTTGAGTCCACAGACAGCTGTGTGGAAGAAGGATGGATAATCTCCCACGTGATTTGCTGCCTCAGATGAGCTGCTGGAGGATCAGCTATAAGTTAGTTCTGACTTGAGGGTACATAAAACAACATTAGTCATCTAAATACTCAGTTGAATATGCAAATCTGGCTCCGGCAAGCTGCCAAGGGAGATGTTTAAAAATTGTGCGCAAACAGTAAGATGATCTCATTAAAACTATTGGCTTAGAGGAAATCATCTGGAAGAGATTGTGGATAGACAAAAAGGCTCTAACTGAGTCTGGAAGTACTGCAGTTGTCACAGAAATCAGACATTCTAGCCAAGTACCGTGGGAATGAGAGGCCCTGAACGTAATAGGAAAAACAAGAAGGGGAGGTTTTCCAGTCCCTTAATTCCAGAATATAATAAATTATTTTATGAAAGAAGGTATGCTCAGACAAAATGACATATTGTTTTGGACACATCTGCGGTCAAAGACATTTTACATATGCTAAAGAATGAAGATATTAAAGTCTATAAAGACTGCTTGGCTGAAGCCCTGGTAGGTTCATCTGTATCACAGGCATGTGAGGGTTGGACAGTGAATATGGAGGACCAAAGAAGAATCTAAGTCTTTGAATTATGATGTTGGTGAAAAGGATTGACTGTATACCATGGACTTAAAAAAAGAACAATGCAATCTGTCTCAAAAGTAATGTGGCAAGAGTGTTCCTTGTCTCATATACTCTGAGCATGTTAATCAGGAGGAACCAGTCTATGGAGAACACTGTCATGCTTGGAAAAGTACAGGGTCAATAAAGGAGAGGAAGATTCTCAACGAGATGGATTGACATGGTGGTGACTACAACAGTGAACTTTAGCACAGAGGAGAGTGCAAGGGTGCTACAGGATCAGGCATGATTTTGGATATGCTTCTCTCTGAATCAGAGCCAACAAAATAACATCAAACAGTGTAAGAATCTAAAAACAGAGGCGTTAACTCTAGCACTGTAAGTTGCTTCTGTGCTCTTTTTAATGTTTGAGCTTTGATGTTATACCATCTTAAGCTTTGACTTAGATGGAAACAGAAAGTAGTCATGGTGTTGACATCTTATTATAGAGGTAATGACAGTTGGTTATCTTGTATCCTTAAAACTGTTGCTGAAATGACACATATTTATGTGCTTTCATCTTGTTCATTGCTGTCAAATCACCTACCAACTTATGATACCTCTATGTATAATTAAATGAAACTTTGAATGTACCATCCCTTTGATCAGCTGGGAGCAGATCATTGTTATCCAAAGGATTTTCTTTCTATTTTAAAAAAGTTTGTTTATTTTTTAAAAGCATGCAAGCAAGCAAACAAACAAACAAACAAACAAACATGTATGAGGATCCAAGGGGGTAAGGTATGGGAGTAGAACAATAAGGCTAGTTGGGATGAAATCACAAGATTGCACAATTTGATGGGTGGAGGGAGTGGGCAAAGGAAATGAGAATGATCTGACAGGAACCAGAAAAGACAGGGTAATGGTTGGCATAGTCCAATGGTGATTTCTGTTCTCAAAGACTTTTTTTAAAATGGGTTCCACATTTGGGAATAGAGGCACAGGCTCTCTGACTGCTTCATGCTGAACAGGGGTGTTGAGATTAAGAGGAAGGGGGGCCCACTTTAAGGCTCCACTGGTAGTCTTTATTTGAAGCAACATGCCTGCTTGTTCTGTTATAAGATAGGTTCATGATATTTTCTGCTCTCTGGACTGCAAGGTGTTTGCATAGATGAGTCCAGAGGGAGTAGCTGGCTGAACTTTGAGGCTCCATCCACCTTTGCTTCCTTATCTGGCAGTTAGACTTCACTTATATCTCTGGAACCGGGCTCAGGGTTCAGGTTCTGGAACAAGACTCAATTTTTAGGTTACCTATAGGAAAGGGAGCAAACCTAGAGAGAATAAACTTGTGAGTTATTAAGAAAAGGGCTTTTTGCTCTCAGGAACCACTAGCAAGAAGATGAAGACTGAAGACTTAAAAATTAATGGTCTCATTAAAATCAAGTTTTATGTGCTGAAAAAAAAAAAAAAGAAAAGGGCTTTTGTAGGTGTTACAGGTGTACTGGAGGAGGAGATGGAGGAAAGTGGCTTAGATAAAGTTTCTCACCAGGCAGCTTTCACTAGGGGGCTCTTCCCTGGGATCAGATGGCTCCCCCCTGACAAAGCTCTTCTGAGGTCCAGACCTTGTGTACTACCAAGGACAGCACTTCTGGCTCAAAGTGCCACCATCACTGTCCCCTTCCTCTCTGCCATGTGGTCTAATTGCAACCCAAAGTAGGCATTATTCCTTTCACCTTTCACAAATGAAGAAGGGGTTTCCAGAGAGGTAAACAGACCTGCTGAAGATTTAAAAATTTAAAAAACAGTAGAATGAGGACTCAAACCTAGGCTGTCTGAAGGCAGGCCAAAAGCTAGTGAACTCTGCATGCTGCTCAGGTTGGCCATCTTTCATCTTCCTCTGCGAGCAAAATCCTGCTGAAGATAATTTTTAAAATGGCCAGAGGAGTACACTCAGGTCATGTGAGCGAGCCCTGGGCAGTTCCACAAGATCCAAAGGGTTTCCGTTGGTTGGCTTTTTTAAGTAGATAGACAAATTCTGGGTTTCTTTTCCTAGATAGTGTCCACTTGCCGTACAGAGGTAACTTGTGGTCGCTGTGAAGCTGAACACTGTGACACTGATGTGTCAAATGTGATAATGGTTACCCATGGCAGACAGTACTTGGTGGCGCTCACCAGATAAAACAAGCTTGGAAGCAGGAGTGGCATCCACTTCCGAAATAGCTTGCCTCCAGAAACCCTATGAATTGGAGAAAGGATGAAAGTCATGCATGCCAGGGTTGAGGACTTTTGCTCATAGGGTCGCTATGAGTCTCCTACGACTTGACGGCACTTAACAACAACAATTGATAATTTTAGTCTGAAATTCTTCTGAAACCTGTTTAGCCTTATAGCAACATTCAAGCCTTCACTGATAGAGGGGGATTGGCTATACAACAGGTACACTGGCCAGGAATTGAACTCTGGTATTTTGTATGGAAGACGAGAATTCTATCATTTTAGCATTGTCACCACTGCCTTGGTTAACATTGTTTGTTCTCAGTTTGTTCTGTTTTGTAAATAGTATGTTCTGTTGTAGATAGGGTTGCTGTGAGTTGGAACTAACTCAGTGCTACATAACAATAACAATAGACTTATTAGATTATCAAGAAGCTGAAATCTTCCATTACTGTACCCAAAATATCTTCAATTGTCATTGTGTTAACTTCTACCACAGTGGCCTTATGTGTGTTAGATTATGATCAGTATGGTTTTCAGTGGCTAATTTTTTAGAGGTAAAAAACCTTTCTTTTGAGACACTTCTATGATTTGAACTTTCAACCTTTCAGTTAGCAGTCTATCACATTAACTCTTTGCACTCTCCAAAGATTCGACTAGAAAGGTGTAGGCTCTTTAAAATTAAAGCTCCATGGTTAAATCAGTAAGTTACAATAAAAGAGTCCGTCAAAGGGGAAGAGCTATAGTCCTATGAATGTCCTGTAATACTGCCCTAATTATGTTCAATGAACAAATAAAAGGTGGTACTCATATGTAAAAATAATCAAAGAGACAGATCATAGTCCCAGAATCAGTATCATGGAAACTGTGTAGCCATATAGATAGATATAAATATATATAACATTATCACCATCATAGACAAAGATAGTGTAACCATCTAAAATTCTGTGTAAGATAAAAAATTAATATAATAAAGCTGTGGGGATTCAGAATGTTTGATCAGTATGATGCCTTCAATTCCCCTTCAAATCCCATTGTACTTCTTCTGATCTCATCTAAAAGAAATATTTAACATTTACAGACTAAGTAGTTGTGCTCCTAATGGCATCTTAGAAAAACAAAGTTATTTGCATTGCGGTTACATTATTTATGTGTCTTTTTCTGATATCTGAGCATCACATATTTATTTTACCACAGAAAATGGTAATAAAATGCAGAGCATGTATTTTCAACTCCAAAGGTACAAAAGGAAATAGAAAAATATTTTAAAAAGTAAAATTGATTGAAAGCTAAATCAAATTTGGCAGTGTTGGAGTTATTCTACTTGTAAACTATACAAAATGTAATTGAGAAAGATTATCAATCAACAAGAAATGTGTAGAAATTTATTTTGTAAAGATTGTGAAAAGGTAGCAGCAGCTGTCTCAAAAAAAATCCCAACATAATTTTTTAAAAGAAACCAGAAACTTGTAATCATTTTTGTAATTGAAAACGGAATACTAGCTGGGGTAATTTAATGAAAAAAGCCTATAGGATCTTGATTAGGAGAACCAAAGAGTGATAGAGACTGTTTGCTTCAAAATCCATTGAATATTCAGTGAATATCAATGAATGTCAAAAGGCTAAAAAACAAGCATCATTTTGCATCATTGGAAAAAACATCACTGATTTTCAGTAACTACGTTGTTGTTAGTTGCTGTCAAATTGATTGTAAGTTTTGCCAACTTCATGTATTCAGCTGAATAGGGTTTTCAGGTGTGATGTTTTATAAGCAAGTCACCAGCCTTGATTTTTGAGACTCTTCTAGGGAGGTTCAAACTGCTAACCTTTCGGCTCTTAATCCAGCCATTAATCACTGGCAGCTTCTAGCATTCTGTTTCAAACAAATGCTTTCTCCATGACCAGCAACTCATTTGTATGTATAAATTCTAGAGAGATTCTTACACATGTGAACCAAAGTATATGTATAATATTTTTGCGTGTAGCTCAAAATAGCAAGAAACCTTTAAATATATTAAATCTCTGTTGACACAAATTGGATGAGTAGAGTATGGATTGTTATTTCTACATTATGAAACAAGTGAATTACAATTGGATGCTAATAAGACAAACACAGTTTTGAAATGTAACATTGAGAGAAAAACAACTCACCAAATTTCAAGCTATTATATATGATGGAATGACATTCTAGTTTTATCAAGTCAATTCCAACCTAATGTGACCCTACAGAACAGA
This sequence comes from Elephantulus edwardii, assembly GCF_000299155.1. Classification (NCBI taxonomy): domain Eukaryota; kingdom Metazoa; phylum Chordata; class Mammalia; order Macroscelidea; family Macroscelididae; genus Elephantulus; species Elephantulus edwardii. Next base: position 4,905,476 of record NW_006399797.1, on the reverse strand, counting down.
GACGGGATTATCCCAGTGAGATTCCAAAGCTGTGAATCTTTCAAGAAGAATAGTGTCACATCTTCCTGCTGAGGACAAGCTGGTAGGGTCAACTACCAACATGCTTTGTTTGCAGCAGAATGCTTTTTAAGGGCAGAATAAAACTTGTTGTTAGATACCAGTGAGCACAACTCATAGTGATCCTATGAACAACAGAACTGAACCTTGGCCTATCCTGTGCCATCTTCACAGTCTCTGACACACTCAAGCCCATTGCTTCAGTCACTGTGTCAGTCCACCTGGACTTTCCAAGACTGAATCTTTGTTGAAGCGCAGTGTCACATCCTTCTCCTACAGAGTAGCTGGGAGGTTCAAACCATCAACCTTTTGATTAGCAACAGAATGTCTTTAACGCAGTACTACCCAGTCATCTCATAGCATGATCTATATTTACAAAGATCTGATCAAATATGTAGTTTAGTGGTTATATTTGCCTGAGGAACAGCAGGAGGCTTAGAAAGGAGCAAAAAAGATTTCTTCAAGAATATTAGTAATGTTTCCATTCTTAAATTCAGGATGGATTTAGTAGGTAATTGATTCACATTTGTCAGTTGTATTGTTTGATCCTCACATTGCAAGTATGTTTCTAGTTTTCATATGTTTTAAATAGTATAAAAAAAGTAAAATCTCGGGTGGGGTGGGGGGGAGTTGGGCAGGGGGAAAAGTGTAACAATGAATGAATGGAAATCCAAAGTCTCTGTAAACTTTCATTAAAATTAATTAGTTAAAAAAAGAAAAAAGAAAAGTAAAATCTCATTCAATCATTTATTTTGGTGATCCTCTTCACTTAACAATATTGTATGCCCTATTTGCTATTTGTGTCACATGTATATTGACAGCAAGTAAAGGAAAAGAAACATCCCAGGTAATACAAATACATCTCTCTTATCAGGGTCTGGGATGGTCTTTTAGAAATAAATATGTATAGTTAACATATGTATAGTTAACAGTCAAGCCTGTTATTCAGTGGCTGCTGAAGCCTTTTCTTTTCTTCCTCTTATTCAATTCCAGAAGTGCTGGCAAGATAAGTAAAAAGAAAATCACATAAATCATCTGCCAAAAGACTCACACATAAGATATAGGCAAATACTGCAGGAATACTGATTAAAGCACGCAGACTGAAACTCTGATAACCTAAGCCTCTCTAAACACACAGACTGGCAAAGCAAGGGCTTCAAGCATTTGAAGTGGCCCAGTAATATCAGGAACAAAGGTGTGAATGTGAATACGAGCATTTGTCAAATGCTGTGTATTTAACAGAAGATTATTGTATGCAAGTCTGTGGAATCTCTCAGTCGAAGAAAAAATGTGGAGTTAGGTAGATTATTAAATATTTCATAATGTTTCTAAGATTCATGAAAGTACAATATAATTAAGTCTTGGCTTCATTTTGACTGCAATTGTTAATTATTTTATTTCATTCTGGAATTTTGTTAAGTCTGAAACCTGGAATCATTGTTTTCTTTGAGTACTTAATGCATAACTTTGGCTAATTTAAAGCTTTGATAGGCATAAAGAGATCAATGAAAAGAATAGAGATGATTTCCCATTGCCTTACATAAAAGCACAAATTTTACATATCATCATTTTGACCCACACACACTTTTCCTACATTGTCTCTATCTCTTCCATTCCCTCTCATCACCTCCTCCTTCAACTATCCTTCCTCTATTCTCTCTTCATTTGCTGGATCAATTTTTAGTTATAAATAGAGATAGAGATAGAGATAGAGACACACACACATTTGTTTGTGTATTGTGGAAAAAGGATGGGCAATCTCCTCCTGTGCGATTAATCACGTCTAAAGACCCACCAGAGAGTCAGCTATGGGTCAGTTCTGACTCTAGGTACACAACAAGAAGAACATATTTATATATGTATAAGAACATATATGTATACATATTTGTAATGAAATTATTTTTTAATGTAGGGTTAAGTTCACTACAGTACTAAACATTTGAGGAACATAAATCATTTATTCTATGAAAGATCAGATTATAACATTGGATTATTGGCTTACATTCTATTTCCTACTAGGATAATTAGACATTCATTCATCCAATAAACATGTAGTGAGACTTACTCTATGTTTTTACTGTGGTGGACTCCTGGGATGAGAATAACAGCTCCAGCCTTTGAGACGTTCGCTCTTTTATGTATTAAGTATTGCTTCAGTTTCTGATTTGAGCTGCCGAATATCTGAACTGTTGAGATTCCTTAAAAGCAAGCAAGGATGCTATTCTGGGGAATATTGGCTTTTTTGAACTTTTCTTTCCACCTCTCTACTGTTCTGTGTTTGTTTGGGCTTTGAAGTCCTTGAATAAATCCCAGGTATTAGGTCTTAAATCTAGCTACAAGAGCTTGTAGTGTCATTGAGTTCATTTTGAAGAGGTCTTTTTCACTCTTTAGGTATCTGAATGGAGAGGTTAGGAGAGGGAATGTATTTTTCGTGGGCAAAGACTGAATGCAAAAGACTGGACTTTTAAAAACAGAATTAAAATATGTGCTTCTGAGTTGTGGGTTTACCATGCTGCTGAGAAGTTTGGATGTGTCTTATTTTCCTCATTTAAATTGTGGTTGTGGTTGTCTTTCACTATCTGGTAAAATTTTATAGCTTCCTTTTATAGTTTTTCTGATTCTCCATCCATATTTACTATTAGATACCAGACACTGTATAAGGTATACAAGGCTCTCTGCTTATGTAGTATCTGTACTTTGTTCTCTATGAACTTTTTCATGTTCATATACAAAAATGAAGATAATCACTATTCTAATGTAGTGAAGTTGTTGGTGTTATGTCTTGTTGAGTCACTTACAACTCACAGCGACTCTATGTACAGCAGTTCTGAACCCTCCTTTATCCTGTTCCAACCTTATTGTCTCTGAGACACCTACCCCCATTACTCTGATCATTGAGTCAATCCATCTCACCGAGGGTCTTCCTTTTTCTACTGTCCCAAGTGTGATGTCTTTCTCTAAGGAGTGTTCCCTCCTTGAAACATATCCAAAGTATGTCAGAAGAAGATTCAGAATCCTTGCCACCAACGAGCAGCCTGGTTTCAGCCTTTCTAGGACGAACCTGTATGTTTCCCTGGCAGTCCATTCAATTCTCCAGCTCCATAGCTCAAAGGCATCAATTCTTATTCTATCATCCTTAGTCATTGTCCATCTTTCTGATGCATAGCAAATAATTGCGAAAACTATGGCCTGGATCAGGCACACCTTAGTCTCCAGACTGACGTTGTTGCTCTTCAGTCCTCTGGAGAGGTTCCTGACAGTAGACTTTCCTGATGAAATTAATCTTTTGATTTCCTGGCTGCTGGTCCCAAAAGTATTGATTGTGGAGCCAAACAAACTAAAGTTGTTAACAATCTCAATCTTTTCATCATCTATCATAATGGTGTTAATTGGCCTAGGGGTGACAATCTTTGTTTCCTTGATGTTGAGCTTTGATCCATATATAAGGCTGCAGTCCTTCACCTTCTGTAGCAAGTTCTTCGGGTCCCCCTTAGTACATTTTAAATCGTAGCAGCCATGCTGAGAATGAAGTCTGCTAAATCTAGAAAATTTTATCCATAGATGAACTACATGATAGTTAAATAATGTTTTCTACATCCATATCAGATCAGTTCTAAAACCATAATCAATCTGACTCTAGAAGTAGTTTATGGATAGGAGACATACTCTTTTAAATATTTGAAAGTATATAAGGCTGTTTTAGCTGTAGGATTTGTGTTTAAAATAACAGACCATGTAAGCAATAATTACTCTGATATTTTAATAAATTAGGCATTGTGTTTGCCAGACTATCACTCTTTTGATAATAAGAACTCTTTTGATGATAAGAAGTATTATGGGGGAAATAATTGTGTTCATTTACAAATATCATCAGGATACCAGCTAACTGACAAATGACTGCATGATCTGCAATTAGATGTTCTAAAGACTTGTTTTGTTTTAAAGACTTAAAAAAAAATGTCTGTATTGCTTGCCTTTGTGCTCCAAGAAACACAGCCATAACACTGTGTCTTAACTTTAAACCAAACAATAGACATGCTGATGAGGTTGTTGTTATGTGTCATCAATTTAACTGTGCCTCATAGTGAAGCCTGCCCTACCTTGAGCCAGTCTCACTAACTCTGACACACCTACCCCCATTATCCCAGGCTTGCTAATAAAGTGAACAATAATACTAGGGAATTACTCATGCTTTGTTGTTGTTGTTGTTGTTAAGTGCCATTGAGTTGCCTTACCCTTGCTTTCGAACAATTAAGTATACAAGATCAAAAGAGCAACATTTGCCCTGGAATAAAGCTCAGCAGACTGGATAGGGATGAACTAGAAGAGTAAAAGGAAAAGAGAATCAAAGGAAGCAATGGGAAATATGTTAAAATGGGAGCAGTATAAATAATGACATAAGTAAAAATCTGTATGAATCATTGGACGGAACCCAATTGCTCTGTAAAATTTCACTGAAGGCACAATACAAAAAGGGAAAGGAAAAAAGGAAACTCATCAGCACTGTTTCTTTGGTGCTAAGCTGTATATATAGCTGTATCATTAAAAACTTGGTTTTTATTTTGGAGTATATCCAATGCAAATATCCACATTAATGCAACACATGCAAAGGTTAGGAGGTCCAATAGGTGGTTCCCACAGCAACTGCCCTTTGTTTCTCTGGAGCTTGGCAGTGTTTGCTTTCACTCTGTATTAGCAACAGTTTTCTGTTTAACGATGCATGCTGAGGCACGGTCACTATGGGAAATGTTATTTAGGAATTTCTGATTTCCATTTAGAAAAACTTCAGTTTTGATTTTGTGAGAGTTTACAGGCTCTTTTACACCTCTTATATTCATGAAAAAGAAAGTAAAAAATAAGGAAAGTAGAACACTTTTGCTCTAAAACTTTATCTAATAACCATTCTTTTATCTATCAGCATATCCTGTGTAGGAAAATAATTTTTAATAGATCTGCCTTTATTTATGAATATATAATAGTTGAACACTTGTGCTTGGACTAAAAGCATGAAAAATATGATATACATTTGTTATTTGTATCCGTGTAGTTACACATAAAATTTAAAACCACATACTCTTCTTCTTTCTGTTTAAATGGGACAATTGTCTTCACTGCCATAAAACGATAACCCATCCGCTCAAGATCTGGATTTAATTCCTTCTCACCCAGTGCTCATCAACAAATGAATGGATAGAGAACCTGGGGTATATTCAAACAATGGAATACTATGTAGCACTGAAAAACAAGGAACTCATAAAATATTATACAAAATGGGTGACCCTGGAGGACATTATGCTGAGTGAAATGTCTTAGTAACAAAAGGGAAAAAAATGCCATTTTTATAAACCATGACTGACATGGTGGTTGGGGGAAACGAAGAAAACAGTGGATAAATACTGTATACTGCATTGAAACAGCTGAAGGAAAGAACTGTCTAACAAGAATATAAGATAAGGTATTTGCAAGACAACAGTCCAGAATACAGGGTGCATAGCAGAGTGGACTCGGGGGGAGGGGAAAGGGAGAAAATGGTGTAACAATGCATGATTTTTTTTTTTTAGTTTTAATGAAAGTTTATAAAGAACTTAGATTTCCATTCATTCATTGTTGCACATTTTCCTCCCTGTTCCCCCTTCCCCCAGTTTGCTTTTTTCTTTAAAAAGAAAAGTTCCTTCATTGTTATACAGTCCCCTGTCCCCTGACCACTTTACTATGCAACTCTTACTCTGGACTCTTGTCATGCCAATAATACCTAATCATATGTTTTTTTATACAGTTCTCTCCCTTGTCTGTTTTAATGCTGTGTACATTATTTATCCCCTCTTTTCTTACTTTTCCCCCAACCCCCATACCAGTCCTGTCCTATATCAGTGGCATTATACAGTATTTATCTTTTTGTGACTGAAATATTTCACTCAGCATAATGTCCTCCAGGGTCGCCATTTTGTACAATATTCCTTGAGTTCTTTGTTTTTCAGTGTTGTATAATATTCCATTGTGTGAATATAGCAGAGCTTCTCTATCCATTCGTTTGTTGATGGGCACTTAGAGAGTTTTCAAGTTTTTGCTATTGTTAACAAAGCTGTGATAAACATCTGTGAGCATATATCTGCTTGGGTGCAATTCCACTAATGGAAATGCTGGGTCAAATGGTATTTCAATTTGCAACTTTTTGAGAAAGTGCCATACTGCCTTCCTGAGTGGTTGTACCATTTTACACTCCCACCAACAAAGGCTAAGGGTTCTAGTTTCTCCACAACCTCGCCAACATTTGTTGTTTGCTGCTCTGTTAAACTTTGGTATTCTTACTGGGGTAAGATGATATCTCATATTTGCTTTGATTAGCATCTCTCTTAGAGCTAGGGATTTTGAACATTTCTTTATGTGTTTGTTTGCCATCTGAATGTCTTCTCTGGTGAAGTGTCTGTTCATATCCTATGTCCATTCTGCAATTGGCTTGTTTACCTTTATGTTGTTGTGCTGTTCAAGTATTCTATAATTCTAGATATAGGGCCCTTATCAGATGTATCATTACCAAATATTTTTTCCACAGTCTGTGGCTTTCCTTTTTATCCTGTTAGAGAAGTTTTTTTTAAAAAAAGATTCTAAAGCATGTTTGTTAATGGTTGGAATGATCCTAGTCGAAAGTAATGATTCTCTGTATCTCAAACAGTAAAGTTTATAAGCAGTGTTGTTAAATTACAAATAATAAAAAATGTATTCATATATTTGAAAAAAAAAGGATTTCTGATAGCCTAGGTTATGCTGCCTATGCAAAGGAAGGCAGGCAATTTAAATCTGCCAAGTTTTCTGAGGGAGAAGAATGAGCAGTTTCTCCTCTTGCAGTTTACAGCCTCTGAAAACGCTTGAAGGGTCAATCATGAATCAGTTCTGAGTTGGTGGCAATGAACAGGAGAAGGCAAAAACTGTGGACCTGCATTTGTTCCTCTTATTCCTGAGTTTCCTATTTATCTTTCTCCATCACATTTTTTTAACTTATTTGCATTATCCTGTACTGTTACCCCTTTTTAATTTTTTTCCTCATAGCCAAATTTATGAGAGAAAGTTTTTATATTTACGATCTCTTATCTGTGATCCTTTGTCCAGAGAGCATGATGCTGTGTACGTGGGAGTTGGTGTTGTTGTGCTGTGTTGTGTTGTGGCGGTCTCTGGAGAAAGGTGACTCTGCCTCCAGGAGCCAGGGAAGCCACGCTTGGCCTTGGGCTGAAGGCAGCAGAGACTTCAAACCCAAAAGGAGAAGAAGAGGAGGGAGGAGACGACCATAATCGCCCAGGTTAATGGTTGGCTACCCAATGCAGATTGAGAGTGGGGTGGAGCTCCCCGATTAAACAAGCGTGGAAGGAGGAGTGGCATCCACTTCCATAATAGCTTGCCTCTGGAAACCCTATGAACCTGGAGAGAGGATGAAAGGCACCCAAGCGTCAAGAACTCTCCTTCATAGGGTCACTATGAGTTGCCTGTGACTCGATGGCACTTAACAACAACAACAACAACAACAACAACAACACCTCTTATCTGTTTCCAATGAGTCTTCCTTCACTGTAGTTTGTTTTCAAAGTCACCAAGACTCTCATGCTGCTAATTTTAATAGTTATTTGTTTAAACTAATTTTACCTAAGCTTTAAGAAAAATTGAATGAAATTGAACAACTCCTTGGTGTATCCTTTTCCTTTTAGTGCTACTGACATTGCACTTTCCTAATTGGCTTTTCTCTCTTAGTTTCCTTTTCTGGCCCCTCTTCCTTTGCTAATATTCGGAGAATTTCAGGACTTGATTTTCTCTGGTTACAATACCACTCTGAGTTAAGATTGTCCAGTGTGGTAAATAAAAATATAGGATGCCAAAGCTGTGCTACAATACTAAAGGCACAGAATCCAAATCCACCAGCTCCTCCATGTGAGAAAGATGGACAATCTCCTCCTGTGTCATTGGTCTTGCAAAATTCCATCCTGAGTTCATGTTGTTTATATTGCTGTCGTTATGTGCCGTCAAGTCACTTGCGACTCATAGAAACCCTATGTACAACAGCCCTAAACTCTGCTCTGTCCTGTGCCAATCACACTGTCTCTGACACTCCCATCCCGATTTCACTGAATCAATCCACCTCACAGAGGGCCTTCCCCTCCTGCGCTGTCCCTCCACCCTCCCGAGCATGAGGTCCCTCTCCAAGGACCAGCCTCAGAATCCTTGCCTCCAAGGAACTACCCGGTTTAACCCTTTCCAGGATGAATCTGTTTGTTTTCCTAGCAGTCCATGATAC
>NW_006399797.1:4880096-4897038 GCF_000299155.1 Elephantulus edwardii | reverse complement strand
ACACCTTAGTCTCCAGAGACACACCATTGCTCTTGAGTACTTTGGAGAGGTCCCTAACAGCAGACTTTCCCATGGCAATGTGCCTTTTAATTTCCTGGCTACTGGTGCCAAGAGTGTTGACTGTGGGGCCAAGCAATTTTTTTTTAACTTCCAACTTTCCCAAGTTCATACTTTGTATAATCTGTGTTTCAATTACTGATAGATACCTTTTTTTTTTCTCTTATTTTGAGCTATGCTACATCAGCAAATGAAAGTCCCAAAAGTTCACTCCATCTAAATTGTGAAGGTTGGACCTGCTTTGAGGAGATAACTCTTCCCCATTTTTATTTTGTGTGCCTTCCAGCCTAAGGTGCTCATCTTCCAGTTGTTGTTGTATACCATTGAATCGGTGCCCTTCTGGCAGGTTTTCAGAGGCAGTTAATTGTATGGGAGGAGATTACACATCCATCTCCCAAGGAGGAGCTGGTAGCCACGAACCATGTGACTTCAGAATTGCAGTGCAACTTCTTGCCACTAGGCCACCAGAGTATCTGTTGTTATTCTAAGGTTGTCACTGGCTAATTTATTAAGAAGTAGATTGCCTGTTCTTTTTCTCATTATCTTAGTCTGTTTAGTTTGCTGAAACCTGTGCATTATAGCAAGTTATACTTACCCATTGTTTTTTCGTACAGGGCCAGTTCTTTTGGCTATTATCTTTCTCATCATCATATTTAATGTTCTTACAATCATACCTGCATCACTGTCTGTCACATGACCCTGTTTTACAGTTCTGTTTAATATTTGTAATTGCCCTTTCAGTTAATTTAAGTACACATGTATTTTATATTGACTAGAATATCAATTCCATGAGGGGAGAAGTTTTATTTTTCTGTCATTTTATCTCTAGTTCTTAACAAATTTGACACATAATAAGTATTCAACAAATAATTAATTACTGAATTTGAACTAGAGCACTAGTGGCAAGAAGCTGCTCTGCAATACTGATAGTATGTAGTTCGAATCCATTAGCTGCTCTTCAGGAGAAGGAGGGGCAATCTCCTCCAGCGCCTCTTGATTAACTGCCTGAAAACCTTTCAGAGGGTCAGGTATGAGTTGGCTCTGTCTCTATGGAATACAACAACAACAAGCCATGATATAGAATGAAATAATCTTAGGAAAGTGTCTCTTCTTTGATTTGAAAATAGGTGTGGTGTGAACATATTTGCATAACTCCCCACCCCCATCCACTGGCACTTATGCTATTATGATGAGGTAGACGTGTTTTTTCGAATAAAACAACTATCTACACCAATAAAAACACTGAAAGTAGTTTCCTCCATTTTTATGTGCTGACTGTGTCCCAGGGGACACTGGCATATTATAACCAGCCAAGATCCTTTACTAGATTATCCTTCAAAGTCAAATTTCATCCTGTCAAGGAATGGAAAACATGATTTGTGACTTGAAGAGGTGGAAGATTAATATTTCTGGAGAACTGTGCTTTCAGCCCCCTGTAGCTACTTGTTTGTTCCACTATTAAGTCCTCCCTCCCTCTGGTATAGGAAATGGTTTGCACTATGCAGAGTCTTTTTTTTGTATATCAACATTTCCTCCATCCCAGGATGGGGTTTCCCAGTGAGGTGTAACACTCATTAGAGCCTTTGGACAATGCAGCCAGCTAAAACAGACCTGAGTCTTCCTCTCACAGCTTCATTTCAGAGTCAGAATGCGCTGGATGTCTGGGGGAAGCTGTGATGTATGAAGCAGAGGAAGATTGATTTTTCACAAGGTACCTTGTACCTAGAGTAATGAGAGTGGCAAATTACTTGCTCACTGAGCAAACATGACAGGAATGTCATAGAGCGAATTTATATTTATGCAAACACACTAGGGTCACGTAGGTAGGAATTCCACAAAGTGACCTTCTCTCCATGAAATATCCCTCTAAATCACCAACGTGCGCTGGGAAGGCGACACTCAGCAAAAGCTGTGAAATAGATGCCTAAAAACCAAATAGTTCTAATGAATAATGTAATGCTCATGGTACAGTAGGAAATAGGATAAATTGTAGTGCCATTTTAAAATGAGAGTCTTCAACTCACAGGCTATTTCTGGTGTTCATCTTGGATTTGGTGGCAGTGGAACATAAAATATCTACTTTAATAGAGTAAAAGAAATGGAGTGATTTATCCTCGTCATTGTGAGGCCTTTAGAACCTCTCATTTGGTAATGGAAAAAAATCAGTGGTTGATATGGAAGCAGATAATTTTTCTCCATTTAGGCAGTCCAATGTATAGGGAACACACACACAGCCTTTTCAGATCACTGGGACAGACGGGGCTGGGGGGTGGGGGGAAGACATATGATTGTTAAATGGAAGTGGAAATCGTCATTGAAACACTTCAAGATTTCCAACATCATAATTTACACATTTATTTTAAAAAGTCCTGCTCATGCTTTTAGCTGTAAACTATTAAAGGCATGCCAACAATAATAACAATACTGTTTTGTTAATGAGTTTAAAAGTCTGTTAATTTTAGAAAATAGTCCTGGCATTAGGAAAAAATAAAACCTTTTCTATTTGATATTCGTTCTTGGTTATTTATGATTCATTTGTTGAGATCCTAATTTATACTAGGGGGCTCTGTGGCCTAGTGGTAAAGAACTGTGCTGCCAACCCAAAGGAACACAGCTCGAGTCTGCCAGCTGCTCTACAGAAGAAAGATGGACAGTCATGACCTGTGCTATTTACAGCCTCTGCAAATCTGCCAGGTCAACTGTGAATTGGTTCAGGCTCAATGGTACATAAAGTTTGTACTTGGCACTGTGGTAGGCACAAAGGGCTCTGGGATAATATAAGCCAAGGACTTTATTCATAGTTAACCAAAATATAATACAAAATAAATCTGGAGGAAAAAGACCCTTGTTGGGCCTAATGGTGAGTTCTGACCCATGAGGAATAAGCAGGAACAGAAAATCTGAGAAAGGGTATAATTTACCTGTTTTTACCCATGATACATCAGAGTCTTGTAATATTCAGTTATCAACCCAGCCCAAGTCACTACTCCTGAGTCTTTTCCAACTTATGATAACCCTTCATAGAGTTTCTGTGGCTTTACATGTAAGTAGGAGGCTGACTCATCTTTATCCCATGTAAGGACTGGAGGATTCACACTCTAACCTTTCTGTTAGTAACCGAATACCTCACTTACTATACCACCAGGGACTAGTTAATCTATTTAAAACAAATAGTGATAACATTTTACTTTATACTTCATGAGACAATGAAAGAAATAGAACACTTTCTATGTGCTAGGTGGGAGTCTCTGAGTGGGAGAAGTTATTAACAACTCAGCTGTTTACCAAAAGGTTGGGGATTTAAGTCCACCCAGAGCTAATTCTGAAGCAAGACCTAGAATCTATTTCTAAAATAGTCATCTATTGAAAACTCTGTGGAGCATAAAGAATCAAACTTGACACAATCATAAATGGTTTTTTGTGTGTCAGTTTCCATTGTAGGCACTTCATTGATGATAACTAACAATTATGATGGAAACTCTGGTGGACTGTCTGGTCTGTAGAAGGTGGTGGTGCTAACCCAAAGACTGTGTCTCTCTGTTAATCTGTCCACCAGCATCCCTGAGAGGCAAAGACGAGTAATCTCTTTCCAGGCAGTGTGCAGTTTAAGAAACTCAAAACGGGATCAGCTATGAGTTGGTTTTTTCTTTCTTAACTGATGGCACTGAGCGAGTGAATGAGTAATAATAATGCCAAGAAGCCCAGGTAAGGTAGTGCATAGTGGGGTCAGGCTGCTAAATGAAAGGTTCATGGTTGGTTTGTATCTTCCATGTTCTCTGAGGGGAAAAAAATTGGACATTCTCTTATTATTAAGATTTACAGGTTCAGAAATGCAACAGAAGATGGCTGCGAATTGGTCTCAATGTGATGGCAGTGGGTTTAATAATGATACCATTCCTGTTAGTTAGGCAACAGTATTTTCACGAGTTTACCGACAAGGAGAGAAATACAGAGAGAGAGAAAGTAAATTTTTTCAAAGTCACACAGGTAGTTAGCAATCTAGCCTAACTTATATTACTATAAAGCCGTCCGTTATCCCTGATTGTTGTTATGTTGTTATTGGGTACCGTCACGTCGGAACCCACTCAGAGTTGACTCCTCCGCAGGTTTTTAGAGGCAGTAAATGTCACAGGGGGGAGTTTGGCCATTTTATTCCTGTGGGGCAGCTGGTGGATTTGAACCATATGCTGGTGGCTTAGCAGCACAGGCCCTTACCACTAAGCTACTAGAGGTCCCTGCAAACCAGATGAAGAGAGTTCAACTTCTCCTGGGAAGGGATGGCTCAGGAGTTGGCTGAAAGTGAATAAATACACACATTTTGGAACACAGTATATGCTTAAAATGTACTGATTTTCAAATTAAGTTATGTTCATATGAAACTACAGATGGTCTATGTTTTGGTTTCCCCTTTTGCCTCATGCACTAGGTTGTTGCCTTTTTATTGTTGTTAGCCTTGGTTAAGTTGTTTAAAATTCATGGATATCCTGTGTACAGCAGAACAAAACACTGCCTGGTCAAGCACCATTACCATCCTCAGAATTGTTGCCATGCATGGGCCTCCCCCCACCCCCTTTAATCCTTGTTAAACAACAACAGCAGAACCCACCCCCAAGCAAACAAATGAAACAAAACAAAATCCCTCTGCCACTAAGTTGATTCATTCTCATGGAGACCCATTGGGTCTCTGAACCTGTAAATCTTAACAGGAGACTTTCTATATTTTTCCCTTGGGCAGCTGGTGGATATGGACTGCTGAACTTTCTGCTAACAGCTCAGCATGTCACACAGTATGCCTCCAGCGCTCCTTTCACCCTTCTTAGGGCCCTAAATTTTTATTCCAAAAGTCCTTTTATCCACTTGATCTTTTTAAGTATGACCTCTCGCTGAATTTCAAAAATTGCATTCCTTAACAGCTGTAAAGTGTGAGTTGTTGTAAGAACTGCTAATTCAGCTTGCCTGCTTTTTCTGTGTGTGGGAGGACCTGGCTCTGAGTGCCTCTCTCTGGTCTGAGGGCTCTGTGTTCCCTGGAATGTGGTGTGATCTTCTCTAGGCCACAATTCAAAATAGAAATTTACTTTTGGTACGGAGAGTTCTGAGTGGAAAAAGTACTAAAGATAAAGTCCCAGAAATGTGGTGTTTCTTCACTATTCAATTGTTCTTGTTAGGTACCATCTAGTTGGAACTGACTGATGGTTGGCCCTCCTGTGGGTTTTCAGTGGTAAATCCTATGGGAGGAGATTGCCTGTTGCTGGTGGATTCTAACTGTGCACCTTTGTATTTGCAGCACAGTTGTTTACCACTAAGCCACCAGAGCTCCCTTTATTATTCACGTAGAAATGCTTATAATTTCATTTCTTGGCCATAGTTCTTATGGATTACAGTAAAATGGTAATTAAAAACTATTGTCATCTAGCGAATTCGAATTTGTGGTGACATTAATGGTATCAAAGTAAAACAGCTCCGTAGGATTTTCGATGTCTGAACATTTTGAAAGTAGATTATAAGTCCTTACTTCTGAGGTTCTTCTAGATGAGCTCCAATGGCCAAATTTGACTGGTTTCTGAGTGTCAATCAATAGTGTGTGTCACTCAGTAATAATAAATAAACCAAACGCTGGAACTCTTGATTTTGTGTTGATTCTGACTCATGGTGACCTGCTAAGTGGCGGAGCAGAAGTCCTCCCTAAAGTGCTCTTGGTTGTGAACTATGGGAGCAGATTGTTAAGACATTGTTCTGCGGCATCACTGAGGAAGTTTGGAATTGTCAGCCTTTCACTTAGTAGTAGAATACAACAGTTCTTTTTTTTTAAAAAAAATTATTAATTTTAATGAACTTTTACAGAGATTTTGGATTTCCATTCATTCATTGTTGCATTTTCCTCCTTGTCCACCCTGCCCTCCCCCAGTTCACTCTTCTCTTTGAAAAGTAAAAAAATTCCTTCATTGATATACAATCCACCCCTATCCCCGGCGGAGGACACACTCCACTATGCAACCTTCATTCTGGACTCTTGTCATAACCATAACATGCAATCATGTATCACTTTTAAATGGTTCTCTCCCTCGGAATACAGCAGTTCTTAACACCCAGTTAACACTTATTTGGTGTGTGCTTTCTGTGCTTAAAGTAATTTAATAATAAATCCAACACTGTGAGAAGGCACCGTCGTGATGTCCATTACACTGATAAGGAACTTTCCAGTGCCGTGCAGATAATAAACAGGCAAGGCGGACCTTACTGGCAGGTAAGAAGTAGGTGTATTCTGTCCTGGTGGTGTAGTCCATAGAGAGTTGCATTCCTCACCCAAAGGTGGTGCCTCTCTGATGGTTCTAATCTACCAGTTGCTCTGTGGAAGAAAGATAGGGAATCTCCCATGTGGTTTACAGCCTCTGAAAACTCCGGAGGATCAGCTCTGAGTTGGTTTGGACTTGATGGCAGTGAGAATGAATGGGGAGAGTCAGAGGCATTTTAAAAGATTTACAAGTTGGTTTACGGATGACTCTCATCTTTCTACTTGCTATCTCTGCTTTTCCACTTATCTGTTATGTGCATGTGTCAACCGACTCAAATAATCTGTGACTGCTAGTTGAACATTTGTCACAAGCCAAGTCTTGATCTAAGCATTTTATTAAACCTTGTAACTCTTTGGAAAAGCCATTATTATTTTCCTGATTTCATAGTTGAAGAAATGTTGACATCTGTTCAATTTGTTTAATGTCTCAAAATTGGTAAGTATCAGTGCTAAAGTTTAAATCAAGAAGTTTGATTTCCAAATTATCACTTACACTCTATGTAATACTGTTTTTGACCCATCAGGGTCAAAGAAAATGGTCATAATCCTGGCTAAAAAGTTTCTGCTATTATGTTAATTTATGAACTGTTGTTGTTGTGTGCTATGGAGTAAGAACTGATCCATAGCTGACCCTCTGGGCGAGTTTCCAGAGGCAGTTAATCACACTGGAAGAGCTTGTTCAGCCTTCTCCTGTGGAGCAGCTGGTGGCCTCGAACTGTGTGCCTTCAGGATTGCAACGCAGGTTCTTGCCACTTGGCCACCAGAGCTCCCTTTGATTTTTTTGTCTGTAAGAGGCAACAATATAAGGCAACAGAAATTACAAAGCCATCTTTCTCTTGCACTATATGACCTGAATAAAGCTAACCACTCCTGGTGGCCTATTAAACATGTTGGGCTACTAACAGAAGAGTTAGCAGTTCTAAACTACCAGCTTCTGTTAGAAATGAGGATGTCTCCTTCTACTAAGATTTACAGTATCAGAAACTAGAGAGTTGCTTTAAGTTGCTTAGATTGATTGTAATGAGCTTTAAAATAAAGCTAAACATAATCTTATTAGCATTAGCAAGACAGCACAGATGGGACTATTTGGAACCCAGAAAGAAATCAGTCTTGCCCATAAAGACCCAATGATAGTGATGGGGATTGGGCTTAGATTAAATCTCAAAGGAAGGTCTACTTTGGACCTTTGCATCAAGATGGTAAGGTCAAGTTGAATTCTTGTGGTGTGCAGGAGAGATACAAGTGGGCAGTCAGTTCCGTGGAGGACTGAAGGAAATGGCCGAGTTTCAGGGGAGTGACAACTACAAACAAAGCTGTTTAAAGGTACCTGAGAAATGAAAGCAGCTCAGTTTGTGGAACTGAAACACAGCAGGGACACAATATGAATTCTATGGTGTTCAGCCAGTAATCTTAAATCCGTCATCCTGCTAAGGCAGATCCAAAAGACTGGAAAAAAGTTCCAAGTCTAAAGCAAAGGAAGCAGATTTCACCTTTGTAGAAACTTTTTTTTTTATTAGAGAGTTTACCTATATCCTTTTACAAATATTGGCCATTTTTTTAAAAAAAAAATTAGAACTACGGGGTTATTTTTATAGTTGGACACACTCCATTGTTGGAGTTACTGGATCCTTTTCTGAGACAAAGTGAAGATAATGACCTAGAAGTTCTATCAGCCTCTCGCAGATATAAATAATAAGAAAGGAGAAGAGAAGCAGAATGTAACCTCTCGCACTGGAAGTATATATGAGATTGAAGTGGGAATGAAGGCTGCTTCTGACACCATATATCAAGAATAAAGTCCTTGAATGAATGGAAGGAGTGATGCCTATAATCCCAAATAGGAAAGAATATAAAATAATTTGTATTTAGTATTGGGGGTCATTATGTAGGTTTTTATGGCATAAAATTATCTTCTTAACTATATTTTTGATACAATGGTCAGATTTCATTCTTCACACCTGAATGGAAACAGTTAATACAGAAATAAAGAAGACAAAGTCGAACAGAGGTTGAGGACAACTGATCCCCTGGTAATTCTCAAATTGGATAATATCTCCAAGTAGACGAAAATGTAATTGTATTATCACCTACATTTGCTGTTTATACAATGTGGTGTCAGCAGATAGTGTCAGGGTTTCTGTGAACTTGATTATTTTTGTACATTTTTCAGAACAGAACATGTAGACCTAAAGAAGGGATAAAAGAGGAACCAAGCTGTCCTGGGCCCTAGCACTATGGAGCTCATCCACTTTTGTAACAATGTCAGCTGCTGTGAATGCAAGAGAGATAACTCTTCATCTGGTGCTTAACATGCCCACGAATATTGCTGCATGGTGATTTAGTCCAAGAAACAAGGAATTTATAATCAGAGAACTTGGATATGGATCCTGAAGCTGTCCCTTATGGATTAGTTAGTCACTGCAACTCTTTGAACCTCAATTTTCTTAATTTTGTAGTACAAGTAATAACATTTTCTTCACAATGTTGAATTATTATCATGAAAGTTTTGTACATAAGAAAGATGTTCATAAATAGAAGAAATGGAACAAAGGTTATTTGACAAACATTGTTTTACTTCTTCACCAAAGAAATTTGGCCCAAGTCTAATAATGCATTAGCTGAAGGAGACAGAGACCAAGGTTGAATTGTTTTTGTTTACCTTAACTCATTTAATCTAGATATTAATTTACTTTGAGTTTCTTGTTTCTTATCTCTTAGGCTGAAATTATTCTCTTATTAGAACTATCTTCATCATAACATAGGGAGCTCTGGTGGCTAAAGTGGTAAAGAGTTAAACTATCAACCCAAAGGCTTGCATTTCAAAGTCACCAGCTGCTCCATGGGAGAAAGATAGGCAATCTCTTCCCATGTGATTTACTGCCTCTTACAGCCTACTGAAGGGTCAGTTTAGATTTGACAGTACATAATAACAACAACCTAGTATAAACTTATTGTGTACAGTGAATACGTTTAGCCTAAAGAACATGGTTTTGCCTCTTTTTTCTTATTTGTATGAAAACGTTTGTAACAATATGTCAACAGAGAACTGCCAGATGTGCAGACTGGATTTAGAAGAGGTCGTGCTACTAGGGATATTATAGCTAATGTTAGATGTATCTTGGCAGAAAGCAAAGAATACCAGAAGAATGTCTATCTGTGCTTCATTGACTGTACAAAGGCTTTTGACTGTGTGGATCACAACAAGCTGTGGCTGACTCTGAGAATAATGGGAATGTAGTGCTAATGGGAAACCTATACTTGGGCCAAGAGGTAGTTGTCAGAACAGAGCAGGGAGACACTAGATGGTTAAAAATCAAGAAAGGGGTCCGTCAGGGATGTATTTTGTCTCCATACCTTTTCAATCTGTATGCAGAACAGATCATCTGAGATGCTGGGCTGTATGAGGAGGAATGTGGCATCAGGATTGGTGCATAACCTGCGTTATGCAGATGACACAACTCTGCTCGCTGAAACTGAGGAGGACCTGAAGCGCTTGTTGCAGAAGGCCAAGGACTGCAGTCTTCAATATGGTTTGAAGCTCAATATCAAGAAAACAAAGATTCTCACCACTGGGCCAATTGGCAGCATCAGTATGGATGGTGAAGAGATTGAGATAGTTAACAGTTTTAGTTTGCTTGGCTCCACAGTCAACACTTTTAGTAACAGCAGCCAGGAAATCAGGAGACGAATTGCATTGGAAGTCAGCTGTGAGGGACCTCTCAAGAGTACTGAAGAGCAATGACATCAGACTGGAGACTAAGGTGCGCCTGATCCAGGCTATAGTCTTTGCAATTACGTGCTATGCATTGGAGAGTTGGACAGTGAATAGGGATGATAGAAAGCGAATTGATGCCTTTGAGTTGTGGTGCTGGAGTAGACTGTTGAATATACCATGGACTGCTAGAAGAACAAACAGTTTTGTCCTGGAGAGGGTGAAGACAGAATGTTCCCTGGGGTCAAGGATTCTGAAGCTTTGTCTGACATACTTTGGGCATGTTGCAACAAGGGACTGACTGGTCCTTGGAGAGGGACATCATGTTTGGGAGAGTAGAGCGGCAGCGCAGGAGAGGAAGACCCTCAATGAGATGGATCGATTCTGTCAGTGGAGTGGTAGGAATGAATGTGTTTGAGACAGCGAGGTTGGCATGGGATAGAATGGCGTTTAGGGCTCTTGTACATAGGGTCACTAAGCGTCTCAAATGACTCGATGGCACATAACAACAACAACAATAATGGATTACTGTGATAATTGATGAAGGATACAGGGAAGCAGGAGTGCTATCCACTTCCTAAACAACATACCCCTTGAAACTATATGAGCTTTGAGAAAAAGACGATAGTTATAGAAAGGCTTCTGGTCTTTTTGTTCAGAGGGTCACTATGAGTCGTGCTTGACTTGATGGCAATAAAGAACAACAACAGGGAATAAGTCTCTCTTAGACAGAGTAAAACCAGGTTACTCTCTGGAGGCAAGAATTTTGGTTCCTCTCTGGAGGCAATAATTTTGAAGCTCTGTCTCACATTTTTTGAACATTTTGTGATGAGGGACCAGTCTTTGAAGGACAGCATATTTGGGATGGTGAAAAGCAGTGCAGAAGAGGAATACAGAGGATGAGATGGATTGATTGACACAAGTGACTTAGGTGATGAGGCAGGTGGGTTGGAGACAGTGAGATTGTCCCAGGCTAGGGCAGGGTTCAGAGCTGCTGGGCATAGGGTTGCTATGAGTCACAGGTTATTCAGCAACACATAACAACATATATGTGAGTGTGTGTACACACACACATGCACATTGTTGTTGATTGCCTTTAAGTCAAACATGACTCCTAGTGACCTTATGAACGAAAAGCCTGAAGCCCTTCTACAGCTATCGACATTTATCAAAGTGCATGGAGTTTCCAGAGGAATGTTGTATAGGAAGTGGATGTCACTCCTGCATATATATAATTTTATTGAGGAAGACTCTTTAGAAAGTTTTGTAACTTTGTAAAGATATGAATAAATTCTGGGAAATGAAATGCATCTTAATTCTACTGAAAGAGACATCCACCAAAGTCCTGTGAAAATACTATACTATATCCTAATACTGAAAGTGAACTCTGCAATGTATAAATTCTATGTATGTAAACAAGAAATAGTAGTACTATATATGAGCTAGTGGCAAATGGTATTATTTGGAGATAACAACATATCTACCTTTCAAAGAAAACCCATCAACAATTTTTTGGGGTGTGGTATTTGATAGTCCAGTAATGAAAAATGTAGGTATATTATTCTCAGGTGCTGTCATACTGGCTCTGACTCATAACAGTTCTATGTACAACAGAATGAAACCTTACATGATTCTGTCCCAACCATACAGCTGCTAATTTAAGCCTATTATTGCAGTCACTGTGTCAACCCAACTATTTGAGAGTCTTCCTCTCTTGTTAACCCTCTGTTTTCCCAAGCATAATGTCTTTTTCCCAAGGACTTGCCTCTCCTGATAACATGCTGAAAATATGTAATGTCGTCTTACCACGTTTGCTTCTAAGGAGCACTCTGGTTTCACTTTTTCTAAGATGAAGTGTTCTTTTGGAAGTCCATTGGGAGCTCTGTTGGTGTAGTGTATAGGAAGCTATACTAGTTACTTAAAGGTGATGCTTTTCTGGTAGTTCAAAAATAAATAAGGAAATAAAAAAGGATGAGCAATCTCTTCTCATGTGATTTATAACCTCTGAAACTTGCTGGATGATCAGCTTCTGGTTGATTTAGCTTCCATAGCAATGAGATGGCTGGTTGATTCTCATAGAACATGTTGTTATTGTTATGTGATGTTGAGTTGAGTATGAGTCGTAATGATCCTATCATCATCAGACCTGAACCCTATCCTTTCCTGTGCCATCATCTTCATCTGTGATAAACCTGAGCCTACTGTTGCAGTCACTATGTCAATCCATCATGTTGAGGTTCTTTCTCTCTTCCAAGGACCCTCCACCTTTTCAAGCATGATATCCTTTTGCAAGGAGTAGGTTTTTCTAGCAGCATGTCCAAAGTATAAGAGATGAAGCTTTGCCATCTTGGCTTCCAAGGAGCACTCTAGTTGTACATTTCCCAAGACCTGTCTGGTTTTTTTTTGCCCATCCATGGAATATTCAGAACTCTTCTCCAACACTACAGCTCAATGGTATCAATTCGTATTTTTGTCAGCCTTATTCATTGTCCAGCTTTCACATACATAGCAAGTAGTTGAAAAGACCATGGCCTGAATCAGACGTGCATTAATCTTCAAACTGACATCATTGCTTTTCAGTATTTTGGAGAAATCCTTGGCAGTGGACTGCCCAAAGCACTACGTCTTGTGATTTCTTGACTGCTACATCCAAAGGGGTTGTTTGTGGATCCTAGTAAGAGAGAATCATTGACAGTTTGAATCTTTTCTTCATCTATCATAGTTAGCTTTCATCTAAACAACTACATACTCAGAGTGACAATGTGAACTACAGAGCAGAACTTTCCTCTGTCCTGTACTATCCTCACGATCCCTAGCCCAGTGTTGTAGTTAATGTGTCCATCTTGTTGAGGGTCGTCTTTATTTTCTTGACTACCTTTTCCACCATGATGCATTTTTTCTAAGGACTGGCCACTGGCCCCTCTTGACAGTGTGCCCAGAGTAGGTGAGGTGAACTTTTACCACCTTTGACTTCCAGGAGCACCTTGTCCACACTTTCTCCACAACAGATCTGTTTGTTATTTTGATAGTTCATGGTATATCCAATATTCTTCATCAACACCACAATTTAAAGACATTAATTCTCTCAGGTTTATTCATTGTTCAACTTCAGATTTCCAACTTTTTATGGCTTGGATCAGGTTCACCTTAGTCTTTAAACTGTCAAATGTGATAATGATTACCCATTGTGGACAGTGTTTGGTGGAACTCGCCAATTAAAACAAGCTTGGAAGGAGGTGTGGCATCCACTTCCGTAATAGCTTGCCTCTGGAAACCCTGTGAACCTGGAGAGAGAATGAAAATTATACAAGTGTTCAGGTCTTTCCTTTATAGGGTCAGTATGAGTCACTTACGACTTGACGGCACTTAACAACAACAACAGCAACAACAACAACAGCAGCAGCATAGAGAGAGATCAGTTGGCTTAATGGACAGAAAGTGATGCTACCAAGCTGCCAAAGCTGGGTGACTTTAATCCGTGGCCCTCAAGCCTGTTTTCCATTGTTTTTAGTCAAACATTCTTCTAGGTCATATAGCCCTGGTCTGTCTACTTGCTGTACAGAGGTAACTCTTGGTTGCTGTGAAGGTGAAACTGTGGCACTGATGTATCAAATGCAATTATGGTTACCCATGGTGGACAGTGCTTGGTGGAGCTCTCTGATTAAAACAAGTTTGGAAGCAGGAGTGTCATCCACTTCTGATATAGCTTGCTTCCAGAAACTCTATGAACCTGGAGAAAGGATGAAGTCACACAAGTGTTGAGGACTCTCCTTTACAGGGTCGCTCAGAGTCACCTACAACTCTATGGCACTTAACAACAACACAACAACAGTTGTTCTTTAGCATTTTGAAGACATATGTGACCTCAGATTTTTTTCAGTGCAATACATCTTTTGATTTGACTGCTGTTAACCATAGGATCTGACGGTGGAACCAAGTAAAAGGAAATTGTTGATAACATCACTCTTTTCTCCATCTATCATTGTAGGGACATTAACCTAGTGATGAGGATTTTTATTTTCTTAATTTTAAAATGTAATCCATACTGAAGTCTTCATCAGTGAGTGCTGGAAATATTCTTAATTTTCTACTCATAAAGTTATGTCATCTGTATAGTGTAAGTTGTTGACAAACTCACCACTTGTCTATCAGTTTGCTTTACTCTAGTGGCTTGTGTGTCGCTGTGAAGCTGGACATTATGTCACTGTTATTTCAAGTACCAGCAGGGTCACCTTTGTTAGACAGATTTCAGCAGAGCTTCCAGACTAAGAAAGACTAAGAAGCAAGACCGGCAGTCTACTTTTCAAATAATAGGCCTTTGAAAACCTTTTGAATACTGAAAGAACAGTATTGGATATAATGCCAGAAGATGAGCATTCAGCATCAAAAACAGCCTTTTCTTGAAAACAATGTATTCAAATTTTGTAAATAAACTACTCTAAAAAATTTTTAAAATGTGGTGACTAAATATAAAAATAAAAACAAACAAACACAACTTTTTAATTTCTACCCTGAAGTGCAATACTGTTCATGATAGGTTATGGTACATAACCCTACAAGGAATATATTTTATAAATATACACACCAACTACTAAGGCAAAAAATGAAGAAATTGAGTATTTCTACCGACTTTTGCAATATTAAATGGATCCAGTATATGATCAAGATGTATTACTAATAATTGGTAGCATTCCATAATATATTATTCTTTGCCATTCCCATACAATTCAAAGGCATGATTTTTTTTTCTGTATTATTCATTATCTAACTTTCATATGCACATGAAGGAATTAAAGTAAACATGACTTGAGTCAAGCACATGTTGGTCTTTAAATTGGCATCTTTGCTCTGTAACACTTTAAAGAGGTCTTCTGCAGCAAATTTGTGCATTACATGCTTGTTTTATTTCTTGATAGCTGCTTCTTTAGATGTTGATAGTGAATCCTAGTAAAATTATTGACGTCAATCTTTTCTCTTTCCATCATGATGCTACCTATTGGTCCTGTTGTAAAGATTTTTGTTTCTTGATTTTAAGATGTAATTTTTACTGAAAATTATGTTGTTGTTGATTGCCTTCAAGTTGAGCATGACTCATAGAAATCCTATGAACAAAAGGCCCGAAGCTCCCCTACTACTGTCAACATTTATCAAAGTTCATAGGGTTTCCGGAGGCATGTTGTTTAGGAAGTGGATGCCACTCCTGCTTTCAATACTGAAGATTATCATCATTGAATTATTTAGTAAATGCTTCAAGTCATCTTCAGCAAGCCAGATTTTGTTATCTATCTATCACAGGTTTCTCCAAGTTTGATTTCATACTATTCATTGTAAAGTCCACCTAGATTGTCAGCACACAGACTAAGTAGGCATGGTGAAAGATTAAAACTAGAAAAACACATTTTGTAGTTTCTGTCACAAATCATGCTATTGTTGTGTGCTGTCCAGTCAGAATCAAGCCATAGCTTACACTTCAGCAGGTTTTCAGGGAAAACAAATTACAAGGGAGGAGATTGTCCATCCTTCTCCCATGGAGCAGCTAATGGATTAGTCTGTGTGCCTTTGGGATCACAGTGCAGCTTCTTACCATTAGACCACCAGAGCTCCCTACTGGAAGCTTACTCAAGAGTAAGTTTTACGCTTTTTTAGTTCATTTTTATATTTTCTGTCTTTATGATGATCTTTTGTTTTCTTGAAAAGTGTTACTGACAGTTTTTCTCATTCTTCCTCTTTGGGGATGGATAAGTAGTGTTTGATAGTCAAATAATGAAAATTGTAGGTTTTGGTTTTATAAACAAATGAGTTCTGCATGTTACTATCTAGTAAATCTACCCAGTTTCTCCCTTGGATGTTCAAGATTAAGGACAAACACTCTCATATGTCTGTCGACTTTCTCAGTATGCTGATTAGACCTATTTTGCAGATTTATTTCTTACTACCCATTCCATAGACACTTTGGTTGCTGTGTGAAATTCAGTTTGAAATAACTCATGGTTGACCCTCCAGTGGGATTTTAGAAGTAGTAATCACATAGCAGGAAATTGCCCATTTTTCTTTCCTGGAGAAGCTGATGGATTTGAACTGAGTGCCTTTGAGATTGCAGTGCAGCTTCTTACCATTAGATTACCAGAGCTCCCTATCAGAATAAAATGAGAATGCTTGCTATTTGTACTTCTTACATGTCTCGAATAGTCCTCAGATGACACGAAGACTTAAACTTTCACCTTTGTTGTTGTTGTGTACCATAGAGTCAGAACACAGACCTGTAGCTGACCTTCCAGCAGGTTGTCTGAAGCAGTTAATCACCTGGGAGGACACTTCTCATTCTTCTCTCGTGGAGCAGCTTGTGGTCTCGAACCACTTGCCTTCCAGATTGCAGTGCAGCTTCTTGCCAGTAGGCCACCAGAGATCCCTAAAGTTTCAACTACTTACAAATAGATTGACAATTTAAATCTGCCCAGAGGCACCTTCAGAAACAGGATTGACCTTACCAAAAGCAATCTACATGTTTAACACAATCCCAGTACAGATACCAAATTCAATTTTCAAGGAGATAGAAAAAAAAGTCATCAAGTTTATAGAGGCAAGAGAGCCTGAATAAGCAAAGCACTTCTGAAAAGCAAAAATCAAGTGAGAGTCATAGCACTGTCCAACCTCAAGACACAGTAGCACAGTAGCACAGAGGTAGTAACCAAAACAGCATGGTATTGGTGCAATGACAGGCACATAGATCAGTGCAACAGAATTGAGAACCCAGAAATAGACCCAGCTATCTACAGTCAACTGATGTTTGACAAGAAAATAAAACCTATCAAATGGGGAAATGATGACCTCTTCAACAAATGGTGCTGCCTGAAGCAGGATCCATATTTTATATCATACAC
>NW_006399797.1:4875095-4878881 GCF_000299155.1 Elephantulus edwardii | reverse complement strand
ATGTTCTGGGATTCCCATTCTTCTCAGAGTCAGCCATAGTTTGTTATGATCCACACAGTCAAATGCCTTTGCATAATCAATGAAACAAGAATCAAGTTTAGTTGTCCTAATTTATCATTTAAAGGGGATGCCAAAAACAGCCAGAAATGTTCAGTCTGAAGAGACTAAAATGAATGAATGGGATCTTCTAAACAATAAATCTTTGTGCTCATCAAAATCTTTTCTCAACAGAGTGAAAAGAAAGCCTACTAATTAGGAACAAACATTTGGAAACATCATCTCAGACTAGGGTCTCCCAACAAATATTTATAGAATCCAACAGAGCCTCCACAAGAAAAAAAGACTAATCACACAATTACAAAAATGGGCAAAAGACATGTAAACAATTTTCAGAGAGGAAGACATTCAGATGGCTAAAAGACATATGAAGAAATGCTCAAAATCACCAGCAATAAGAAAAAGTCAAGTCAAAACCACAATGAGATACCATTTCACTCCAGTAACAATGGTAAAGTTTAACAGGACAACAAGTAAACAATGTTGGAGAGGATTTTCTTATACATTGGATTGTAAAATGGTGCAACCACTCTGGAATTTTGGTGTTTCCTCAAAAAGCTGAACACAGAAATTCAACATGACCCAGCTATTCCACTGCTTGAATATATCCTGAGAAAATGAGAACAGAAACACAAGCAGTGTTCATAGCATTATTCACCATCACAAGAAAATGGAAACAGCCCAAATATCCAACCACAGTTGAATGGATTGAGAAATTACAGTACATTTGCATGATGGAATACTATGTAGCACTTAGGAGCCATGATTTTGTAAATCACTACCTAACTTGGAGGCACTGTAGAGCATTATGCTTAGTGAACTAACTCAGTCCCATAAGGACAAATACTGAATGAGATCATTATTATAGTATGAGTATGAGAATCCAAGCGGGGGCAGGGGTGAGGAGCAGAGGGGTAAGAATGTGCAGGGGGTAATCATAGAATCAAACAGTTTGATGGAGGGAGGGCTGGTAGGTAAAGGAAATGTGAAAGATCTGGTGTGAAAAACAGTATATGAACGTTGTAAGTAAACCAGTGCGGGGGGGGGGGGGGGGGGGGAGGAAAGGAAAAACCAAAAACAGGACTGACAATCTGCTCCCAAGGTCACAACATTGAAATGGCTGATGTAGTAGTTTTACTAAGCACACAATGGGATCACTGTGAACCAGAATAGACTTGACAGCAACTAACAACAATGTATTTCTGATTTCTTAGGTTTTTTTCAGTTTATCCTCTTGACTTGCAATATCACATATTAAAAAAAAAATCATCTCTGCTTGTTAAAATCGTACCCATTCTTTAAAGTTAATTCAATGATTTTCAACTGCAGACTGAAACCTTTATTGAGGACTTGCTTAAGTGTGCTTTAAATGTTTTAATTCAACTACCAAAGCCTTGACATAAATAATATTCAGCCACGTTTGCTTATTCCACCCCAATATTTGAATGGATGGATTTGAGATGAATAGAAATAGTGTTTTTAGTGTGTGACTGATTTTTGTTGGTTTTTAAAAATTTTACAGATATGAAAATAGTGTTGGAGTAATTTCTTTCAGTTCATATAACAGAAACTTGAGGAAAGATAGCGTTAGAATTTAAGTCTAAATTTTAGCTACTGGTTTGATACTTTGCCCTATTTTCCAAAATGTATAAGGACACTTTTGACTTCTTAGAGTTCTTGCTTTCTGAACCACTATAATCCTTTATCAGCATTCCCAGCATCATCCCCTGACTTAACATGATAAATTTTACTTCTATTTCTCTATTATAAGCCCTTTGAAGGAAGGATCTGAGGTTTGCTATTCTCAGGATCTCTTACAAGGCCCACCATAGGGCTTTGCATATAATAAGCACTCAATAATAGCTCTTTAAGGAGCTCTGGTGGCCTAGTGGCAAGAAGGTATGCAGTTTGTCTTCACCAACCACTCCATGGGAGAAATACGGGCAGTCTTCTATTGTGTGATTAACTGCTTCTTAAAATCCACTGGAGGGTCAGCTATGGATTTGTTCTGACTTGATGGTACATAAAAACAATAACAATAGCTGTTTGGGGTGAATATATAGGATTTCTTCAAGGCTTATTTTGATTAAGCAGATGCATTTCCCTTGAGTTTTCCTGATATCAAGTGTCTGGAGTGACTGTTTAATAATTACTAAGTACTAATAATACTTACATTGTAAACAATAGTTTATGTGATTTCAGGCTCAACATCCTTCTGAATGTAATTAAAACATGCCCTTATATTGTTTTCTTTGTGATACATTATCACATACTTATCTATTAGCAGAGAGATTAATTTTTTATTTACTATGCCATTGTCAAACCTCAAATTTACAGTTTTGATCAAATCATAGGTTCCATGTGCTTTGGGACTCTACCTGTATTTTTCACAGCTTTATCCCAATATTGGTAAGGAACTGTGTTGCAATCCCAAAGGCACTCAGTTCTACTCTACCAGCTGCTCGACAGGAAAAAGATAGGTAATATCCTCCCATGTGACTAAATTGCCCTTGAAACCCCCCTGAAGAGTCAGCTATGAGTTGATTCTGACCCAACTGTACATAACAATCCCAGTATTTAGAGAACTCTGCTGGCCTAGTGGTAAGGATTTGCACTGCCAACATAAAGGCATGCAGTTCAAATCCACCAAATGCTTCTCAGGAGAAAGATTGACAATCTCTGTGCAATTTACAGCCTCTGAAAATGGCCTAAAGGGTCAGTTATGAATAGATTCCAACTCCATGATACATAACAACGACAACATCCTAGTACTTATGGTATTAGTGAAAAAACAAGAAAAGTACCAAACAAGTTGTCACTGAGTTGACTTTGACTCATAGGAACCACATGTCATATTAAACTGAATTCTATAAATCTTCCTTGATGGTGATCTTTATGAAAGTAGATTGCCAGACTTTTCTTCTGCAGTTGTACTGGGTGGGCTTGAACTGCCAATCTTTCAGTTAGTTGAGCATAAACCACTTGTGCCAGTCAAGGACCACAATAGTAACAGTTGTTATTCTGTACCATTGAATTGGAACCAACCCATAGCTAACCCTCCAGCAGGTTTTCAGAGGCAGCTTAATCACACAAAAGGTGATTGCCCATCCTTCTCCTGTGAAGAAGCTGGTGGAAGAGGACCACGTGCTTCCAGGATTGCAGCGCAGCTTCTTATTATTAGACCACAGAAGATGTTTGAAATATTGTACAGTAAGACTTCAAATTTGACAGGACTGCCTGGTTCTCCTATATCTCATGTTTTTTGCCGTTGACAAGGTGCAACTTTACCACTTTTCTTATCTCTCATTTTAATGTAAAATATTTAAGTTGTCCCTCTCTGATGACAGGTTTGTATTTTATACAAGTCTGACTTTTATAGGCACCCAGAATTCACTGACAGTTTTCTGTTCTTTTAAGATTTAACATTTGTAAGATATGTTCATATAGGATATCCTTTGGATCTGTTGAAAATGAAACAGGTTTTATTATTCCCACTTTAGAAAAAAAGTCATCTAATATTCAGAGAGAATATGTTGTTGTTGGTTTTAGGGTCCATCAAATTGACAGCAGCTCATAACCCTGTGAACAATGGGTTTGAACCTTGCCCAGTCATGTGCCACCCTCATCAGTGCTGGTATATCTGAGCCCATTGCTATGGTCATTGTGTCTCTGTACCTTGTGGAGGGTCATCTTCTCTTCCTGACCCTCCACTTTTTCTAGGCATAATGT
>NW_006399797.1:4868225-4874865 GCF_000299155.1 Elephantulus edwardii | reverse complement strand
CAATGGTGTGGAATGTGGATCCAAGTAGATGAAATAATCTTTTCTCCATTTATCATGATGTTGCCTATTGGCCCAGTGGTGAGGAATTTTGTTTTCTTGATGTTGAGATGTGATCCATTTTGAAGGCTCTAATCTTTGATCTGCTGCATCAATCATTTTTTTTACTCTGTCAATCATCTATCTAAGCTGTAGCAAGTGGCCAAGACTTGAATACATGTGGTTTTATTTCAAATCCTGTGTTATTTCTGTGTTACCATATAGCCAAGGTTGTTGTTAGGTGTTATCATGTCAACTCTGACTTATAGTGACCCAAATACAACAGAACAAAACACTGGCTGGTCCTGTGACATCTTCATAATCGCTGTTGTGCCTGGGTCCATGCTACTGCATCTCTCTAGATGTATATCATCTTTAGCATGCATAAACACAGAATGGAATGTTGGTTCAAGAAATAAAGTTATGTATCTATTTCAGGGTTCTTTCTGGAAAATTACATATTACATATAATTACATGTTGAAAAATCTTTGGTGTGTGGAAGATGAAACTATCAGCAAAGCAATGATATGGAACTTATTCTTAACTTACTTGCTTTACTTCTATTTTACTGTGCATTTGAACCAACCTGTTGAAGGTATAAGACTTCCACCAAAGTCTTCTAAATATCCTTTTTGTAATCTGTCACTTTTGTTCCAAACAGCTGAAAAGAATCAGCTGACATTTTGGGGGGTATTTTTATACCTTGTACTTTATTGTTTTTCTTCACTGTTTTCTATCCAACACCAAAGTGCAGATGCTATGATTGCTACTTCTATCTCAAGACATCTGCTTCGCAGTAGGTCCTTTCTTTCATTCTCAATTATAATTTTTATGTGCCACTGCTAAAGTATAGTGGAAACATGCCAAATCTTGTTCTTACAAGAATGAATATCTTGTTTTTAGCCCTTGGATTCTCTCACAGAGGGCAATATTAATTTTAAGTTACATTTGTATACTAAATATCATCAAATAAAAGGATCTTAAAATACTCCTATAATCACACAGTTATTTGAAAGAAAATGCTCCCTAGAATCTCTTAACTGTTAGGTACATTTATTTTTATTTCAGTAGCATGCATAAGAAGCATAGAGCATATCATCGATTTACCTAAGCTTATTTTTGTCCTTATCTACTTTCTCCCTCATATGTTTTCTTTCTGCTATATCATAAAGATGAATTTATACATTTAATCACTAGAAGATGCTTTCTACTTTGAAACCCTACTCTGTATATGATCGCTATCGTCAGAGATCACACACTGCCCACAGGCTGCATTTTCCATGCAGACTGGTCTTAATATTTATTAAGATAAATATTTAATAAAAATGAATTGAGGACATTTGAAAATTGAGAGGTTTCAGATATGATTCTGTAGTTTTGGCTTTCATCAAAATAGGAAGATCTGGCAGAAATGGGTTCACATTTTATGGATTAGAGCTGGGTGCTAGTTTACTGGAAGTTAATTAGGAAATCAGATTGTGTTCTCATTTGATTTGCCTCGTTTGTTTCTGCTGACTTTGTTATGTTGTTGTTGTTCTTATGTGTCACCGAGTTGCTTGTGACTCAAAGCGACCCTATGTACAACAACCCTAAACCCTGCTCTATTCTGTGCCAACCTTATTGTCTCTGACACACCTACACCCATTGCCCCCGTCACTGAATCAATCCATCTCATCAAGTGTCTTTCTCTCTTGCGCTATCCCTCCACCCTCTCAAGCATGACGTCCCTCTCCAAGGCCTGGCCACTTTTTTCAACATGCCCAAAGTAAGTAAAACGAAGCTTCATTCAGAATTCTTGCCTCCAAAGAGCAGCCTGGTTTCACCCTCTCTAGGAAGAACCCGTTTGTTCTCCTAGCATAGTCAATTCCTGGGACATTCAATACTCTTCTCCAGAACTACGATTGTGGAGCCAAGCAAACTAAAGCTGTTAACAATCTCAATCTCTTCACTAACATGATGCTGCCAATTGCAATACTCTTTATCTCTCTATAGTAATATATGGGCAAATAATGGTTAGTTGCTCTTAAGTTCGTTCAGTTTGTGGAGATCCCATATCTGCAATAGTATACATTCAGTTTTGCCTTGTTTACTATATATTTTAGGGGCCTTCAAATAACACATCTAAGAAAACATTCAGACTGAATTTAGAAGAAACCATCACACCAGGGATGTCATTGCTGATGCCAGATGGATCTTGGCTAAAAGCAGGAAGTACCAATAATATGTGTACCTGTGTTACATCAGATATGCAAGGGCATTTGACTGTGTGGATCATACCAAACTGGGGATAACATTGAGAAGAATGGGAATCCTAGAACACCTAATTGTGCTCATTGTGCTCCTACAAAACCTATCCCTGGACTAGGAAGTTGTAATTGGAACAGAGCAAGGGAACACCATAGGTTTTAAAATCAAGAAGGATATGCATCTGTATACTTTCTCCATGCCTGCTTAATGTCTGTGCTAAACAAATCATTAGAGACTCTGGACTTTATGAAAAAGAATGTGGCATCAGGATTGGAGGAAGACTAATCAACAAGTGGATGAGAGACTTCCTTGCTGAAAGTGAGGAGGACTTGATGTGCTTGTCAAATTGTCAGTGATTTGTTTTTACTTACATTCACCGTCAAGAGCCTAGGTAGCAGTCAGGAAATGAAAAGATGTGTTGCTTCAGAAAGTCTGAAGTAATGGATCCCTTCAAAGTGCTGATGAGTGAGGATGTCTGTTTAAAGACTAAAATGTTCCTGACTCAAGACATAATCTTTTCAGTTACTTGCTATGCATCTGAGAGTTGGGGAGTTAATAAAGACATAAAAAGGTTTATCTGTACTTTTGCGTTGTGGTGCTGGATAAGGGTACTACATATTTCATGGACTGCCAAAAGAATGAACAAATATGTCTTGGAGAGGGTACATCCGGGATGCTTCTTAGAGGGAAGGATGGTGAAATTACACCCACATATTGTGGACATGTTAGGAGGGATCAGTCCTTGGAGAAAGAATCATACTTGGAAAAGTGGGAGGTCAATGAAGGAGGAAACGATCATTAATGAGATGGATGGACACAGTTACTGTAACAGTGAACTCTAGTGTGGAAAGTATGATGAATACGGCATAGGATGGGGAAGGGTTCAGACCTGAATAAGGCTACTATAAGTCATACTCAACGAACACTGCTACCATCTAACAACAACCTTTGGGGCTTATCTTTAACACTGTTGTTGTTATGTGCCATCAAGTCACTTGCTGCAAGTCATAGTGACCCTATGTTCAATAGCTTTTAAACTTGCCCTATCCTGAGCCAATTTCACTGACTCCAACGCACCTACCCCCATTTTCCCAGTCACTATATCAATCCATCTCAGCTGGAGTAGTCTTTTCTTGTACTGTACCTCCACCCTTCTGAGGATGATATCCTTCTTCAAGGAATTGTCCTTCTTGGCCACATGTCCAAAGTATGTGAGATGGAGCTTCAAAATCCTAGCCTCCACACCATTCGATGGGTGAAGGGTGAAGGAAATGGGAAGAATCTTTTGTGAAAAACAATGTATTCAAACTTAAAACAGAATATAATTAAAACATATCCTTTCCTCCAAGGAAAAACTTGGTTTCACCCTCTCCAAGACAGACTTATTTGTTTTCTTAGCTGTCTATGGAATGTTCAAAACTCTTCTCTAACTCCACAATTCAAGGGCATCAATTATTTTGTCATCCTTAGTCATTATCCAGCTTTCTTATGCATGGCAAATGTACAGTTACAAAGACCATGTCCTGGATCAGGTGCAACTTAGTCTCTAGACTGACATCATTGCTTCTCAGTACTCTGGAGTGGTCCCTGACAGTAGATTTGTCTTTTGTCTTTGATTTGTCTTTTGATTTCCTGACTGCTGGTGTCAAGAGGATTGATTGTGGAACTGAGCAAGCTAAAATTGTTACAACCTCAGTCTCTTCTCCATTTAACACTGTATTGGACAATTTTTGTGATTAGTGGGATTTTTATTGCCTGATTTACAGAAGTAAATATAAGATGGATTTTTCTTTCAGTTTATCTTTAAGTTCTGCAGAGTCTGTCCACCATGAATGACCCTACTGGTGTCTGAAAATACCTGTGGCATAGCTTCCAATATAATAGAAACATGTAAGCCACTACAGTATGACAATTTGAAAGACAAGTAGAGGGGCAAATGATTAGGTAAAGTTATTTCCAAATATGAACCAAACAAAAAAATCCTATGGTAAAGTTACCAGTTTTTTTTTTTTTCATTTTCACCAATAAGGAAATTGAGTAAGAATTAGTTTAACACAATCTGTTTTACTATCTTGAATACAGTGCATTTAGGATCACTCTTTTTATTATTGAGCTTAATGGAAAGGGTTTTGACATGGAATTAGAAGACCTCATTTCGAGTCTGGAGCTAAGTGTTGACCTTGAGCAGGTCACTTACCTTGAACAAGTTTCTGAGCTTATTTCCTTTTCTCTGCAAGGAGGGTGACTATATCTGTCAGCTCCATGGTCATGTGTTTCAAATGTGATCATAGATGTGCAACTTCTTAGAATGCCATATGGTGCTATGCAAGGCTAAGATGCTTTGTGGAAAAATAGAGCTATAGCATATGGTATTTCAAGAAGCTTGGAAACTAGTTAGAGACTGGGCACACCTATTAGGTAAATAGAAATTTATCTTATGTAAATTTAAAGAAAATATGCATCATCTAGCATGCTAACTCACCCTCACAATAAAAAAAGTGTGTACAATATTGCTTCCACTTAGTTTACAATATTTATCCATAACCTACTCTATGAAATAAGGCAGCAAAATAGAAACCCGAGATTCCTGCTCTTACAGAGATTGTATGCTAATAGGGAGGGGAGACAATAATGTTAAACAACCAACAAATAGATAAATATTATAATCTTGAATGCTAGGAAGTACCATCAAGACAGGAAGTATTGGTTATATAATAGAATTAGTGAGCTGACAAGTTGCCATTACAATTCTTGCCATAGTATTGATTTTAATATGATTTGGTAGTAAATCTCATTTGTAGATTTCTTCCTACTTAACAAAGCAGTTTCCTATTCCTTGTGTACAGCAAGGTTAGTGTTATCCAGCGATTACTGGTAAAGTTATTGCGACATTGTGGTGGTTACCAGTGAAATTATTTTATTTAATATTCTACTTGATTTATCTTGGATTCTTGTCCTTGACAATTGAAGTAAAGAATAAGAATTGGAAGGAAGTTAGTAGATGTTCAACATTATGGAATAACAATGGTAGTAGTTTTTATCAGCCTCTATCCCTCAGAGGGATGGCTTGGTGGGAAAGTGTTGCGTTGCCAACCTAAAGACACATGTTTCAAATCCACCAGCTACTCCAAGCTAGAAAGATGGACAATTTCCTGTTGTAGATTGGAAAAACACTGGCAGATCAGTTATATACTAATTTGTACCTGACAGTACATAATACCACCACCTACCCCTCAATGCTGGTCTTTACTATCTGCTGCAGAGTGATTTTTTTTTGAAGCATATTTTCTAGAATATACTTGACCCTCAATGAGGTGGATTGACACGGTGACTGCTGCAGTGGGCTTTAGTGTGTCAGGAAGTGTGAGGATGGCACAGGAGAGGAGAGCATTCAGATCTGCTATTCACTGGGTCACTATGAGTTATATTACAGAAACTTACAGAAGACTGGAGTTTACAGCATTCAGTGGTTACTATTGTGGTTATTAACAAGTTGAGTTCTCAGTTGCTTCAGCTATTATTTGAAAACTGAATATAATACTTGTGATATTAAAATCTGGTAATGTTCCACTCTTCTCTCAAAGGAAGCACATTAAGATATATGGTGTTGTGTTCAAGTACCGAACACCCAGGAAGAGCGGGTTGTATAATGAAGTTATGAAAGTGTACGAAACACAGTGTCACCATATGCAGAACAGATTTCTGTGCTGGTGCACATACATAGCTGTCCAAATCTTTTGGTTGCAATGGCACTCCTGGGGTGAAATGTGAACTCTGCTGAACTTGACTGAAGTTCCTTTTTAGATCTAAGTCTGTTGATTTCTTTTGAGGACATAGAATGGCATGCCCCTTAAAGTGTAGCTGCTGTTCTTCCCATGGTCTGTCTGCTTTTGTAATTTCTGAGGGTAAGGGTGAAATAAGAAAGTATTGGTGCTTTTCTAGAGATATGTATATGTGCCTGTGGAACTCTGTTGATATAGTTTGTAGCAAGTTACAGTGCTAATCCAAATGCTGTATGGTTCTAGTAGTTTGAATTCACTAGCATCTCTAAAGGAGAAAGATGTCCAGTCTCCTGTTGAAATATTCAGCCCTAGAAAAATCAATGAAAGGTCACTGCAAGTTTGAACCAATTCAAAGGCATTGAGTTTGAGTTGAGTTTTGGGTTTGTTTTAAATACATAAGCATGGACTTTCAGGCATAGAAATTGAGTTCCTCAGCTTATATACCTTTGAGAAAGTTCTGTGTTTAGGGAAGACCATGTTGCTATGGTTCACTGATAAAGGCACTTTTTGCTGTTTATTAGCTAGTTCTTCATGACACTTTGGCCATACTGGACACACAGAATTTCTATGTTCA
>NW_006399797.1:4865877-4866800 GCF_000299155.1 Elephantulus edwardii | reverse complement strand
GAATTGCTAGAAGTCCAAGAGGGATTTAGAAGAGACCATGGCACCAGAGATATCATTGCTGATATCACATGGATCTCGGATGAAAGTAAGGAATACCAGAAGAATGTCTATTTGTGCTTTATTGACTATGCAAAGGCATTTGACTGTGTGGATTATGACAAGTAGTGGCTGACATTGAGAAGAATGGGAATCCCGGAACACTTGATTGTGCTTATGAGGAATCTGTACCTGGATCAGGAGGCTATTGTGCAAACAGATCAAGGGAGCACTGCATGGTTTGGAATTGGGAAGGGAGGATTGTATTCTATCACCATACTTGTTCAATCTATATGCTGAGCAAATTAACTGAAAAGCTGGATTCTATGAAGAGGAATATGGCGTCAGTATTGGAGGGATAGTCACTAATAACCTGCTTTAAGCAGATGACACAACCTTACTTTCTGAAAGTGAGGAGGACTTGAAAAACTTGTTGCAGAAGATCAAGGAATGTAGCCTTCAGTATGGATTGTGTCTCAATATCAAGAAAACAAAGGTTTTTACCACTGGACCAATAGGCAGTGTCATAATGAATGGAGAGGAGATTGAAACTGTTAACAGCTACATCTTGCTTGGATCCACAATAAATACCCTTGGTATGAGCAGTCAGGAAATAAGGAGACAGATTGCACTGGCACAATCTGCAGTTAGAGACCTTTCCAAATTATTGAGGAATAATGATGTCAATTTGAGGACTAAGATGCCTCTGATTCAGGCCATCATCTTTCTGATTACTAGCTATACATCTGAGACCTGGACAATGAATAAGGATGACAGAAAAATAATTGATGCCTTTAAGCTGTGGTGTTGGAGAAGAACACTGAGCATCCCATGGATGGCCAAGAAAATGAATAGATATGTCTTGGAGAGGTTGTAGCCAGAATGCT
>NW_006399797.1:4853497-4864129 GCF_000299155.1 Elephantulus edwardii | reverse complement strand
TTTTCTTCTGGAGGCCCAGAAGTTTTCTGTGAACTTCTGTTATGAGATACTTGTCTGAGATGATATTGCTGAATGATTTTTCCCAGTCCATAGGTTTTCTTTTCACCCTGTCTGAAAGAGTTTTTTATGAGCACAGAGATTTAATCGTTAGAAAGTCCCATTTGTCAATTTTATCCTCTCCAGATTATGCATTTCTGGTACAATTTTGTTTGGCAGTCTCCTTATACGATAGAATAGGCCTAAACTTGGTCTCAGTTTGTCTCTTAAGAACCTTAAGGCTTTGGGCTTTACTCCCATGCCTCTGACCCACCTTGAGTTGAGTGTTTTATATGGTGTGAGATGTGGATCTCCAGCCCTCTTCTTTTTATTTTTTTAAGTTTGCTTTTTTTTATTATTATTACTAATTTTAAAGAAAATATACAGAGATTTTGGATTTCCGTTCATTCATTGTTATACTTTTCTCCTTGTCCATCCCTCCCCTTCAGTTCTCTCTTCTCCTTGAAAAGTAAAAGAGAAATTCTTTCATTGTTATACAATCCCCACCCCCACCCCCCAGGTCTACTCCACTATGCAGCCTTTAATCTGGACTCCTGTCATGACAATAATACCTAATCACATATCCCTTTTAAACAGTTTTCTCCCTTATCTCTTTCAATGCAGTATAGATTATTTATCCCAT
Organism: Elephantulus edwardii; assembly: GCF_000299155.1. Lineage (NCBI taxonomy): Eukaryota > Metazoa > Chordata > Mammalia > Macroscelidea > Macroscelididae > Elephantulus > Elephantulus edwardii. The sequence goes on along the minus strand of NW_006399797.1, from coordinate 4,863,450 downwards.
CTTTCTCAGTCTCCCCCCAACCCTGATGTCAGTCTTTTTTTGTGACTGAGTTATTTCACTCAGCATAATGTCCTCCAGGATCACCCATTCTGAATAATATTTCATAAGTTCCTTGTTTTTTAATTCCAGCCCTCTTCTTACAACAGACATTATGATTTGCTGTATGCATACATTTTATTTGGAATTTTATAAAGTAAGACTTTATACAGATTTAATACATTTAAAGTTTTGATTTAGTTATAATCAAATTTGCAAATGCTTCCTTGTTACAGAGGTTGCATATGAAATCTCATTTTGTGCATACCATATATCCAAATTGCCCCATGTATATTTTTCTTTCTCCTTGAGAAGAATGGATTTGAATCCCTGAAGTGATATTTAGTTTATAATTTTCAAAGATAAATAAACAAATGCTAAGATTGAGATCCCTAGATAAAAAAGAGAAATATAGTGAATTTTGTGAAATTAAAAGAAAAATGGAATTTCAATCTGATAAATACACTGACTATAAAATAACTGTAGCCACTGGAGAAGCAGTAAAATGAAGGCTACACTGTTAGTATCATTTTCTTGATGTCTTGTGATGCTTCCAACGCAGATATATTAAAAGAAAACAACTATTTATTCTTTATTAAAGAAGTTCATTTTAGAATTACTTTTAAGAACAGCCAGACCATGTATTTATTGCTTACTGTAGCAATCAGGAGCTATGCTCAGTGTTTTACATAAATTAACCTTTTTTCATCCTACATCTCTGTGAGATGTTGTGGTTTGATACCATTGAGCCAAGAAAGTTGAGGCTTTGTGAAACTAGCCACCAAGCCTGCGACCTAATGATTGTTACTAGAATTGTTCCTAGATTGTCCAGTAGAACTGCAGCCAAATAAAAAAATAATTTTTTATCCATCTCTTCATGGGTTGTATGCAGAGAATCATCAATCAGTTTTTAAAAGTTTGTATTGTTTTAGTCCCTGTCATTGATGCCTTTAAATTGTAGTATTGCAGAAGAGTACTGAATAGCTGTCAAACCGTCAAAAGAACAAAGTTTATCTTGAAGGAAGTGCAACCAGAGTGCAACCTTAGAGGCAAGAATGGTGAAACTTCGTGTCACATACTTGGCCATGTTGGTGGGAGGGACTGGTCCTTGGAAAAGGACAACATGCTGGGAAAGATGGAGAGTCAGAGAAGGTGAGGTAGACCTTCAACAAGATGGATTGCTACAAGGTTAACAGCAGGCTTGAGAACATCAGAGATGGTGAGGATGCAGGAGGACAGGGCAAGGTTCAGATGTGTTATTCACAGGGTCTCTGTAGTCTACTCAGCAACACCGAACAACAGTCATGTCCTTTATAGGGGAGTTCTAGTGTCGTAGGAAGTTGTGGTGCTAACTTAAAGGTGACGCTTCTCTAGTGGTTCAAATCCACCAGTAGATTCTCTACAACAGAAAGGTGGACAGTCTCCTCCTGTGCTATTCACAGTCTCTGAAGACCTACTGGAGGATCAGCTATGAGTTGGTTCCAACCCCTCTGCAATGGCTTTGACTTTATGAAATGTTTAGATTTTCATTTGATGAGGACCTAGAAATAAATCTTAGTTTTGTGGTTAAAATAATACAGCTGAAAGCTAGCATAGGGTTAATAGCATTAGCATCTAAAGTACAAGATATATAGTTCAATCTGAATTTTCGATGGCCAGTGACTACTGTATGTGTGTTGGGGGAGGAGGACAGTAAGTATGGCCCTTGCAGTATTTGAGACATTTTATATTAAAAAAAAATCACACATTGTTTATTTGAAATTAAAATTTTCTGGCCATATGTTGTTTTCGTTTACTTGGTTCCATAGTCAACACTCTTGGTAACAGCAGCCAGCAAATCAGGAGACGAATTGCTTTGGGAAAGTCAGCTGTGAGGGACCTCTCAAGTGTACTGAAGAGCAACGACGTCAGGCTGGAGACTAAGGTGCACCTGATCCAGGCTATAGTCTTTGCAATTATGTGCTATGCATCAGAGAGTTGGACAGTGAATAGGGATGATAGAAAGAGAATTGATACCTTTCAGTTGTGGTGCTGGAGAAGAGTATTGAATATACCATGGACTGCTAGGAGAACAAACAATTTTGTCCTGGAAAGGGTGAAGCCAGAATGTTCCCTGGAGTCAAGGATTCTGAAGCTTTGTCTGACATACTTTGGGCATGTTGCAACGAGGGACTGGTCCTTGGAGAGCGACATCATGTTTGGCAGAGTGGAGGGACGGCGCAGGAGAGGAAGACTCTCAATGAGATGGATCAATTCTGTGAGTGGAGTGGTGGGAATGAATGTATTTGAGACAGCAAGGTTGGCACAGGATAGAATGGCATTTAGGGCTCTTGTACATAGGATCGCTATGTATTGAGTCACAAATGACTTGATGGCACATGACAACAACAGGTTGGTTGCCAGATTTGACAAATAATGTTATGGGAAAGCACATTAAATTTTACTTTCAGAGTAGTCTATGCCTAGCTTTGTGTTATATGCTTTGTAAATATTGTAATTATTCCTTATAACAAGTCTCCCCATATGTAATGATATTTCTGTGTACTATATATGGGCATTGAGGTCTGAATTCCTGTAGTTCTATCTTAGAGCCAGGATCCAATCAGTATTTGTAAAAACATGCTATGATAATAAGATTTCTGATGAAATAGTAATACATTTAAAAGAATAAGGGGGGAGGGTTCTAATTTAGATGAACCTTTACACAGGAATTTAAGTTCACATAACAATTTTATACAGATTTTCCTGTGACATTGGTTACAATCTTAACAATGTGTCAGCATTCTCATAATTTCTATTCTTCCTATTGTTTCCATTAACGTGGTGTTACCTCCCCTTCTGGCTTTCTCACCTTTGCTGACTGTTTGGTCTCCTATAGTTTGAGAGTAATGCATTGCTCATTGGCACTATGAATCTATTATTTGACTTAAAGAAAACCTCTAGAAATAGCTTCAGTTCCAACCTAGCAGTTCCAGGAGTATCTTAGGATGGTAGTTCTGAGGGTTCCTTTAGTCTCCATGGGTCCAGGCAGTTTGATCTTTTTTAGGAATTTGAATTTTGTGATCCAACATAAAATGTATGAAGCTATTCTGACTCATAGGAGGAAAAGGGCACTTGTCTTTCAGCTGGACAGTTCCACATTTCTGATTTGTGATAAAACATAGCAAGGTAGATTTCATTAACATTGAAGCCTCCTGTGTTTTCACCAGGAGTGGTGTGTTTTCAGTCAAATCAGGTAAGTTTGCAATAAGGAAAATTGCTTACCAATTATCTTTTTTGCAGAAAAGACATTGAGTGACATATGTCTATTCCTTGTCATAGTCCTAACTCAAGGAGTCCCAGTCATACAGTGGTTAATGTGTTAGGCTGTTAACCAAAGTATTGAAGATTCAAAACCAGTAGCTACTCCACAGGACATGAGAAAAGAGTCTGCTTCCATAAAAATTCACAGTCTTGGAAACCATATGTGGATGTTCATCTTTACCCCAGAGGATAACTATAAGTAGATGTTAAATCAACAGTAATGGGGTTTGTTTGTTTTTAATTACTAGTTAAGGATAGAGTACTGTGCTTGCATTAAGTGTTAAAGATTACATTGTTGTAAATACTATCATAGTGGTCTGAAATATGATACAAAGACTTTTATATAAGTTACTCTTAAGGAGTTCTCGTGGCCTTGTGGTAAGAAGCTGTGTTGCAATCCCAGAAGTATATGGTTCAAACCCATTAGGTGCTCTATGGGAGGATAGGCTATCTCCTCCTTGGCTTCTGAAAATCCACTGGAGGGTCAGCTAAGTGTCAGTTCCAATTTGAAGGCACACAACAACAATATGCTATTATTTCTAAAGAAGGTCCTAAAATATAGGGGTGACCAAGACATTGGATCCTGGCCTTAACTTTTATCCTTTTTACATATGAGGCTTTATCCTCTTTCATCTCTCTCAAAATCAGTTTGATGCATACATGAAAGAAGTTTCCTTCAAGGAAATGGTCTGTTTGTGGAATCTGGCAAGTCCCAATTGCACAGGTTAGGCTGTAGGCTGGAGATCTCTGCTGGCTCATGGTATTGTAAAAATGGAATCCCAAAATCTCTGTAGATGTTCATTGAAATGAAAAATAAACAACCTAAATTTAAAAAAAATAAATGCTGGCTCCCTTTCCGCCGTCTTTCCGTGCCTCCACAATGGTGCGCATGAATGTCCTGGCCGACGCTCTCAAGAGCATCAATAATGCCGAGAAGAGAGGCAAGCGCCAGGTTCTCATCAGGCCGTGCTCCAAAGTCATCGTGCGGTTCCTGACCATGATGATGAAGCATGGCTACATTGGCGAATTTGAAATCACTGATGATCACAGAGCGGGGAAAATTGTTGTCAACCTCACAGGCAGGTTAAACAAGTGTGGCGTTATCAGCCCCAGATTTGATGTGCAGCTCAAAGATCTAGAAAAGTGGCAGAATAATCTGCTTCCGTCCCGTCAGTTTGGTTTCATTGTATTGACAACCTCAGCTGGCATCAAGACGAAAACACACAGGAGGAAAAATCCTGGGATTCTTTTTCTAGAGATGTAATAAACAGTGCAAATAAAAAATAAAATAAAATGCTGGCTCATGGTGTAATGGAAATCCAAAATCTGCAAATCACATGGTAGGCTGGTGACTTCTGCAGGCTTATTTCACAATATTCATAGATAAAGAGGCAGGAAGTGTTTAGGAGTAAGAGAGAAAAAAGAGAGAAAGCTCTGTAAGGATACTTGTTTATCTTCTTCAGACCGATCACATCCCAAAGGAAACTCTCCCTTCAACTGATTGGTTTGATCTTTCAGATCACATCATGAAAGGTGATTATACTGCATTGCATTATTTCACATCACACTATGAACAGCAACCAGTCCAATGTCTTCCCCTTGAAGATTTATGGAATCATAAACCACTGGGAATCATAGCCCAAGTCGACATAGAAAATTAACCATCATGGTAGGGCGATGATTTCTCTTCTAGCATCAACAGCTTTTCAATCCCATCTTGTTTACAATTAACTACTTAATGTTACAAGACAGAATTTCAAAGTCATCCAAAAGTCTAATTCTCACTGAATTTTCTGAAAAATGTAATTCAGTAGCAAAGAGTAGGTGAAAGTCTGGGCGATTTAATTGTCAGTCCTCCACTTTGACAACTTTCACTTCACATCCTTCACTGCCAAGGTTACCTTTTCTCAATTATCCTGTTTCCCTGTATTCCCTGCAAGCTGCTGCTCCTGCTGCTTGGGGAGCAGTCTTTGATCCTTTCAGTGTGTTTACCCTTCAGTTTCCAGTTTTATCTTCCTTTGGTTTTTTGCAGCTATAAAATTCATACAAATTTGACATTTTTTTTTAAAAAAGATAAATATGACAATTCTAAAAGAGAGTTTAGGCCTTGGCTAGGATGCAGAGTTTTCAAGTTGAAACCTGGTGGTTAGCATAAGGACTGTACAAAGAATGCTTCTGTACTCAGACAAGGTCAAGGAGAAATGGGCTATTTTGCTTTTTCACTTTGAGTTTTTCTTTGGTGGGAAACATTTTTTTTATCAAAATTCTTGATCACTTCTTTACATTCCAGTCTGTTCAAACATGATTGTTATTTACAAATCAATTAAGATAAAATGTATTTAAGATAAGATTTCTCTTTTTTAATTCATGCTTTGTTCTTTTCTCCTGTATCTTATAGCTCTCTCCTCTGTTTCTCTGTCCTTCCTCTTTTCTGTTTACCCTCTCCTAACTTCATCCTGAAGAGGATTTGATTCTCTGGTACCACTTGCTGTTAGGTGCCACCAAGTTGAGTATGACTCATAATGATGCTATGAGTAACACATCTGAATTTGACCCTCTCCTATGTCATCCTCACCATCTCTGGTATACTTAAGTCCATTATTACAGTTACTATGTCAGTCTACCTCCCTGTGGGTCTTCTTCTCTTTTGATGACTCTCCACCTTTTCTAATATGATGTCCTTTTCCAAAGACTGGCCCCTTATAACAATATGCCAAAAATATGTGAGATGAAGCTTTGCCCTCCTCGTCTCCAAGAAGCACTCTGGTTGAAATTTCTTCAAAAAATTTTTATTTTTCTTTTAGCGGTCCAGACCAGACACTGGTAAATGGTTCTTTAACTATTCAATACTCTTCTCCAGCATCACAACTCAAAGGCATTCTTCTTCTCTAACCCTTATTCATTGTCCATGAGTCAATAAATACTCATGTATCAGTTATTAAGTTGGTCCTTAGAGAGTATTGATAGTTTAGTGGTAGAATTTCTGCCTTGCATTTGGGAGACCCAGGTTTGATTCTTGGGCCTTGCACTTCATACTTAGTCATCATAAACCAGGATCTAGATGTTCACAAACATAAGGGCACGGTACATAGTGTATAAGTTTAGGAAGAGTACAGCAAGCTCTGGTGGCCTGGTGGCAAGAGGCTGCACTCCAGTTGCAAAGGCGTGTGCTTCAAAGCCACCAGCTGCTCTGCTGGAGAAGGTTAGGAAATCTCCTCCTGTGGGATTAACTGCCTCTGAAAACCTGCTGGGGGGTTAGTTATGGGTCGGTTCCAGTTCAATGGTATACAACAACAACAGCAATGTGATAATGAGGGATGGAGATATGGAGATAGAAACTCTGGAAATATGCTGCTGTCCTTTGGTCCTGATTATAGATTCTTCCCCAGTAGATAGAAATTATTATACAGCCTTATAAGTAAATAGTGTCCATAAATAAGGATATTTTACATGGTCTTACACAAATCTTAAAGGATGAATTTTTATATGTTCCTTAACCAATAGTAGATGTTCATTTTGAAGGGTGGCTTGTGGATGGGGTGCATGTGTGATAGATTTCAGATGGCAATGGTGGCACCATTCGGGTGGTGTGATGCCACCAACAGCTCTGTGGGAGAAAAATGGACAATCTTCTCCCATCTTTAACAACCTCTGAAAAACCCACTTGAGGGTCAGCTCAGAGCTGGTTGACTCAGAGGCAATGAGTGAATGTGAGCGATAGGCTGAAATTTAAATGGAAGCCATTTAAGACATTTGATGTTATTAAGTGGCTTGGAATCCATTAACTCCAAGAGTCATAATCTCTTCATGTGACAGGTGAGAATTTCTTGATAGGATTCTTGGGTAGAATATTATAGAAATAGATCTATAAAATGTCCTTCCCTGGAACTGGTGGTGGGTTCAAGATACCAACCATTCATTTAACAGCTGGGCAGTTTACCCTTTATGCCATCAGGGTTCCATTAAGGAAAATTGTTATTGTTAGGTGCCATCAAGTCAACTATGACTCATAGTGACCCTGCAAACATCCAACCTGAAACCTGCCCTATCCTGAGCCATCCTCGCCATCTCCAAAACACTGAAGGCCATTCCTGAAGTCACCATGCCACTCTATCTGACTGAGGGTCTTCTTCTCCTTCACTGACCCCCACATTTCCAAGCAAGTTGTTCCTCTCCAATGAATAGGCCTCACCAAGCTACATGTCCAAAGTATGACAGACAAAGCTTTGCCATCTTTGCCTCCAAGGAATACTCAAGCTGCACCCTCACTAGAATATCTATTTGTTCTCTTGGTATTCTATGGGATAGTCAGTATTCTTCTCCAGCACCACAACTCAAACGCATCAGTTCTTCTTCTCACATCCTTATTCATTGTCCTGCTTTCAGATGTGTAACAGGTGATTGAGAAGACCATGGCCTGAATTTAAGGACACTTTAGTCTTCAAACTGACATCATTGCTCTTTAGCACCCCAGAGAGGTCCCTCACAGCTCCTGATTTCCTGACTGCTGGTGCCAAGGGTGTTGATTGTTGATCCAGGCTTCAATCCCTTCTCCATCTACCATAATGTTGACTGTTAGTCCTGTGGTGAGGACCTTTATTTTCTTCAATGTTGAAGTGCAAGCTACTCCGAAGGCTGAAGTCTTTGATCTTCTGCAGCAGGTGCCCCAAGCGCCTCATCACGTTCAGTAAGCAAGGTTGTATTATCTACATAATGCTGGGTATTGATGCGTCCTCCTTCGATCTGGTGCCACATTCTTCCTCAGTAGAGTTAAAATATGGGCTAGTGTGTGAAGAGGGAACTGGGAAAGGATGAGATACAATAAGATTGGAGACATAAGGGACAATCAAATGACTTTTTATACCCTGGATTAACAGTGCTGGTTGCACTTTGGCCTTACCTCTTGGGCTGCTAACTGAAAGCTTGTTGGTCTGAATTCACCAAATGAGAGAAAGATGCAACAATCTGCCTGTGTTAAAATTTACAGCCTCGGAAGCCCAGTCAAAGACTGTCATGAATCAAAAGCAACTTGATGGAAGTGGGCATAGCTTGTGAATGGAGCCCTGGTGGTACAGTGGTTAAGTGTTTTCATGCTAACAAAAGTCAGCAATTTGAGTTTTATTATCCACTCCATGGGAGAAAGTCCAGTCGTCTGATTCCATGAGCTATATGACCTTATGGGGACATTCTATTCTATGCTAAAGGATCACTATCAGTCAGAATATATTCAATGATGATGAGCGTTTCTTAGTGTTGTTGTTAGGTGCCATCAAATCAAGCATGTCTCACAGTGACCCGATGAACAGCATTTCTGAACTCTGTCCTATCCTGTGCCAACTTTACAATCTCTGACACACTCAAGATCATTGCTGAAGTTACTTTGTCAATCTACCTAGTCTTCCTCTCTTTTCTCATTCCCTCACCTTTCCAAGCACAAGATCCTTTTCCAAGGAATAGCCTTTCCTAGCAACATGCCCAAAGTATGGTATTGTTGGAAAAGCTCAATATTTGCAGTCAAAACCAGGCCAAGTGTCGATTGTAGAACTCATTTGCAAGTTCCAGTTGAGACTGAAGAAAATGAAAACAAGTCCATGAGAAACAAAATATGATCTTTAGTCTCTCCCACCTGAATTTACAAATGATCTTAAGAATAGAGTTGAGGCATTGAACACCAAGACTCGAAGATCAGATGAGTTGTAGAATGGCATCACAGATATCATTCATGAATATATTTTTTATGTGTTCTATCATTTTTCTTTATCCCTCAGCATAAAGGAACATCAAGTAAAGGCTATTAGTACAATTATGCACCTCATAACCATAGTTATATATTTGGCTAGAGCAGAAATAATGCGTTTTATTCAGCAAATAGTATTTATCAGACTCTTACTAACTACTAAGCAAAGCCAATATTACCATAAAAATGCAGAGATGCAGAGGAAACAATATTGAGAACGGGAAGTCCAATTCATTAACTGTTACCTTAAGATATTTTCATGAGCTAAAATATGGCATAGCAGTAGGGATTGTAATAAATGCTTACATTTAAGAGATATTAAGATTGAAATGACAGAATGTGGTGACTGACTGGAGGGAAGTAGGTTGGTATGGGAAGGAGAAAGCAGGGATCTTTACAGTCTTCCAAAGTTGACCTGCATTTTCTCTTTTTTTTTTTTAGTTTGACAGCCTGATGACTTTGTGGGTGTTTCAGTTTCCATATGTCTAGTTATCAGTCTGACCAGCTGTCAGTTCTGTCATCCCATTTGGTTGGTACACAGTGGTATGGAAAATATGATGGGTCATAGACCTTGTAACAGAGGCCACTCACTTTGGGAAAGCTATTATCAGGAATTATGCTAAGTAGCTCTTCTTGTCAGATAAGTTTTGCTAAACTCTTCATTCTGCTACTCAATATGCAGTACAAGATGGTTAGCAGGAATTGGATGCAGAAGGGAATACAGAGTTGTTGGAAAATGGGGAGGGAAGATGAGGATCTGATAAAAAGGAATAGTTTCAAGTCTTAAGAGAGGAAACAAAGGCACAGAATGAAGACTTAAAAGAGTCATTGGGTGATTTATGGAGGGAGGAGGCTGTTGTCGTTGTTGTTATGTGCC
>NW_006399797.1:4775322-4852087 GCF_000299155.1 Elephantulus edwardii | reverse complement strand
ATATGTCAATTGGTATACCATCTATTCCTGGAGCCTTATTTTTTGCCATTTCCTTCAAAGCAGCCTGAACTTCTTCTTTCATCACCATAGGCTCTTATTGTTATAGCCCAGTGTTTCTCTGAAAGGATTCCTGGAGGTACTGATGCCTGCTGCTATGCTCCAGAGAAACAGAAATGCTTCACACTTTCCATGCCTCTTGTTTAAAATTGCCATTAAAATGTGCTGAGCCCAGCATTCTGCAAATATGTTTTCTCTCTTTTTAAAATTTTTTCAAAATTACTAATATTACATTAACATTCCAAAGAACTAGTGTCTCACAGAATGCACTTGGGGCAATGTCCATCTGAGTAATGAGCAAAGTAGTAGTTAACATTTATCAAGTATTTATTTATTACATTGTGTTCATACATGGTGCTAAACTCTTCAGTAGACATTTAGTATTGGTACTAACAACACTATGAGGCCAACACTATTAATATCCTCATTTTCTTGAGGATGAAAATACTCTGGGAAATTATTTTGTTCAAACTCACAGAGCTGATAAACAGGGAGCCAGATTTTAAACCTACCATTTTTAAGGGTTTAAGCACAACAGATATTATGCGTATGGCACAGAATCAGAATCAGTATTTCCTTCTCTTGTACACACGGTCATTGTGAGTCAGAGCTGATTCCATGACATCTAAGAGCAGCAACCACTGCCAATTCTAATCCAAAAGCTCAAACATGTATCCCCTTTGTGCTTTAGCTATGATATGTCACAAGACTATCAAGGGGACCAAGGCCCATGGAAATGCAGTTATTGGCAGCATTGAAACTCCCTTATGTTATGGTGTCTCCTCCTAGTCCGACAATAAGTGTAGGTGAAGGCCCTCTACTCTGGCTTTGTGAGGAGGCAGTTCTGGTCAACTCTTCTCATGTTTATCTCTGGTTCTTCACCACGTGCTGTTGCTTCTGACCTCAAAGTGCATTGTATTTTCTGCTGCTGCTTTCTTAATGTGAGTGAGTTTCTAATTTTCCATTTCTGAAATGATCCCATTTAAGCCTGGCATAAAAACAAAATTGACCAATCCCCTCATTAGTAGTCTACACACCTTATTTGCACATTACCACCCAAAAGGTACTATTTGCTTCATTTACATTATTACATAGTCCAATCAGCCATCTGTTGAAATTCAAAGCTAGTTATAAAAGCCATTTTGAACAATCAACTTACTGTACCACAGATATAATTAGTAATCTCTTCAGGCCAGTCAGTAGGCCATGTCCCATATCACAGAAGAAGAAACTGAGGCAAGAGATCCAACTTTTGTAAGGTCACAAAATTAGAAGGGAACAGTCTGGACTCAAACTCAGTCACTCTGACTCAACAGAGCTCTTATTTGTAATCCTACAATACTACATCCTCAATATCTGGATCGATGTGCACAACTTCTCCAGGCCATATATGGTTGACATATCTCTGTATTAAATTATAGAATATATGAATTGTAGTAGTGAAAAAAATTAAAAAATATTTATTTAAGGTAAAAACAAAAAATTGTATTAATCACAAAAAAAAGCCTTCCGTGAAAATCCATCCAAGGAGATATATACATACTCATGTTTATTACAGCTTTGTTCACAATAGCAAAGAACTGGAAACAACCTAAGCGCCCATCAACAAATGAATGGAGAAGCTGTGGTATATTCCCACAAAAACAAGGAGCTCATGCAATATTATTCAAAGTGGGTGACCCTCGAGGACAATAAGCTGAGTGAAATATCTCAGTCACAAAAGACCGAACACTGCATAGTGCCACTGCTGTAGAATGGGACTGACATCAGGGTTGGAGAAGAATGAGAAAAACTGGATTAATTATGTATACTGCATTGAAACGGATGAGGGAGAGAACAGTTTAATAGCAATATATTATAGAGCATAATGATTATCCTAAGAGTCCAGAATGAAGGTTGCAGAGTGGAGTATACTCTGGGTGGGGGTGGGGAGGTGTGGGGGTATTGTATATCAATGAAGGAATTTTTCTTTTACTTTTCAAAGAGAAGAGCAAACTGGGGGTGGAGGGAAGGGTGGGGAAAAAAGTGCAACAATGAATGAATGGAAATTCACAATCTGTAAATATTCATTGAAATTAATAATAATTTTAAAAAGAAAAATATTTATTTAAAGTAAAGACAAAAAAATGTATTAGTCACAAAAAATGGCTTTTGTAAAGCAAGGACACAGAATCAAGAAGCCCCTGACAAAGTTCTCTGAACAGGCTCAGAATTACAATGGTGGACAAGGCTAAGTACCACACTTAAGGAGTGCATTTGGGATGCTTCTTCATTAGTTTACATTTAACTCTCAGCTAACACAATTTTGGTTGCACAACTTATTTTGTTAATAAAATTTTATTTCATACTGGTTTACTTAACAAAGTTCATATACACTGTTGGGGCTATTTCCATGTTCTTGCAATGGTGAATAAAGCTGCTCTGAACATTTGTGTACAAGTCTCCATTTGTGCCTCAGTTCTCATTTTCTTGGAGTATATTCCAAGTAGTGGAAAAGCTTGATAATATGGAATTTCTTTGTTCAGCTTTTTGAGGAAACACTAAACTGACTTCCAGAGTGGTTGTACCATTTTACAATCCTACCAACAGTGTAGCGCTTGCTGTAGAGGGTCAAGGACTACAGCCTTCAATATGGATTGAGGCTCAATGTCAAGAAGACAGATTCTCACCACTCGAACAATTGGCATCATCAGGATGGATGATGAAGAGATTGAGATTGTTCATAACTTTAGTTTGCTTGGCTCCTCAGTCAACACTCTTGGCAACATTAGCCAGGAAATTAAAAGACATATTGTGATGGGAAAGCCTGCTGTTACGCCAAAGTACTGAAGAGCAATGGTGTCACTCTAGAGACTAAGGTGCATCTGATACAGGTCATGGTCTTTGCAATCACTTGTTATGCGTCGGAGCGTTGGATAATAACTAGGGAGAATAGAAGGAGAATTGATGCCTTTGAGCTGTGGTGCTGGAGAAGAATATTGAGTGTACCATGGACTGCTAGGAAAACAAACAGATTCACCCTGGAGAGGGTTAAACCAAGTGGCTCCTTGGAAGCAAGGATTCTGAGGCTTCGTGACATACTTTGGACATGTAATGAATGACTGGTCTTTGGAGAGGGACAATGCAGGAAAGGAAGGTGCTCAATGAGGTAGATTGATTCAATGACTGGGGTAGTCAGGTTGGGTGTCTTGGAGATGGTGTGATTGGCACAGGAAAGGGCAGGGTTTAGGGCTGTTGTACATAGGGGTCGCTATGAGTCGCAAGTGACTCGAAGGCATATAATAACAACCAACAGTATACAAGAGATCTTTCTACATCCTCTCTGAGATTTATTACTTGCTGTCCTGTTAAACTTTGCCACTGTTACTGTAGTGAGATGGTATCTCATTGTGGTTGCACAACTTTTAAAGGAGTTTGCCTCCTTTACAAAAGGAGATTTCAGGTTACAAAATAGGACTAATTTTTTAAAAAAAATCTTATATTAGTTGGCTTAGAAAATACATTGTATTTCCTTCATCTAGAATTGTGATTCACATATTCTTTCATTCACATTGTGTTTCATATGATCATTCCCATACACTGTGTTTTATAAAATTAATCACCGTTGATATATGACCATGATTACTCCATCTTTTCAGGGTCACTGGATCTTTCCTAATTCCTTCACCTCTGGCCACCAAACTGTGCCACCCCATGATTTCTACCCTCCCTAGCCTCATCCCTCCTGCTCCTTCCCATTCCCACCTTGAACTTTCATACACATATTGCTAGTTATCCTTCTATTTTTATAACAATGGTCTGCATTATTCATACTCATGAGACAGAATTAGTTCACTCGGCATAATGTTCACTAGTCTTTCCCATGTTATGTAGCATTTTTCAAAATCTCTGCTCCTGAGTGCTGCATAGTATTCCATCATATGAATGTACCACAATTTCTCAGTCCATTTGTTTGTTGATAGACATTTGGGCTGTTTCCATTGCAGTTGTATATAATGCTTCTATGAACATCAATGTACAAATCACCAGAATGATTCTACTATTCTATAATCTCACCAACAGTGCAAAAGTATATGAGTGTTCCAATCCCTCTATATCCTCTCCAACATTTACTGTTTGCTGACTTGTGAAAGTTTGCCACTTCTACTTGAGTCCAAAGGTAATAACTGGAGTTTTAAAGATCGTTTAACTGCTAAAATGACTTCTAACATTATGTCCAAACACGTGTTCATTCTAAATTATCTCTATTTTACACTGGCTATTCCATATTGAACCATTCAGTGTTGCCCTGCTTTGTTCTGGTGACTGCCCCTTGGTCCAAGTATAGGTTTCGCATTAGCACGATTAAATGTTCTGGGATTCCCATTCTTCTCAGAGTCGGCCACAGTTTGTTATGATCCACGCAGTCAAATGCCTTTGCATAATCAATGAAACACAGATAGACATTCTTCTGGTATTCTCTGCTTTCAGCTAAGATCCATCTAACATCAGCTACAATATCCCTAGTACGGACCTCGTGCACTTACTGCAGAGGGTCAAGGACGGCAGCCTTCAGTATGGACTGAGGCTCAATGTCAAGAAGACAAAGATTCTCACCACTGGACCAATTGGTAGCATCAGGATGGATGGCGAAGAGATTGAGATTGTTCACAGCTTCAGTTTGCTCGGCTCCACAGTCAACACTCTTGGCACCAGCAGCCAGGAAATAAAAAAACGTTTTGTGATGGGAAAGTCTGCTGTTAAGGACCTCTCTAAAGTACTCAAGAGCAATGGTGTCTCTTTGGAGACTAAAGTGCGCCTGATACAGGCCATGGTCTTTGCTATCACTTATTATGCATCAGAGAGCTGGACAATGACTAGGGAGGACAGAAGGAGTATTGACGCCTTTGAGCTGTGGTGATGGAGAAGAGTATTGAATGTACCATGACTGCCAAGAAAACAAACAGATTCTTCCTAGAGAGGGTTAAACCAGGCTGCTCCCTGCTCCTTGGAGGCAAGGATTCTGGGGCTTCGTCTGACATACTTTGGACATGTTGCAAGGAGAGACAGGTCTTTAGAGAGGGACATCATGTTGGGTAGAGTAGAGGGACAGCGCAGGAGGGGAAGACCCTCTATGAGGTGGATTGATTCAGTGACTGGGGTAATCGGGATGGGTGTGTCATAGGCAATGAGATTGGCACAGGATAGAGCACAGTTTAGGGCTGTTGTACATAGAGTCGCTATGTGTGGCAAATGACTCGACGGCACATAACAACAACAACAAAGAAAATAGTATTCTTTTTATAAGTAGCATAATAAATGACTTAAATATTTTTTCCTTTTCTACTAGTTTATTTACAAAATTTGCATATGTTCTTTTAAAGAACACACCCTTTTAATTTCCCTCACCTGCCCCCATCAAATTGTATAACCCCATAATTTTAAGCCTCCCTCCCCCTCTGCTTCTACCCTCTCCCACCCCTCTTGGATCCTTACACTCATTCTACAATAATGATTTTGTACAATATTTGTCCATGTAGAACTCAGTCACTCAGCATAATTCTCTATAATCCCTTCCAAGTTAGGAAAGAATTTACAAAATTATTTCTCTTGTGTGCTGCATAGTATTCTATTGTGGGAATGTTCCATAATTTCTCAATCCATTTGTTTATGGTTGGAGATTTTGGCTATTTCCATCTTCTTGTTATACTTTAAAAACAGCTATGCCTTTAATTTTGCCATCAAGTTAAATCTATACATTGGGAGGAAAATAGTACTATTTCCTAACTGAATGAGGGAACCCTGGTGACGAAGTGGTGAGGAATTGCACTGCTAACCCAAAGGTATATGGTTTGAATCCACCAGCTCTTTTGCAGTAAAAAGATGATCAGTCTTCTCACATGTGATGTAGTGACTTTGAAGCTGCTGGAAGACTAGCTATGGATTGGTTCTGACTTGACAATGCCCAACAACAGCAACATTAAATGGCTGGCGACTTGTAAAGTACATTGTTAGAAAAATTTTGTTTGTTTATATTTTACAAAAAGTTAATAATATTTTAAATCTGTCTTTAAAAGTGCCGTTTTCAGGTGTTAAATGCAAAGCTTCAAACCAGTTCTTCCAATTTCAATCATGATTACAAAAACAAAATGGAAACAGATCCGTTTTGTTTGACCCATTTTGGTGAAGTGTAATGAAAACCAGATATGTGAAAAATTAAAAGCCAAAGCTCTGCTAGAAACGTATCTTCTCTCAGGGGCAATGCTGTACACACTGCGAAACAATCGAATCTCTTACCTCTCAGAGTTTGAACAGAGTCAGAAAAACAGTAGTGCACCACTCCAAGATGGTAGCTGGCCGTGCTGGTTTAAATGGTCATAGCTGGACATTTCAGGCTCTGGAAGAGCTCATTACAACTCTTCCGAGTCATTCATTTCCGTCGACTCAGAATTCATTATTCAAAAATTTAAAATTGGAATTTTTTTTTTCTGGCTTTGCTTCATTATTCATGTCTGAACTGGTTCAAACTGACTGGAAGCTTGGTTAAATGTGTTAAGATGCCTTGGAAGGCTTTAAATAGATAGCACAATAGCAACAGAAAAGGTCATGTTTTCTCATACTTAATTTTTTTTCTCTTTATTTGCAGGATGAGTAAGAGATATTTACAGAAAGCAACAAAAGGAAAACTGCTAATAATAATATTTATTGTAACCTTGTGGGGGAAAGTTGTATACAGTGCAAACCACCATAAAGGTAAGCTGTTCTGTTTTCGTTTTCAGCTACCTGTGAAAATTATTTCCCTTAACACAGGCTATAATGTTCTGTTTCCATTGCTCTGTTACATTTTATGGGTGTGGGTATTAGGTATGGGTCCCCCTGGCAATCCACTTTAAGTAAAAATGCAGACGGAGTTATCCTTAAAATGACTTTGCTGGAGAGGAATGGTTATTTAAGTGTTTCTAAGACTTTGCTATTTTTGCAAATTTCAAAGAATATGGAATTATAGTCCTTCCTCTACCATCTCATTTAGTTTTTTAAGAAAGTGATGTGAAAATGTTAACATAAAAGAATAGTTTCATAATCTACTAAACATCGTGACAAACTTCTTCAATAATATGTATCTTAAATAGTAGTATTTTTAAAATGCTCTGCGTGTGTGTTATTGTTTCTTCAATGGAAAAAAAAAGTAAAGGTCTTATCATATTGCCAGAGTACTCCTTTACCCACCATCAATACTACTCTCATATTCCTTTCTTTGATTCTACCATGGAATGTGGCTATGCACATCTGTGTTAAGCTTGGAAAGTCAAAATTATGCCTTTTATGTCCTCTTTCCTGACGTGTTCCAAATGACTGAAAATGTAAAATTGTAACTATCCTTACAATAATCCAGTATTCATTATTTAAAAGCCAATTTAAAAATTTTCTTTGAAATGCGCTTTTACCATTCGTTTTTGTTTTATCAGTGACATCATTAAAAAGGTGGAGGGGTTCCAAGTACACTGGGTGACACTGGGGGAAAAGATCAATGGTTGTCTATTACATTCTTGTGTGGGGTTTCAGGAGAAATTTATCACTTTTCTCTTTTCAGTTATTTTTTTGTTGAGGAAAATTTGTATTTAGAATTAGCCAGCTGGACTGAGTTTAGATGATCCTAATGTTGTTGGCAATACCCAAAGCATCATAGTCAGGAGCAAGTCAAACATAGGCCTTCCTCTCTCCATCAGGCCTAATCAAAGTGTTGACTTTGGCCACATCAGTGTCATAGAGCTTCATTACAGCTTGTTTAATTTGGTGCTTGTTGGCCTTGACATCCACAATGAACACAAGTGTGTTGTGATCTTCTATCTTCTTCATGGCTGACTCAGTGGTCAGGGGAAGTTTGATGATGGCCTACTGGTCAAGCTTGTTTCTCCTGGGGGTGCTCCTTGGGCTGCCTACAGAGTCTCAGAGTCTTAGGCCACTGGAAGGTGGGTGATGTGCAGATCTTTTTTTTTTTTTTTATTTTTGGCTGTGGACGCCCTTCAGGACTGCCTTCTTGGCCTTTAATGCCTTTGCTTTGGCTTCAGTTTTGGGAGGGCCAGGGGCTTCCTTCTTCGCTTTCAGCGCCATCTTCTGAAATTTATTACTTTTATGACAACAAAACAGTTTTCAGGTATCTAGCTCACGTGTACCTGCAAGTCTGATACTCTATTTGAATATAGTTTTAAACTTTTTGATGTGCTATGGTCAGAGATGTCATTGTTGATTTTGTTGTTGCTAGTATGTTAATATTCACTAATTTTGTCAAATTTTCTAGTATGCTAACTATACTATTGTAGTAATTAGGATTTGTAAGCATATGTCAAGAAATTTTTTTGAGACTGAAGTAATAATTACACATTAATATTGTTCCCACAAAGGAAAATAATTAAAATAGCAATTAAAGAATGGAGTAAGATTACAGTACATAAAAGTTTACAAAACAATTTTGTTACTAATACTCATATAATAAAAACATATTACATTTATATAAACTTACAACTGCATTTACCATATTATTCCATTATTAAAATTAGTGGTATATATTACTAAATGTCTTACTTAGACTGAGTTCTCTAGAGAATCAAAACCAATAAACCCTATCTATCTATTTTTCTCCCTCTGCTTTCTCACTCCTATCATCTATCTATCTAGAGTTTTAGAGATTTCAATAAATAGTTCATGCCTTATAAAGGATGTCTGTTGGTCAGACTTCAGGAGAGAAGCATCTGAAGAGACTAATGAGTCCACATTGGTGGGAAGTACAGTAAAGTCCAGGAAGCATAAGGCAGATAGAAGCAGTCTCTCCTTTGTGGAATGGTGAGTCTTCAGAGACCAGAAGCTGAATAATCTGAGGCCTGAACTGGAGGTTATGAGCCAGGTGAAATATGGGGGGGAAAACCCCCACCTCTCCAGCTTTGTCGAAGAGTCCAGACCCATATTTAGTGCAAACCATACCTGTAAGAAAATACTGCCTTTGTTGGAATAGGTTAATTATATCTTTGTAGTACAACATCTAATCTTGTCTAATTAGTTTCACAGAGATTAGAATTATGACACATAAAATAGTTATGCTATAAGGAAGATCAAGGCCACGTTGGCACACAATATTAACTATCATACTAAGGATTCTGTGTGATCTAACACAGGAAGGGTTCAGAGATCATAATAATATAATATCAAGTTACCATACTAGGTGACACCTCCCCTAGCAATGTCACTACAATCCATTGTAAAGTTTAAATATTATTGTTGCTATGTGCCATCGAATCACCTGCAGCTCATAACTACTCAATGCACAACAGCTCTATCCTATTCTGAGTCAATCTCACTGTCTCTGACACACGTAACCCCATTACCCATTACTGTGTCATTTTATCTCCTCTAGAGTTTCCTATCTTGCACTGTCCCTCTACCCTTCCTAGCATGATGTCCTTCTACAAAGACTGGTCCCTCCTGACAACATGCCCAAAGTATCAGATGAAGTTTCAAGATCTTTGCCTCCAAGCAGAAACTTGGTTTCACCCTCTCTCAGACAAATCTGTTTTTTCTCTTGTCAGTCCGTGGAATGTTCAATACTCTTCAGCACCACAACTCAAAGGCATCAGTTCTTCTTCTATCATATTTAGTCATCATCCAGCTTTCTGATGCATAGCATATACTTGCAAAGACCATGTCATGGATCAGGCATACCTTAGTCTCTAGACTGATATGGCTGCTTTTAAGCACTCTGGAGAGGTCTCTGACAGCACATTTTCTCAATGTGATTCATCTTTTGATTTTCTGACTGCTGGTGCCAACAGTGTAGATTGTGTAACTGAATAATTTGAAATTGTTAACAGTTTCAGTCTCTTCTCTAGCATGTTGCTGCCAGTTGGCCCAGTGGTGAGAATTTTTTGGTTTTTGGTGTTGAGCTTCAATTCATATTGAAGACTGCAGTCCTTGACCTTCTGCAGAAAACACTTCAGGTCCTTCTTAGTTTTAGCATACAAGGTTGTATCACCTGCATAATATTTAAATGTTAACAACTTTCTGATTTATTTTTGAATGAATTAAGACTGTTATGAATTTTGTTACACTTAAATTAGTTATACAGGGAATTTTATTAAAAATTCCTTCATATTCTCAGTTTTGTAGCTGCATTTTCTCCCTGCAACTAAATTTAGTTGCTCAGGAGTTATGCAGCTCACTCAAAGGTGGCGCCTCTCTGTTGCTTCAACTCCACTAGTGACAATTTGAGAGAAAGATGGACAATCACTTTCTGTGTAATTTATGGCTTCTGAAAATGTATAGGGGGTCAGCTGTTAGTAGGATCCACGTCTATAGCAGAGTGTGAGAGATTTTAACAGTTTTTAAATTGTGTTATGATTTATGCTAACTACAAAAATAAGATTCTTCTAACATCTTGGCAAGAAAATATATAGGCAATTATGCTTTTTTTTTCTTTCAGAAAACTGACTTAAATTGCCAAACCCCCGTAAATTATAGAAGAATGTGTGTGTGTGTGTGTGTGTGTGTGTGTGTGTGTGATATTATGTGGTTGTTTTACTGTTCCATTTTTACCTTGACAATGATATTCTGAAACAAAGTCTTAGGAAATGTATTTCTCCGTCCAGTCTTCTTTTTTCCTTCCATTTTGTCATATTTTTCCCATATAAATGCTTTGTTTACTTTGAACTATTTTCTACTTAAAAGAATATATTCTTCATAAATGTATATATTTAATGTATATGAAAATTGTAGCGTTTCTCCCATGCAATTTGCTGTATCTGAAAATCTTCTATGAGTTGGTTCAAATTCTATACTACACAACAACATTCTTGAAAAGAGCTCTGGTGGTATAGATGCCAACCCAAAGACCAGGCCTTTCTGGCAGTTGGAATCGACCAGTGACCCTGTAGGAAAAAGATAGGTACCCTTCTCCCATGTGATTTACAGCCCTGGAAAATCAGTGGAAGGTCACTATGATCAGTGATTGAGTTAGTGATTAGAATCAAGTTAGTGTTAATAGGAACTCAATTGTTATACATTTAGAAGTTGATTACAACTTTCAACAAACAACTTGACTCATTAAGTATTTATTTTAATTATCCATTAAGGATGGGCAGTCTCCTCTTGTGAGATTTACTGCTTCTGAAAACCCACTGGAGGGTAAGGTAGGAGCTGGGTTCTCCTGAACTGTATGCAAGAACAACAGAACTAATAACTGACCTTTGTCAGGGATTTTTTGGTGAATAGGTGTTCTTAGGCAAAGAATAGCTAGAGGAGAAAAATGAAGCAAAATAAACAACCAAAATTTAAGCACAAGTAGTCTTAGCTGAAAACTGACCTGTTGTTGTTATTGTTGTTTTGTGCTGTCAAGTTGCTTACAACTCCTAGGAACCCTGGGTACCATACCTCTGAATCCTCTCCTATTTTGAGCCAGTTTCCACTGTCTCCAACATACCTATTCCCATTATCCCGCTTATCTTATCCTTGGTTTTCCTCTCTTGTGCTTCCAGATAGGATTTCTTTCTCCAAGAACTTGTCCCACTAAGCAGCATGCTCAAAGTATGTGAGAAAATCCTTACTTCCAAGGAGCAGCCTGGATTAACGCTCTCCAGGCCAGATGTGTTTGATCCATGGCGTATTCAATACTTTTCTCCAGCAGCACAGCTCAAAGGCAGATTTTTCTTCCCTCATCCTTATTCCTTATCTAGCTTTCTTATGCATAGCAAGTAATTACAAAATCATGATCAGGTGTACCTTAGTTTCCAGACTGACACTGTTACTCAGGTTTTTGTTTGTTTTGTTTTTAATTTTATACTGGTTTATTTGCATAGTTTGAATACATTGTTTTTCACACCGATCTTTCCCATTTCCTTCATCCCTCTGTCCCCATCAAACTGTGCAACCTTTTAGCGTTCTGGACAGGGACCTGACAGCAGATTTTCCCAGTGCAATTCCTCTTTTGATCTCCTGACTTCTGGTATCAACAGTGTGGATTGTGGAACCAAGTAAACTGAAATTATCAACAACCTCAATCTCTTCTCCATCTATCATGGTGCTGCCAATTGGCCCAGTGGTGAGAATTTTTGTTTTCTTGATGTTGAGCCTCCATCAATATTGAAGACTACAGTCCTTTCGAAAGCAAATGCTTCAGGTCGTCCTCAGATTCTACAAGTAGGATTGTATCATCTGCATATGGCGAAACCCTGAAAAAGCAGCTTGCATCTTGGTGTGTTCTTAATGCAGGTAGGAGGGATGGTCTTTTCTGCTCTTGTTTCCCTTTGCCATTGTCTGTCCTTTAGGATGGAAGTTGTCTTCCTAGGGAAGTGATGGCTGTTTTACCAATTAAAAAACTCGCCTGATTTCCCTTGAATTGGAATCAGCTTAAGCTGATCCTCCAGTGAGTTTTGAAGACTGTAAATCTTACAAGAGGTCACTACCCATCTCTCTCTCTCCATGGATTAGAATTTCCAGTAGATGCCACTGTTGAACTAACAGTACAACTCCCTACAGCTCCCTACAGACTATACCACCAGGGAAGGAAGGATACATCTCCAAAGAAGTGCGTACCTGTGAATTGTAATCAGTCAACTTTTTTTTTCTCTTCAGATAGGGCAGAGAGCATAAAACAGGGGGCCAGCAGTTCTCCACTGAAGACCCCAAGCCAAGTTTCTCTGCATCTTTATTGAAAATTATCAGCAAGTAAATCACAAAGAGAATTCAATGCAAATGAAGCCAAGCTCTTTCTATTGAAAACATTCTACTTGACTCAGGAGGGCAGGGTCAGCAAATTCAAGAATCTGGTAAACCTTTAAGGATTGCCTTAGTGCCTCAGGGTGAACTCTAGCTTGAACTGTGCCTCTCCCACATCCTGAAATAGCTTTCAGTTTATTACAAATATTTAGTATTGGCTTCCCATATTTCCCCACTTTTGTTTTTATCGTTAATTATGTTATCATCTAAATGAGCATCCTTTGTACACAAACAAACAAAGCAAACTAAACATAATAAACTCAAAGAAATACTTTCAAAAATCTCCATATGATCAGAAGGATTTAGGTTGAATATTCCTTGAAAGTCTGTTTTAATTGTCCCATTGCCACAGTGCTTGTCAAAACCAGTTCTGATTAGTGTCTTTTGTCAGTCAACTTTTAAAGCAAACAGAAAAGAAGAAAGTAGCTGGTAAAAGGGATGTTGGTAATGTACCAAAAAGTATGTTTTACTGCAGTAAAACAATATTTTATCATTTAGATCTACTTGCTTCTCACCTAAATTTACCCTAACTGGTTACACTTTATCCAAGATTCTGATTGGTAACAATTTCTGAAGAAGTTTATGTGAGGAAGAATAGCTGAGTAAACTATAACCCAGCTAAAAGAGTTGATACTAAAGCCATTACAAATACTCTTTATTTCCCCAGACCTCACTCAACCTAGATGCCAGAACTTCTGCCGGTATGATAGACGTACTTAGTGTTTATGCAGACATCAATCTAGACAGTTTAGTGAATTGGGTTACTGTTTTCTTAATACTAAAATATTGGAAGCAGGAGTAGCATCTACTTCCTAAATAACATGCCTCCGGAAACTCTATGAACTTTGATAAATGTTGATAGTTGTAGAGGGGCTTCGGGCCCTTTGTTCATAGGGTCACTATGAGTCATGCTTGACTTGAAGGCAGTCAACAACAACAATGCTAAAATGATCAAACAGTAGGTGAAGCTTTATGTTTAATAACCTGTCTGGGAGACCTCTCAGGCCCATCACAATTATATTTCATTTGTGGGTATATTTTAGAAGCAATATTTTAAAATGAAATCTGTTTTGTTGAATAATTTATCATGTACATACAATAAAAGGTAAAGGAAAAAGGATCAAAGAATACCACATTGACACACACCCTTCCTGATTTTAAACCATTCAGTGAATGAATGTTGCCTTGCTCCATTCAGACAACAGCTTTTTGGTCTAGGTATAGATTTCATGTGAGCACAATTAAGTGTTCTGAGATTCTCATTATTCTCAATATTATTCATAGTTACGATCCACAAAGTCAATAAAACACAAGTAGACAGTTTTCTGGTATTCTCTATTTTCAACCCGAACCCATCTGACATTAGCAATGATATCCCTGGAGCCACGGCCTCTTCAAAACCCAATTTGAACTTCTGAAAGTTCTCTGTAAATGTACTGTTCTACTTGTTTTTGGATCATCTTCAGCAATATTTTGTTTGCATGTGATATTAATGATACTATTAGATAATTTCCACGCTGAAACTAAGTAAGACCTGAAACGCTTGCTGCACAGGGTCAAGGATTGCAGCCTCCAATATGAATTGAGGCTCAATGTCAAGAAGACAAAGATTCTCACCACTGGACCAATTGGCAGCATCAGAATGGATGGTGAAGAGATTGAGATTATTCAGAGCTTTAGTTTGCTTGCTTGGCTCCACAGTCAACACTCTTGGCACCAGTAGTCAGGAAATTAAAAGACGTATTACCATGGGAATGTCTGCTGTTAGGGACCTCTCCAAAGTACTGAAGAGCAATGGTGTCTCTCTGGAAACTAAGGTGTGTCTGATACAGGTCATGATCTTTGCTATCACTTGTTATGCGTCAGAGAGTTGGACAATGACTAAGGAGGATAGAAGGAGAAGTGATGCCTTTGAGCTTTGGTGTTGGAGAAGAGTATTGAGGGTACCATGGACTGCTAGGAAAACAAACAGATTCATCCTGGAAGGGTTAAACTCGGCGGCTCCTTGGAGGCAAGGATTCTGAGGCTCCATCTAACATACTTTGGACATGTTGTAAGGAGAGACTGGTCCTTGGAGAAGGACATCATGCTTGGTAGGGTGGAGGGATAGCGTAGGAGGGGAAGGTCCTCTATGAGGTGGATTGATTCAGTGACTGGGGTAATCGGGATGGGTGTGTCAGAGATGGTGTGATTGGCACAGGACAGAGCAGAGTTTAGGGCTGTTGTACATAGGGTCGCTATGAGTCGCAAGCCACTCGATGGCACATAACAACAACAACAACAACACTGGATCACCTTTCTTGAGAATGAAAACAAATATGAATCTCTTCCAGTGAGTTTGTCTGGCAGACTTCTTCCAAAATTCCTGGCATAGGCTGGTGAACACATCCAGGTTTGCATCTATTAGTTGAAACATGACAATTAGTATCCCATCAATTCCTGGGGTGCTGTTTTTCATCAGTGTCTTCAGCACAGCATGACCTTCTTCCTTTCTTACCATTGGCTCTTGTTCATATATTATGTCCTAAAGTGTTTTAGTGATGACCAATTCTTTCTGATACAGTGACTGTGTGTTGTCCCTCCATCTTCCTTTGATGGTTATTGAAGATCATTCAAGATTTTGCCCAAAGCATCTCCCAGTATTGCAACTTGAGGCTTGAATGTATCAGTTCTTTCAGCTTGAAAAATGCTGAGCAAGTTTCTCCCTTTTCAATCTCTAACTCGAGGTCTTTTCACGTTTCATTATAATATTTTGCTTTGTCTTCTTGAGCTACCTTTTGCAATTTTCTGTTCAGCTGTTTTATTTTGACATCTCTTCCTTTTGTTTTGCTTTCTCAATGTTCCACTTCAATTTTGATAGTTTCTTTTGACATCTGTTTTGATTTTTTTCCTCTTGTATCTTTTAACAACCTTTTGCTCTCTTCATGGATGATATTCTTAATTTCGTCCCACAGTTCCTCTTGTCTTCAGTCGTTGGTGTTCTATGATCAAAACTATCCTAAAGATAATGTTTCCAATTAGTTAGGATAGAGTCGATGTCGTATTTTGGTCTTTGTTGACTTGTTTTCATTTTCTTCAGCTTCAGTTTATATTTACACATGAGTTAATCAATCATCTGTTCAGCAGATGATCGAACAGTCCATTTTACCTGGTTTTGATTCTTTTCAGAGATGTAGTCACTCGGATTTCTGTACAGTCCATCAGGTGAAGTTCATGTGTCAAGTTGACTTTTGTGTTTTTTGAAGAGATATTTTCTATTATTAAGTCATCCAATGTGCAAAATTCAGTCATTTGCTCTCCAATCTCATCTCTATCACCAAGTCTATGCTGCCCCTCTACCATCCCTTCCTCATTGTCTCCAACTTTTGCACTCCAGTTGCCAATAATTATGAATGCATCTTGAATGCATTTTTGGTCAATTTCATACTGAAAATATTAATAGAAATCCTTAATTTTTTTCCTTCTTTGGCTTGAGTTGTTAGTGTGTGTATTGGTATAATAGTTGTATAACAGATCTTCCTTGTATGTGTATGGATAGTATCCCGTCACTCACAATATTGTCCTTTAGGATAGATCTTGATATTGTCTTTTAAACTATGAATGCAGCACCATTTTTCACTTTTTCATCCCCAACACAGTAGATCATATGATTGTGTGACTCAAACTGGCCATCTCAGTTCACTAATGTCTAAAATGTCAATCTTCATGTGTCCCACTTCATTTTATACAATAGCAAGTTTTCCTACATTAATATTTCATACATTCTGTGTTCCAGTTATTATTGGTTGGTTGTAGCTGTTTCTCCTAATTTTTTAATGAATTCTCATCTGTTTTACATCTGATACTACAGCTACCCACACTCCTATATTGTTCATAGAGTTTTTGAAGACTTGTTGTTTCAAAAGTGATGGACCATCCTGATTACTTTAAGACCTTGGGTGCAACCTGTCCACCATGGGTGACCCTTCTGCCATTTGAGACACTGGTGGCATAGCATCCAGCACCACAGCCATGTACAAATAGTACAGTGCAGCAGAATGATAAGTTTTGTACTAGTAAGAGCAAATGATAAGCAAGCAAGCATGTATACACTTAACTATATAGTAATTGTTGTTGTATGTACCATCAAATTGGAACCATCCCAATAGCTGTCCCTTCAGTGGGTTTTCAGAGGAAGAAATCACATGAGAAGAGATTACTCATCCTTTTCTGGTGATGTACCTGGTGGGTTTGAACCCCATGTAGTGCAGACTCATAACACCAGCAACATGCAAATCAATCCCCAATATAATGAACTGACAGATAGATGCTATACCTCTAATAGTAAGCCATAAAGACAATTATATATACAAATAACATTGTGCAGGACATCATCTTCTGGCCTAGCTGAGGTCTACTTATGGTCACAAGGACCCACAGGCATAGAGCATTGACTCTGTGAAAAAAAATGTGGCATGAGGATCTGATGAAGACTCATCAACAACCTGTGTTATGCAGAAGACACAGCTTTGCTGAGAGTGAGAACTTGAAAAACTTGCTACAGAATATTTAAAGATCCCTGCATCTTTTAATATGGTTTACATCTCAAGATCAAAAAAATCCTCACCACTGCACCAATAAGCAATAGAGTGATAAATGGAGAAAGGTTTGAAATTGTCAGTGACTTCATCTGACTTCTTGGATCACCTATCCCTATCCTTGGAAGCAGCAGTCAGGAGATCAAGAGACTTGCACTGGGCAAGTCTGCTGTCAGGAATTTCCCCAAAATACTGAAGAACAGTGATGTTAGTTTGAAGACTAAGGTGCACCTATTGAGGCATGATATTTTCAGTCATATACTATGCATCTGGAAGTTGTACAATGAAAAAGAATGACAGAAGAATTTATTTACTTGAGTTATAGTGTTTAAGAAAAGTACTGATTGTCCTAAAAATTATTAAAGAACAAATGGATATGTCTTGGAGAAAGTGCAACCAGAATGCTTCTTGGCAATAAAGATAATGACATCTACCTCTCTTACTTTGAACATGTTGCAAGGAGAGTTTATTCCTTGAAAAGGCCATCATGCTTGGAAATGCAGAGGTTCAGAGAAAAAGGAAGACCCTCAACAAGATAGATTGACACAGTAAGCGGAGGTATATCAGAGATGATGAGGATGGTACAGAACAGCAAAGTTCAGGCCCATGTTTATAGAGTCCCTATGACTTTTATGAACTTGACAGCACATAACAATTAACTACAGTAAAGACTCGGGATATGATGGTACATAACAGAGACACAAATCTTTACTTCAAAGACATGTTATTCTAGAGGTGAGAAGATAAAAAAAATAAAAGGAAAAAGAAATAAAATGGAGAGTATGCTTGTGGATATAAGTGCTTTGGAAAAAAGAAGAGGAAAAAAGTGTTAAGGATCATAAGACTAAAAAAAGGCCTTTGAGTAAGACCTAAAGATTCCTGTAGAGCTAGCCATGGGGATATCTAGGAAAAGGGTGATAGTGGTATTAATGTTCTCAAGTAAAGATGTGCCTGGAGTCAATGTGAAATAGCATGAAGGGCAATGCACACAGAGTTAGTATGTAAGAGGGAAGAAGGACATTATACCAAACCTAACAGATACATAAACTAAATAATGAAAAAAGTTGATCCACACCTTTATGACCTTGTATGAGAACATTATGTTGTTATTATGTACCGTCAAGTTGGAACAGCCTCGTAGCTGGTTGTCCAGTAGTCACTTTTCAGAGACAGTATGCCTTTGGGTTGAGAGCACAACTCCTTACCACTAAGCCCCCAGAGCTCTTTGAGAACATTATTGTTGTTAGGGTCTGTTGAGTCACCTGTGACCCATAGTGAACCTATGTACAACAGCTCTGAACCCTTTCTGTCCTGAGTCAGACTCACTGATTTCGACACACCTACCCCCATTGCCCAGTTACTGTAGCAATCCATCTTATCTGGAGTCTTCCTGTCCTGCACTAGTCCTCCCCTCCACCCTCCCAAGCACGATGTTCTTCTCCAAGGGTCGGTCCCTCTGGTGACGTGTCCAAAGTCTGTGAGACAGAGCTTCAAGGGTCTGTTGTGAAAAACGATGTATATGAACTATATGAACTTTATAATTAAACCAGGTAGAATTTAAAAAAAAAATCCTATCCTCCAAGGAGGAACTCGGTTTCACTTTCTTCAAGACAGAACTATTTGTTTTCTTGGCTGTTCATGGTATGTTCAAGACTCTCCTCTAGCACCACAACAGATTTTTTTTTATTATTATTATTCGTTTTCATGTACATTTACTGAGATTTTGGATTTCCATTCATTTATTGTTGCACTTTTCTTCCTACCCACTCCCCACCCCCAGTTCGTTCTTTTCTTTGAAAAGTAAATTTCCTTCATTGGTATACAATCCCCTTGCACCTCGCACCCCACCCCTCACCCCGAGTACACTCTGCAACCTTCATTCTGGACTCTTATGATAATCATAATACTCTATAATATATAGATTTCGAACTGTTCTATGCCTCATCTGTTTCAATGCAGTATACATAATTTTTCCAGTTTTTCTCATTCTTACTCCAACCCTGGTGTCAGTCCCATTCTATAGCAGTGGCACTATGCAGTGTTTGTCCTTTTGTGACTGAGATATTTCACTCAGCATAATGTCCTCGAGCATCACCCATTTTGAATAATATTGCATGAGTTCCTTGTTTTTCAACCACAACAGATTTTTAATAGAAAAGGCATCAATTCTTCTTCTTTCATCCTTAGTCACTGTCCAACTCTCTAATGAATAGCAAGCAATTGAAAAGACTATGGCCTGGATCAGGCGCACCTTAGTTTCTAGACTGACATTGTTGCTTTTCAGTACTCTGAAGAGGTACTGGGCAAGATTGTTTCCTATAATTATGTATTCTGTAATGAGACCATTACGTGAGCATGACTCATAGTGACCCTATGAACAAAAGACCTGAACCCCGTTCTGTAACTATTGTTGTTTCTCTAACTTAATAGAGTTTCCTGAGGCATGTTGTTTAGAAAGTGGTTGCCGCTCCTGCTTCCAAATCTATCTTAATTTGAGAGTTCCACCAAACACTGTCCATGATGAGTAACCATTATGGCATTTGACACATTAGTGACACAGGGTTTAGCATCACAACAACCCCAGATTACCTTTGTACAGCAATTTGACAAACCAGTGCTGTATCACTTAGTAGAATATTTCTCCAAAATATAATAAAACTAGGTGAGATGGCTGCAGGCCCTGGACCCAGCTGACTTTTAAATACAAAGGCCCTCCACCAGATTCCATTGACACTAATCAAGAGGCTTAAATAAAAATTTAAAAATCTCAACCAAACATAATATAACTTATAATTTTATTGTTGTTGTTGTTGTTATGTGCCATTGAGTTGCTGTGTCCCATAACAAACCTATGTACAGCAGCTCTGAACTCTTCCCTATCCTGAGTCCGTCTCACCAAATGAAACACTTCTACTCCCATTGCCCCAGTTACTGTATCCATCCATCTCATCGGGGTCTTCCTCTCCTGCGCCTTCCCTCCACCCTTCTGAGAATGAGGTCCTTCTCTAAGGACAGGTCTCTCCTGGCCATGTGCCCAAAGTATGTGAGACAGAGCTTCAAAATCCTAGCCTCCAAGGAGAAACTTGGTTTCACCATCACCAAGACAGATCTATTTGTTTTCTTGTTGGTCCATAGTATGTTCAAGACTCCTCCTGCACGATAGCTCAAAGGCATCTATTCTTCCGTTATCCTTATTAGAGTTATTGTCCAGTTCTCTGAAACATGCCAAGTAATTGCAAAGACAGACTGACGTCGTTGCTTTTCAGCACTTTGGAGTGGTCCCTGACAGCAGATTTTCAATAGAACACATAAATATAAGGAATAATAATTAACTTTTTAATTGTGTAATAATGGTTATATTTAATCAAGAACAACCAAGTGGAAAATAGAATACTTTGTTTGTGAAGATGATGTAAATATTGTGGAAATCTGAAGTACATGGATTTGAAAACCAGAGATTTAAGAGTCAGAAATTGCTTTCATCTGCTTTGGGGAAACACAGTTACTCATACACAGACAAATACGTTTATTGCTAAAACTGCCACAAAAAGATTCTGTCCTAAAATTTCACAATTGCATTGAGCTGGTGATTCAGTAGGGATTAAATCAGAGCATTGTGACAGTCAGTTAGGAAGTATAACCAATATTTTTCCCCTTGGAAGCAATTACACTAGGTACAACTTCAAATATTTGAGAGCAGAGAGGAAACATACCAGTTTATGACGTCAAGTACCAAACAGAAAATGTAATCATTAATATATTTCATTTCCCTTTACCATGTCTTGTCTAAATCTAAAGAGAATGAATCATCATTGGGCTTGTGGATTGGAAAAGAATTGCATTTTATGTGAAAGAGATGCAGACAAAAAGAGATAAATTAAAAAAAAAATAAAACAGTCTGCTTTGATTACCCAAGATTGAATACATGTTATTCATATTTCAGCTTGCTCAGGTCCCCAATTAACACACTTGGAACCAGCAGGCAAGAAATCAAAAAACAAATTATATTAGAAAAGTCTGCTGTCAGAGACCTCTCCACAGTATTGAAGTACAAAAATGTCAGTCTAGTAACTAAGGTCCACCTGCTCCAGGCCATGGTCTTCACTATTACTTGCTGTGCATCAGGGAGCTGGACATGAATAAGTGTGACAGAATTATTGATGTCTTTGAGTTGTTGTCGTGCTGGAGAAGTGTTGAACATACCGTGGACTGCCAAGAGAGCAAACAGGTCCATCCAGGAGAGGGTGAAACTAAGTTCCTCCCTGGAAGAAAGGATTTTGAAGCTCTGTCTTATATACTTTAAGTGTGTTGAGGGAGGGACTACTTCTTGGAGAAGGTTATTATGCTTGGAATGGTGGAGGAAAAACACAGGAAAGGAATACACTGGATGTGATGGATTGACTCAGTGACTAAGGCTGGGGGCAGCTGTGTCAGACAGAGGTAATGAGGTTGACTCAGGGTAGGATAGGGTTCAGAGCTATTGTGCATAAGGTTGCTATGAGTCATAGGCATGTAACAACAACCATGCTTTGAAGCAATTATCAGTTGGAATTTTGATTAAATGAATTTTTCTCAAAGAAACAAACTTTAATATAAGGATGGTTTCCAGTCCAACATCTTGGTAATATGCTGTTGCTATTATGGGTAAATTGACTCCAACACTTAGAGACCTTATGTTCAACAAAACAAAACCTTACCCAGTCAGGCATAATCTCTGCTCTTCTTCTGATTCTTCGTCCCTCTCTTTCTATGTCTTCTTATTTTTTGTATGCCTTCTACTTTACTAAGCATGCTGTCATACAATATCTCACCATTCTCACTTGTAAGAAACATTTTGAGTTCACTGTTTTAAAGATTAATTTGTTTGGAGGCAGTCTATGCTATTTTAAATATTCTTTGTCAGCACCGCAATTCAAAGGCATCAATTCTTTTTTTGTATTTCTTACTTATTATCTACCTTTCACATGCATGTGAGGTGGTTTAAAAAAATACCATATACCATGACTCCATGACTTATGTTAGGCACACCTTAGTCTTTAAGGGACATCCTTGCTCTTTAGCAATTTTTTATATTAGTTCTTTTGTAACAGATTTGCTCAACATAGTATGTCATATTATCTTTTTGACTGCTGATTCCATGGGTGCTGATTATGGATCCAAAGAACATTGGTGACCTAGTGGATAGGAAGTTGTACAGTCAATGAAAAGGTGGACAGTTTGAATCTACTAGCTCTCCTTGAGAGAAAGAAGAATGCATCTCCTATGCAATTTATAACCACTGAAAACTCACTCTGGTGGCTTAATCAGTAAAGAGTTTCACTGACCACCCAAAGGCATGTGGTTTCAATTCACCAACTGCTCCACATGAGAAATATGAGTAGTTTCTTCCTGTGCAATTTATAGCCTCAGGCAACTAACTGGAGGTTCAACTATGAATTTGTTCTGACTTGTTGATAATGAATTCTAGTCACATAGTCATGGTAATTACTAATGATACTAAGTGATGTAAAGATAAAATTTCACAATAATAAAAGTATATAAATTGAAACGTGTGGGCATGAGGGTTCAGAGAAGTCTTTACTAGGCAATAGATATTTGAGCTATGATCTTAATGGGCTCTTCAAGGTAAGTACTCAGAAGATGGGAGTAAGAACATTCTAAGCGGGCAGGGTATCCTCTGCAAAGTTGCTGAAATGGGAAGATTAGAGTGTTCTGGAACTAAAGAATCTGATTGCAGGTTAGAGAGCAAGGAGAAAGACAGTGTTCAATTAACTTGGACAGATGGATGGGACAGATCCTTTGAAAGCATCTTTAGTGTGATTGTTTACTTACACTTCAGAATGTTTGTTCTGATTTAGCAAAGATACTGTAGGGTCTCCAAGGTTGATTTGTAGCTTATTTTGATGAACATCAAAGTTTAAGACCCTGATTTATAATTTACAGCATTTTAAGAACCTTGTTTTAAAAAAGGATTAGATTTATCCCCTAAGGAAAAGAAAGAAAATTCATAATATAAACCCACTCTAGTCTAGACTTTGAACTCAGATTTTATTATTTATTCCACTGGATTTTCAAAGGAATACATGTTTATTTAAGAAACTTAGGAAATAAAAGGAGTCCTGGTGGGACCAGTGCTAAAGCATTCTAGCACTAACCCATGATTAGCTGCAGATCTTTGATTGCTTTCTGTAAGGTATGAGATTTGAACTCATCAGTTATTTTGTGAGTAAAAGATGTTGCAGTTTGCTTCTGTGAAGATTTACAACCTTGGAAGCACGATGGGGTGGTTCTGCCTTATCTTGTAGGGTCATTATGACTCAGAATTGGCTCATTGGCAATAGTTTCTGCTTTTTTATGTTTAACAAATAAAGATAGACATCAAGAAAAGGAATAAAATTGCCAATAATTCTTACACATTGGAATTCTTGCTAATGATATTTGCGAATAATAGCTTCTGTCATTTATAAATATATCGTGCATATTTGAGAGAAGAACGTTCATTCACTTATCCATTCGTACATAGTAGGTGTCAGAGACAATACTGGCTTTAACTATTAATTGTGCTTTAAGTCATACAAATAAAGGTGCTGTTTTCCTGGTGTTTACATTTCCATATGCTATTTCTTTCTTCTGCATTTTATTTAAATACTTACAGATGAAATGCATGATTGTTGAATAATTTTACAGTAAACAACCATGCAACTCTAGACCACACACAAAAAAATACTATTAGTCTCTCAAAGTCCTTATGTCCTTCCCCGATTACAAACCCCTTTTGCCCTAGGACAGGCTTTTTCTTTCCCTGGTTGTAATCTCTTTCCTGACATTGTATCCTTAAATAGTATTTCTTTATTTGATATTTAATTTTACAAAGATGGAATTCTCTAGTCATTTTTTTTTGTGACTGAATCATTTGGTCACTGAACCAAAGTTCCCATTTTTCTCCTGATATTCATTCATGTTTTATATAGCTATTATTCACTCACATTATTGTATAGCATTCCATTAGGTTAATATACTGCAACTTATCTCTTCCACTTTTGGTAGACATTTGGTACTTTCTAAAAGCTGGTAAAATATTAAAATAGCTTTGTAAGCAAACCAGTATAAAATAAAAAAAAGTATTTTTTACAAAATAATATTGAAGTTGTTAATAATTTCATTTCACTTGGATCCACAATAAACATACATGGTAATATCAGCCAAAAACTCAAAAGATGTATTGCATACAAAAACAAATAAAATATATATTCTTTAAAAATATGTATTATAATGGGGAAAATGTGCTGTTAAGGATCTTTCCAAAGTGCTGAATAGAAATGATACTAGTTGAAAAAATCAAGTGTGCCTGATACAAGCCAGAGTATTTTCAATTGTTTTGAATAGACTTTAAATTGCTCTCTATGCATCTGAAAGTTAGATGACAGAAGAATCGATTCCTTTCAATTCTGATATTGGAAATAATAAACTGCCAAATGAACAAGTCTGCTTGAAGGGTGTGTACCCAGAGTGCTCCTTCTGGGCAAGAATGCTGAAACTCCATCCCACATGCTTTGGGCATATTGTCAGGAGGAATCAATCCTTGGAAAAAGACATCATGCTGTCAAAGGTGGAGTGGCAAGAAAGAGAGGAGAAATCTAATCAAGATGGATTGTCAGAGTGACTATAAAAATGGACTTGAGTATAACAGAAACAGTGAAGATGCTACAGGTTAGGACAAGGTTCATATTTGTTGTTCATAGGGCTACTATGAGTCTTAGTTGACTGAAGAGCACCTAATAACAACAACAGTTGCTGATTGTAAGAGATTGTTCTTCTGTGGACTTTATTGTATGTACATTTTGGTACAAAATTTCTCCAGGATACATTGCTAGAAAGGAAACTCTGTCAATAATATTATGTTGTTGTTAGGTGCCATTGAGTTGAATATGACTCATAACTACTCTATGAACAAAAGATCTGAACCCTGTTCATCCTGCACCATCCTTATACTTCCTGACACACAAGAACCCACTGCAGCAGTCAACATGTCAATCCACCTAGTTGAGGGTTTTCCTCTCCTTCACTGACCCTCCACCCTTCTCAGTATCATCTTCTTCTCTGAGGAATAGCTCCTCCAACATGCCCAAAGTATGTGAGGCAAAGTCTCATTATTCCTAACTCCAAAAACGTCCACCTACACCCTACCCAAGATACTATCTATTTATTATTTTTGCTGTTCATGTGATGTTCAGTGCTCTTTTCCAACATCACAGCTCAAAGACATCAATTCTTTCCCTATAATCTTTATTCACTACCCAGCTCTTAGATGCATAGGAAGTAATCAGAAAACCATGGCCAGAATCAGACACACCTTAGTCCTCAATCTGACATCATTACTTATCAATAGTTTGGAGAGGTCCCTAACTGCAGATTTTTCCCCAATGCAGTGTGTCTCCTTATTTCCTGACTGCTAGTACCAAAGGTGTTAATTGTGGATCCAAGCAAGATGAAGTTGCTGTTTCAATCTCCTTTCCATCCATCATGGCACTGTCCATTGATCTACTGGTAATAATCTTATATACACCTATATTCAATTTTATCTTTTTTCTCCTTACCAGTAAATATTTGATACTGGTGTGTTTAATTATGATATATAAACACATCCAATATGCCATAAACTGACCCCAAATAAACAAACCTGTCTTAGAAACAAAACCAGAATCTTTCTTAGAAGCAAGAATAGTGAGACCTTGTCTCAGCCCTTAGAGAAATACATCATGCTTGGCAAAATTGAGGGCCAGCAAAATAGAGGAACATCATTAAGGAGGTAGAGTGACACAGTGGCTGCAAGAATAATCTCCAGCACAGCAATGATTGTAAGGGTGGTGAAGGATCTGACACTATTTCAGTCTGTTGTATGTGGAGTTGCTGTGAGTTGGAAGTAACTCAGTTAAAGGTGGAGAAAAGATTAAACCTGTCAAGGACTTAATCTTACTTGACTCCACAATGACAACATTTGGTACTAGCCATCAGGAGATCAGGAGACATATTGCACTCAGAAAGTCTGCAGTCAGGGAACTCTCCAAATTATTGAGTAGCAATGATATTAGTTTGAGATCTAAGGTGTGCTAGAGTCTTTTCAGTCACTTGGTAGTCACGTGAGAGCTGGAGAATGAATAAGGACGACAGAAGAAAAATGTATATTTATGGAGATTGCTGAATATTCCATAGACTGTCAAAAGAACCAATAGATATGTCTTAGAGAAGATAAAGACAGAGTGCTACTTAGAAGTAAGGATGGTGAAACATCATCTTGCATACTTTGGACATGTTGCTAGGAGAGGCTCTTCCTTGAAAAAGGACTTCACATTTGGAAAGGTGCAGGCATGGCAAAGGGGAGGAAGACTTTAACCAAATGGATTTACACAATGACTGCAGCAATGGGCTTGCGTGTGTCAGAGATTGTGAGGATGGCACAGGATAGGACAGGGATCAGATCTGTTGTTCATAGGGTCTGTATGAGTCATACTCGACTCATTTAGACTAGCAACAATGACAACAATGGCCTCTAAACATTAAGTAAGTGTACTCTAAATTGCTTAACATATTACTAGGGTTTTGATTTTTTAATTTTTTGTTGATACTAATCTAAAATCTTTGTGCAATAATTTTGTTCACATTTAATATTCATCTTAAACTAACAAATTAGAATTTAAGAATCAAAGGCTTATATAATTTAATGTGCCTTCTGAAACTAGAAACCTTATACTGTCATAAAGAATTTTGTTGGTTTACAGCTCATCTTGAAAAACTGTACAATGAATGAAATGCTGGTCAGTCTTGCATTAATCCATGATTGGCTACAGATCTGACTATTGAAATCTGTAGGATTTTCATTGGCTAATTTTGAAAATAAAATACCATGCCTTTCTTCCTGGTTAATTTTTGTCAGTAAGCTCTCCTGAAGCCTCTTTAACATTATAACAACACACAGGCCTCACAGACAAATAGGTGGTGGCTATGTATAAAGTTCATTAGCTGGAATAAAATGTTGTGGGTTGTTTGGTGGGGTGTTTTTTTTAAAATATGTATCAAATAAACATCTAAACAAAAACCAAGACCTTCAAGGTTTCTTTCATGAAAGGAGAGATCCTACAACTGAACTACGTCTCTATGGAAATTATACTGCTTTTGTTATTAGCTGATGTTAAGTAGATTCTGATTCACAGAGACCATATATACAACAGAAATAAACCCTACCTGGTCCTGTGCCATTCTCACAGTCCTGCTGCGTTTACATCCATTGTTGTAGTCACTGAGTCAAACAATCTAGATGAGAGTCTTCTCAGAACAATTTAAAAAAGAGAATTGATGAAAAAAAGCCTTAAAAGGATAGAGAATTATTAAAAGACTTAGTATTGTTAAAAAATATGGAGAATTGTATCATTATCTATAGAGCAATACCTATAGAAATCTATGAAATAAGAATCAATGCCTTTGAGTTGTGGCATTAGAGTATTAAATATCCCATGAACTGCCAAGAGAACAAGAAGGTTTGTCCTGCAGAAAGTGAAATTAGGATGCTTCTCAGAGACAAAGAGGGTAAAACTCTGTCTCATATACTTTGATGATATTGTAAGGAGGGACTAGTCCTTGGGGAAGGATATCATGCTTGGGATGGTGAAGGGTCAGTATAAGAGAGGAAGATTCTTAATGAGATGGACTGACACAGTGACTGTAACAATGAACTAAAGTGTGTAAGAGAAGGTGGGGGTGGCACAGAATAGGGCAAAGTTCAGAGCCCTTGTTCACATGGTTGCTATGAGTTGTAGTTAACTCAAAGATTCATAACAACAGAAGTGGAGGAGTAGAAATAAAAATGTCTCATCCTGAGGACCTGGTGTTATACTTAGTATTAAGATTGCTGGAGCATTATTACTGTCCTAAGAATCACTTCCACTGCTACTGAATGTGAATCCAGGAATCATTGTATCTCATATTGCTATAGCAGCTGGTGGGATGGATGTTGATGCAGCCTAAGGGTTTCCAAATCATCGTACATTAATACTTCAACAACCAGAAAAGCAGAAAAACAAACAATAAAACAATATGACATCTTCCTTCCCTCAATTTTCCTTTATTATAATGTCTTTCTTTAAGAAGTAGGCTCAATAGCAAAATTTATTGTGAAACACATGTACTCGAGAAATACCTCTGATGTACAGAAGAGGATACAGGAGTGAGTGAAATGAATATTCAGACTATCATGCAAGTTTGACATGTGTGAAAGAATGTTGTTATTGTTACATGGTGTAGAGTCAGAACCCACCCTTAGCTGACTGTCTCACAGGATTTCAGAGTCAGTGAATTGTGTGCATGGGGAGACTGCCCATCCTCCTCCCATGGTGCAGCTGGTGGATTTGAACCATAGCCTTTTGAGATTTCCATGCAACTTCTGGAATTAGAACTGAAAGATATTAATATCAAATATAAGCACAGTTTTGAAAATGTTGGCAAGGCCAGTTCAGAGTTCTTGAGGAAATATGCTTATTAAAGGGAGACTTAGCTTTGTATCTTTATTAAATTTGTCTATTTTCCCCTCACATTTTAATGATGATTTAGCTGGGTATAAAATTCTGTATTGTTAATAGATGCTGTTGAGTTTGTTTTACTCATAACAACCCAATCATTCCCCCTCACATGTCAATAATAGTTATGTTAGGAGTATAATTCAAAACCCCTCTTGTTTCCTACTTGATATTTCACTTAATGAATTTATATCATTACTATATAGCTCTGTGCTTAAAAAATAATTAAAAATCCTCTAAGAAACAAAACAGATGTAACAGCAGTGAAATTAGAGTCTATCTCGTGGTTGCTGTGAAGCTAAATGCTGTGACACTGATGTGTCAAATGTGATAATAGTTACCCATGGTGAACTGTGTTTGGTGGAGCTCCTCAATTAAAACAAGCTTGGAAGCAGGAGTGACATTCGCTTCTGAAATAGCTCGTCTCCAGAAACTCTATGAATCTGGAGAAAGGATGAAAGTTATAGAGGTGTTCAGGTCTTTCGTTTGTGGGGTCGCTATGAGTCATCTACAACTCAACGTCACTTAACAACAACAACAATAACAACATCTAAAATAGTAGTGTCCATCTCCTGCCCCCATACAACATTGTTCAATAATTTTTCCATTATTGTCCCCATTTTAGACATTTTAATAACACACACACACACACACACACACACACACACACACACACACACATAGGCAATCCCTAGATTGTAAGCATTTGATCTTTATAAAGCCTATCATTATGAACCAACCCTAATACACCCAGTCTTCCCTCTGTACTCATCTCCTATGGCTACACTTCCACACTGGAAGGAGATGATATGTTACTGTCTGATTAACTCCAAGTCCAGATAATCATTGGCCTAGAACTCTGCGGTTAATTCATGTTTTTATCTTCTTCTTGTTCCTTTTATTCTAACTCCTGCTCCTTGAAGATGCCTCTGCACCACAACCTCACCTTCTATGCTAGGGAGACTTTCAGCTGTGCCTGGGAGCAAGTCTAGTTGCACATTAACCCTTCCCGTGGTCATCCTCCCCACTGTGTCTCTAGGCCTTGAGCTACCATCTGCCTATTCTTCCTCCTCCTTTTCACCCCTATTTGCTACTCTCATATCTTTTTTTTGTGGGGGGGAATGAATATTGACAACAGCCTTCTTCTTAGCTTATCATGAAAACTTGAGGACGGGAAGCTCAAATCCCCAAGTACTGTTCCATTTTGCTTATTCCCTACAGCACTGTGCATTAAAACATTATTATGATGTTAAAGATATTTCAGTATACCTGGATATATATTTACTCATTCTATGTATATAAATATAAACTATATATTATATATGTTATTTATATATATGTGTGTGTATATGTGTGTGCATGTGTGTTTCAAGGGAGCTCTGATAGCCTAGTGATAAGAAACTGCTGCAGTTGTGAAGGCACATGGTTTGAAGTCACCAGCCACTCTGTGGGAGAAAGCTGGGTAATCTTCTTCCATCTGATTAACAGCCTATGAAAACCCACTGGAGAGTCAGCTATGGGTTGGCTCTGACTCGACGTTAGACAACAACAGCAAGAGACACAAAAACATTTACAAAGAATACTACAAAACACTTCTGCAAGAAATAAAAGATCTAAATAAATGGAAAAAATGTTCTCTGCTCAGTTGTATGAAAACTCAATATAGTGAAAATGACTAGCCTACCAAAAGCAATATACAAGTTTAATACATTTCCAATACAGATACCAAATTTGTTTTTCAGAGATAGAAACGGAAATCAGGAAGTTTATTTAAAGAGCAAAGAGACCTTGGATAAGCAAAGAATTTCTGAAAAACTAGAATGCATTGAGAGGCATAGACCTCCCTGATCTCAAAACTTACTACATAGCTGTAATAACCAAAATAGCATAGTACTGGTACAATGACAGACACACAGACCAATAGAACAGAATCAAGAACCCAAAAATTAACTTATATATCTCTGGTCAACACAAGCACCCAGGTGCCCCCATGTCTGTGGCTCCTCAAGAGGCTGAACACTGTGACGCTGCTATGTTAAATGTGTTAATGGTTGGTTACCCATGGTGGACAGTGTTGGGTGGAGCTCCCCAATTGATCCAAGCTTGGAAGCAGGAGTGGCATCCACTTCCATAACAGCTTGCCTCCGGAAACCCTATGAACCTGGAGAGAGGATGAGAGACACACACAAGTGTTGAGGACTTTCCTTCATAGGGTCGCTATGAGTCGCCTGTGCCTCAACAGCACTTAACAACAATATCTCTGGTCAACTGATATGTGGCAAGGAAATAAAGCCTATCTTAGGGGAAATAAAAAACCTCTTCAACAAATGGTGCTGGCAAAACTGGACTACTTACTACCTGCCTGTAGTTGAAGGAGGATTCACACCTTTCACCATAAACAAAAATCATCTCAATGTGAATCAGAGATCCAGGGGTAAAGCTCCAAACCATAAAGATCATAAGAGACAAAATGGAACCAAGTTTAGAAGGCCAAGCCTATGGTATAAAGTGGCTGACAAATACAGCCAGAAATATACAACCAGAGAGGATAAAATTGATGAAGGTGGCCTTCTAAAGAGTAAATTCCTGTGCACATCGTAAAACTGTTTCCAACAGAGTGAAAAGAAAGCATACTGACTGGGAACAAATATTTTGGCAATACCATCTCAAACAAGGGTCTCATAACAAAAGTTTATAGAATACTACAGAGCCTCCTCAAGAGAAAAGACTGATAACCCAATTACAAAATGGGAAAAAGATTTAGAAAGTCTTCATAGAGGAAGACATTCAGATGGCAAATAGACACATGAAGTAATACTCAAAATCACTGGCAATAAAAGAGATGCAAATCAAAGCCATGATGAGATACCATCTCACCCCAGTAATAGTGACAGTTTAGCAGGACAGCAAGGAATAAATGTTGGAGATGTACAGAGATAGGAATTCTCATACACTGTTGTTGGGATTGTAAAATGGTATAACCACTCTGGAAGGTAGTTTGGTGTTTCCTCAAAAAGCTGAATATAGACACTTCATATGACCCAGCTATTCCACTGCAAGAAATATACTCCCAAGAAAATTAGATCTGAGACACAAAAGGAGATTTGTATGCTTGTGTCCACAGCAGCATTATTCACCATCACAAAACATGGAAACAGTCCAAATGGATTGTAAAACTGTGGTACATTCAGACAATAGAATACTACACAGCACTCAGGAGGACCAATTTTGAAAATTGCTATATAATTTTGGAGAGACTGGAGAGCATTATGCTGGGTGAACTAACTCAGCCTTATAAAGACAACTACTGCATAAGAACTAGAGATACTTAGTAAAACATGTATAGGATTCAAACGGGGAGAGCGGGAGCAGAGAGGTGAGCACAGGCAAGGGGTATAGGACACAATTTAGTGGGAGAGGTCGATTTAAAGGAAATGGGAACGATCCAGCGGGGATTTAGAAAGGGTAATGGTGAGCATAGTTTAATGATGATTCATTTTGTAAAATATAATGAATGGGAATGATTGCATGAAACACAATGTAAAGGCAGAATAGTGTGAAACAATGGATACTAACTTTGTAAGCAAACCAATAATAAAGTAAAAAAATTAAAAAAGACTTACTAAGGAAGAGAACTCCTCTGTAAGCTGTGGTACTACCCTTATATCTGTCTCTTCTTTGTGTATTTGCTTTATATAAATAAGAAAATGAGGGTTTTGTTCCCCTATTTTGTCCCTGGTAAACAGAGTGTAGACAATGTGAGGGTGGTCATATCTGAATTCCATAAGGAGAACAGCTTGTATTCACAGCACCCGCACTACAAAACAGATTCCCAGAAGGTATGATATGCTTTGTGTTCCCAATACCAACTTCTACCAATTCTAGCACCAACCATCATTTTTGTGGCTCTTCTGCTCTAATACTGGGTCAACTGATCCATTACTGTGACCACACAGAACTCACAGACAATAATTGTTGTGGTTATGTGCCATCGAGTCACTTGCAACTCATAACGACCATATGCATTTATACACACACACACACACACACACACACATATATATACACGTATATATGTGTGTGTGTGTGTATCTATATATATCTATATAAAACAGTCCTGAAACTTGCTCTATCCTGTGCCAACTTCACTGTCTCTGAAACACCTACTCTAATTATCCCAGTCACTGTATCAATCCATCTCATCAATGGTCTCCCTTTCTCTGTCCTCCACACTTCCAAGCATGATGTTCTTCTCCAAGGACTGGTGCTTACAACATGCCCAAGATATGCCAGAAGAAGTCTCAGAATCCTTGCCTCCAAGGAGCAGCCTGACTTCACCCTCTCTAGGATAAACTTGTTTGTTCTCCTCGCAGTCCGTTGTATAGTCAACACTCTTCTCCAGCACCACAGTTCAAAGGCATCACTTCTTTTTCTATCATCCCTAGTCATTGTCCAGTTTCCTGAACCATAACAATCAATTGTGAAGACTATGGCCTGGATCAGGCACATTATTCTTCAGTACTCCAGAGAGGTCCCTGACAGCAGACTTTCCCAATGCAATTCGACTCTTGATTCGACTGTTGGTACCAAGAGTGTTGATTGTGCAGCTAAGCAAACTAAAGTTGTTAACAATTTCAATCTTTTCACCATCTATCATAATGCTGCCAATTGGCCCAGTGGTGAGAACCTTAGTTTTCTTGATGTTGAACTTCAATCCGTATTGAAGACTGAAATCTTTGACCTCTGCAGCAAATGCTTCAGGTCCTCCTCAGTTTCAGCAAGCAGAGTAAAGCACCCAATCACAGACATCCATAGGCTGGGGCTGAGAGTTAAAATTATTTTAGGCTCTTGAGCCTGCAGCCCTCAGGCCAAGGAATCATTTACACACCAGCGCTAGATCACACATTGCCCTCTCCTGAGAAACCATCCTCTGTGTCAGCACCGTGCTGCAAGCGGAAGAGAAGAGGTACTAAGTCACAAGATGTTAATCCTAGAGCAGATGTGCAAGGCAATGGGCTTTTTCTCAAAACTGTCTGATACAGGAAGCCTTCCCTGATACTTATACCTGGCCTTTGGACTTAGAGACTCTTAAATTCAAGAGATATTTGCCAC
This sequence comes from Elephantulus edwardii, assembly GCF_000299155.1. Classification (NCBI taxonomy): domain Eukaryota; kingdom Metazoa; phylum Chordata; class Mammalia; order Macroscelidea; family Macroscelididae; genus Elephantulus; species Elephantulus edwardii. The sequence continues at coordinate 4,818,030 of NW_006399797.1, read as the reverse complement.
ATCATAAGAAACAGAACAGCATGAGGTGTTTGCAATCTCAGGAGCCCCAATGGCTTGAGACTTATGCCATCATATCAAGGGCTGGATCAGGGGTGAGAGGTGTTGAATGGTGTAGGCAGGAGTGGAAGGGGATGCTGATGGAGTTGGGAAAGGCGTGAGTCAAGACACAACACTGAATCTATTGGTCACTTCTGTAATTGGGTGAATGTCTTTCATCTGCTCCTTTCTGTAAAATACTTGTCTGTCAGATACTATTCTGAAAAATTAAGACAGATGAGGAAGAAGGATTGACCACCCATTTCCAAAAGAATAGGCCTTCTAAAACCCTATGTGTAATAATCACTATTAGGAGTTTATTAAGGAAGTTAACAGATTACAATTTACATAGGAAATAGGATACAATTATTCAGCTTCACAGATGTGCTTAAGGCCTTTTGACTTTTATTTAAGTTACTCAAGGTCATCTTTATGAAACTTGCTTGTTGTTAAGTACCATGGGCTTGACTACCTCTCATAGCAACACTATGAACAGTGAACTGAGGCTCACCTACGCTGTGCCATCCTGCCCCTCTTTGACGTACACAATCCCACCATTAGAGTCACTGCATCAATCTATTTCATTTTCCTCTTCCTTCTATGACCCCTCTACCTTTCCAACCATGATGTCCTTTTTTAAGAACTGTCCCCTTCTAACAATATGCCTAAAATATTTAAGAGGAAATTCCACTACCCTTGCCTCGAAGGAGTACCCTGGCCATAACTTTTCCAAGATATATTTGAATGTGCTTTTGTTAATCCATGGGATATTCAGCATTCTTCTCCAACATCATAAATCAAAGTATCGATTATTCAGTCATTTCATTTTTATTTATTCTTTGCTTTCCTGCCAGTTATAACATCTTCCTCCAAGTCCTCCAGCAAGCTTGGCCACAGGACCCTGGCTTGAACATTGTATCCCCTGTTACATTTGTCTTACATTGCTTTTTAGTTTCTGGTACTCCTGATGTTCTTGTCTAGGTCCAGTCTGGTGGTGTTGTTGTTAGGTGCTGTTGAGTCGGGTATGACTCATAGCTACGCTATGAATAGCAGATCTGAACTCTGTCCTATCCTGGCAGTCACCATGTTAATCCACCTGGTTGAGGGTCTTATTCTTCTTCACTAATCATATACCCTTCTAAACATCATGTCCTTCCTAAGGAATAGACTCTCTTAGCAACATGCCCAAAGTTTGTGAGGTGAAGCCTCATCATCTTGGCTTCAAAAATCACTCTGGCTGCACCTTCTCTACAGCATATTTATTTGTTTTTTTGGAAGTCTGTAGGATGTTCAGTGCTCTGCTCCAATACCACAACTCAATGGCAACAATTCTTGTTCTGTCATCCCTACTCATTATCCATCTCTTAGATGGATAGCAAGTGATTGGAAGACAATAGATTGAATCAGACATACGTTAATACTCTAACTGACATCATTACTCCTCAATAATTTGGAGAGATCCCTAACTGTAGACTTTCTCAATGCAATATGTCCCTGTCTCCTTATTTTCTGAATGCTCATACCAAGGGTGTTAATTGTGGATCCAAGTAACATGAAGCTGTTGACAGTTTCTGTCTCTTCTCCATTCACCATCATGATGCCTTATTGGTCCAGTGGTAAGAATCTTTGTTTTCTTGACATTGAGATGAAATACAAATTGAAGGTTGCCTTCTTTGATCCTGTGCAACAATTGTCTCAAGTCCTTCTCACTTTCAGAAAGAAAGGTTCTAAATTGGTGCAACACTTGTCTGTGAGTTTGCTGTATTGAGATAACTTGTGGGTTACTGTGATACTGAAAGCTGTGCCACTAGTGTGTCAAATGCCATAAGGGTTACCCATGGAGGACAGGTTTTAGTAGAGCTCCCAGATTAAGACAGTCTAAGAAGCAGGATTGGCCATCCACTTCTTAAAGACTAGGGCTTTGAAAACTCTATGAACAGTAGAAGAGCATAGATAGTTACAGTAGTGTAGTGGTAGAGTCTAGATTGGAAGTTAGTTGAAATGAAGAAAAACAATGACAAATATCTAATAATTGGAACATGGAATGTTGAATGATGGTAAACCAGCTTGAATGCTGGTAAACAGGAAATTGTAAAAAAAGTGAAATGAAATGCATGAGCATCAACATACTAGGCGTTAGTGAGATGAGATGGACCAGCTTTGGCCACTTGAATCGGACAATCATATGGTATACTATGCTGGGAATGAAAAACAGAAGAAGAATGGTGTTGCATTCATAGTGAAAAATTCAATTTCAAATTTCTTTGTTTTCCAGTCAAATACTTAGAAGAAACTTTGGCCAAGAAGGACAAGTGCTATATTCTCAACTTTTATTTATTATTTTAGATTTTAATGCAAGTTTATAGTGAACTTGGATTTCCATTCATTCATTGTTGCACATTTTCCTCCATGCCCACCCTACCCCACCCACCAGTTCCCCAGTTCACTTTTCTCTTTGAAAAAAAATTCTTTCATTGTTGTACAATTCCCACCCTCCCACCCCAGTATACTTTGCTCTGCAGGTTTTATTCTAGACTGTTGTCTTGCAAATGATACCTAATCATATATTCCTTTTAAGCAGTTTTATCCCTATTCTGCTTCAATGCAGTGTACTTTATCCTCTCTTTTCTTATTTCCCCCAAACCCAGATGTCAATAACAGTCTTCACTTTCTTTTGCTGATAGTTCTTGTTGTTATGTGTCATCGAGTCACCTGTGACTCAAAACAACCCTCTATGCACAACAGCTCTACACCCTGCTCTATCCCTTGCCAATCTTATTGTCTCTGACACACCTACACCATTATCCCCGTCACTGAATCAATCCATCTCATTGGGGGTCTTCCTCTCCTGTTCTGTCTCTCCTCCCTCCCAAGCATGATGTCCCTCTCCAAGGACTGGTCCCTCCTTGCAACATGTCCAAAGTATGTCAGATAAAGCTTCAGAATCCTTGCCTCCAAAGAGAAGCCTGGCTTCACTGTCTTTGGGATGAACCTGTTGTTCTCCTAACAGTTCATGGTATATTCCATACTCTTCTCCAGCACAACCACTCTCCTTCTGTCAGCCCTAGTCATTGTCCGGCTTTCTGATGCATAGTAATAATTGCAAAGACCGTGGCCTGTATGTATCAGGTGCACCTTAGTCTCCAGACTGACATCGTTGCTCTTCAGTACTTTGGAGAGGTCTCTGACAGCAAACTTTCCCAATGCAATTAATCTTCTAATTTCCTGGCTGCTGGTACCAAGAGTTTTGATTGTAGAGCCAAGCAAACCAAAGCTGTTGACCATCTCAATCTCTTCACCATCTAGCATGATGCTGCCAATTGGCCCACTTGTGAGAATCTTTGTTTTTCTTGATGCTGAGCTTCAAGTAAGATTCTCATTTTCTGCTGCTGAACCTGTTTGGTTGAAATCTGATAAAACTTATCAGTTCCATCATTCATAGTCTATACACCTTGTTAACACCTCATTCACATCGTTAGTATAGCCTCATCCAGCCATGTGGCCAGTCAGATTCAGTGGGTTAGGAAAGTAATTTTGAACAATCAGCCTACAACACAACTCCTTAAGGGATATTGTCATTCCTTCTTGATAAGATATGACCTAGAATTAGTTCCTATAATTATGATAGTTACTTCATAACACAATTATTTACCTGTCATTAATCATCATTTATAAAAACATTCCTAATAAAATATTGGGGAGTTCTCATGGCTCATAGTGGTATGGAGTTGCCTTGTCAATCCAAAGGCACATGTTTCAAATATATCTCAGAGAAAGATGAGTAATCTCATCCCAAGCAACTTACTACCTTTGAAAACTCATTGGAGGGTCAGGCATGAGTAAATTTTTACTCAATGTTACATAACAACAATAACATATTGATGTATTTAAGGACTTAGAGGTTATTGTTGCTTTGTGCCATCGAGTCACCTGCAGCTCATAAGAACCCCTAAACCTGCTTTATCCTCTGCCAACCTCACTATCTCCAACACACCCACCCTGATTATCCCAGTCACTGAATCAATCCACCTTATAGAGGGTCTCCCTCTCCTGTGCTGTCCCTCCATCCTCCCAAGCATGCTGTCTTTCTCCAAGGTCTGGTCCCTCCTTGCAGCATGTCCAAAGTATGTTAAACGGAGCCTCAGATCCTTGCCTCCAAGGAGCAGCCTGGTTTAAGCATCTCTAGGATGAACCTGTTCATTTTATTAGCAGTCCATGTTATTTTCAATGCTCTTCTCCAGAACCACAGCTCAAAGGCATCAATTCTCCTATCCTTCCTAGTCATTGTCCAGCTCTCTGATACATAGTGAATGATTGAAAAGACCATGGCCTGTATCAGGCACAGCTTAGTCTCCAGTGTCACCATTGCTCTTCAGTACTTTGGAAAGGTCTCTAACAGCAGACTTTCCCATCGCAATATGTCTTTTAATTTCCTGGCTCCTGGTGCCAAGAGTGTTGATTGTGGACCCAAGTAAACGAAAGCTTTTAACAATCTCAATATCTTCACCATCTATTCTGATGCTGCCAATTGGCTGTGGTGAGAATTTTTGTTTTCTTGATATTGAGCCTCAATCATATTGAATACTGCAGTCCTTGACCTTCAGCAGTAAGTGTTTCAGGTGCTCCTCAGTTTCGGCAAGCAGGGTTGTGTCATCTCCACAACACAGATTGTTGATAGATCTTCCACCAATCCTGACACCACACTTCTCCAGCCTCCTGGATAATCTGTCCTGAATATAGGTTGAAAAGGTATGGAGATAACACACATCCCTGGCATACACCTTTCTCAATTTTGAACCATGTAGTGTTTCCTCGCTCTGTTCTGGCGACTGCTTCCTGGTCCAAATATAGGTTTCTCATTAGCACGATCAAGTTTTCTGGGATTCCCATTCTTCTCAGAGTCAGCCACAGTTTGCTGTGATTCACACAGTCAAATGCCTTTGCATAATCAATAAAACACAGAAAAGACATTCCTCCAGTACTCCCTGCTTTGCCAAGATCTATCTAACATTAGCTAGTACCACGGCCCCTTCTAAACCCAGCCTGAACTTCTGGCAGTTCTTTGTTTATGTGCTGTTCTAGTCGTTTTTGGATAATCTTCAGCAGAAACTTGCTTGCATGTGTTATCAATAATGTTTTTAGATAATTTCCACACTCTGTTGGATCTCCTTTCTTTGGAATGGGAACAAACACAGATATCTTCCAATCAGTGGGCCAAATGTTTGTCCTCCAGATTTCTTGACACAACTTGGTGAGCACATCTAGGGCAGCATCTGTTACTTGAAATACGTCAATTGGTATGCCTGGCGCCTTATTTTTTGCCAGTTTCTTCAAAGCAACTTGAACTTTTTCCTTCATCACCATAGGTTCTTGCTCATATGTTGTTTCATGAAATTCTTCTGTGTCTGCCAATTCCTTTCGATACAATAACTTTGTATACTCTTTTCCTCTTTATTTAATACTTCCTGTATTATTTAATATTCTGTCCAAAGCATCCTTAAATATAGCAACTCAAGGTTTGATTTTGTTCTTCAATTTCTTGAACTTAAAAATGCTGAGTGAGTTCGGCCCTTTGGATTTTCTGATTCCAGGTCCTTGCACATTTCATTGTAATATTTTACTTTGTCATCCCACACTGCCTTTTAAAATCTTCTATTCAGCTCTTTTATATCTTGAATTCTTCCCTCTGCTTTGACTTTTCGGTGCTTAAGTGCAGTATTCAGAGTCTCTACTGACATCCATTTTGGTGTTTTCTTCCTCCTCTGTCTTTGCAATGACCTTTTCACTTTTCCTGGATGATACTCTTGATATCCTCCCACAACTCATCTGGTCTTTACTTATTGGTGTTCAAGCCCTCAAACCTGTTCCTGTGATGATTTTGAAATTCAAGTGAGATAGACAAAAGGTCATAGTTTAATTCCCGTGGATTTGATTTAATTTTCCTTAGACCAGGTGCTGATTGTGTAACAGATCACCAACTACTCATATGCAAGTTCAAGCTGAAGCTAAGGATTTAGAGGAGCTAGTGTAATTCACTAGATCATTAATCCAGTTTTAGAAATTCATATTCACAAAATATTTGCAAAATGCTTTCCCAGATCATATCTTAGAATGTCTTCTCTCTCTTTGACAACATCTTTAAAAGAGATGATGCAAAAGTTTTAATTTTTTAATTCAGTCATAGCTGACTTCTATTCCAGGTTCTGCAAACATCTAGTCATCAAACTTTACTGCTTCACAGTTTTACAATAGTATGTGCAGGTCCTCAGGTCACAGAAAAAATATTTTTAATATTTTCTATAGTTTCAACTCTTTCATTTCATGATTTCTATTGCAGTAATATACTGAGTTAATAATAGGAAGTAATACACTAAGCAACTTAAGTCTAGTCATGATGTTTGGATGTTATTCAAAATCAAATAAACAAGGATGGGTATTAAATTATCAAACAAAATGACTGCTTAGCTGATGACTCATGATGAACATGTCTGCTTCTCTAAATAAATCGTTTATAGGTTCATAAAGATTACAGAAGATTGCATTTGTAGAATAAGTAGATTTAAAACACTAATTTGAAATAATGCTTAAGATACTTAGTAAAAATGGTGAAAATAGTTACATTTACGTTTCAAGGAGGGGGGATTTAGAGCTTTTTCAGAATCTTTAGGTAGGATATATTACTCTGAATATTTTTGTTTTTATATCTATAAATAAGAATTATAAATGCTAAGTTTCCTATATTTAATTGCTCCAGAGAACAAAAATGATAACATACATGAAATTCCTAAAATTTTATATGTTATTATTGTTTCTATGGTATAAAAATAGTAAATTTTACTGATTAAACTTTTATAAATATGGACTGTCTTAAGGATACTACTTTGGAAATAAAACAAAAATGCTGGTCATACCAGGAACATAATCTTATTGTTTTGAAATATGATGATACAGATGATGATAATAAACTCCTTAATTTTTTTCCAGGAACATGAAATTAATCTACTTTTCCAAATATGCATTGGTGGGGCATTTTGAGGAAACTGACTGTCACCTGCTAGTAAAAGAAAATGAGCTGTTGTATATTATATTTTCAAGTTATAACTAGCTCACTGCAGGGTTAATATTGTGAAAATAAATCAAGTGTGCATTTTTTTCCTTATTGGAAACAAATTGCATTAGAGTTACAAAGAAAAAGGAAAATAAGCCATAGGTTGAAGTGACAACTCCACTAATTGAGAATGCAGGATAAAATATATTAATATGTCATTTTAAAAATTCTGTGTGTTCATATTATTTCATAAGTGTGAGAACATAGAATACTTGCTTTTTTGTATTATTTCTCTTAAAGAATGTCCTCTAGGTTCATCCCATGTTCCAAAATGTTTTGGGAATTCCTTTCTATGTATTACTGAGTAGTGTTCCCTTGTATATATGTTCTATTGTTATTTTTGGGGGCCGTTGATTTGCAATTGGCCCATAGCTGACTTTCAAGTGGGTTTTCAGAGGCAATGAATTGCACGAGAGGAAATTGACCATCCTTCTGTGGAGCAGCTGGTGGATTCAAACAGCATAAAACTTCAGAACTGCAGTGCAACTTCTTACCATTAGGCCACTAGAACTCTACATTTTACTGATAACCTGTCATTGGGAAGTTAGGTTATTTCCATCCTTTTGTTGTTGATAGCAGTATTATGATAAACAAAGGAATGCATATAGCCTATTATTTTAAATTATTTGGTTATTTATGTGGTAGTTATAATTTATGCCTCACTTACGATGTTGTTGTTGTTGTTATATGCTGCCAAGGTGCCTACGACTCATAGCGACCCTATGCACAACAGCCCTAACTCCTGCTCTATCCTGTGCCAATCTTACTGTCTCTGATATACCTACCTCCATTATACCCCAGTCACTGAATCAATCCATATCATTGAGCTGTCCCTGCATCCTCCCAAGCATAAGTCCTTCTCCAAGGACTGATCTGCCTTGCAACATGTCCAAACTATGTCAGATGAAGCTTCAGAATCCTTGCCTCCAAGGAACAGCTTGATCTCACCCTCTCTAGCACAAACCTATCAATACTTTTCTCTAGCACCACAGCTCAAAGGCATCAATTCTCTTTGTATCCTCCCTAGTCATTGTCCAGCTCTCTGACACATAGTGAATGATTTCAAAGACCATGGCCTGTATCAGGCACATTTCAGTCTCCAGACTGACATCATTGCTCTTTAGTGCTTTGAAGAGGTCTCTGACAGCCGACTTTCCCAATACAGTTCATCGTTTAGTTTCCTGACTGCTGGTACCAAGAGTGTAGTTGTAGAGCCAAGCAAACTGAAGCTGTTAACATTCTCAATCTCTTCACCATCTATCATGATGCTGCCAAGCGTCCCTGTGGTGAAAATCTTTGTTTTCTTGATCTTGAGCTTCGATCCATATTTCCATATTGAAGGCTGCAGTTGTTAACTGTCTACAGAAAACGCCTCAGGTCCTCCTCAGTTTCAGCAGGCAGGGTTGTGTCATCTGCATTTTTTAAAAAAAAATAGATTGTTTTTGTTGTTTTATGCCATTAAGTCAGAGCCAACTCATGGCTGACTTTCAAGTTGATTTTCAGAGACTATAAATGGCACTGAGGAGATCGCCTATTTCTCCCTTGTGGAACTTCTGGTGCATTTGAACCCCCTATGTCTCTGGGTTGGCAGTGCAACTCCTTATCAGTAGTCCACCAGATCTCAAAATAGATTACACAAGGAAAAGAATTCTTAAAATTCTTATTTTCCTAACAAAGATATGCTACTCCAACATTGCCATGAAACACATTGACAAATTTCTTGATAAATACAGTAAATATTTGGGTGAAACAAAAGTGAAGTACTGTTTTTTCCTTTCCTTGCACTTTTTATTCATAAAATGTGTACTAAATGAACTATTGTAGTAGAATTCATTTAAAAATATTTTAGCATATGAATATTCTGTCGTAGTTCTCAGGAGCCTTGTTCACATAATTGGTTAAATGTTGACCTATTAACTCAAAAGTCACAGGTTCAAATCCATGAGCCACTTGGCCAGAGCCCAAACCACAAATCACAAATGAATGGAGTAATTATGATATATTCAAGTAATGGGATACTGTGAAGCACGCAGGAGCAATGATTTTGTATATTATTTCCCAGCTTGGAAGGGACTGGAGAGCATTATGCTGAGTGAACTAACTCAGTCCCACAAAGGTAAATATTGTATACAACCATCATTGTAGAATGAGTATAAGGATCCTAGAGGGGTGGGAGAGGCTGGAAGCAGACGGATAAGGAATTGCAGGGGGAGGTGGGTATTAATCACGGGGTTGTACAATTTGAGTAGTGGAAGGGTGCGGGAAATTGAAAGAATCTGTTCTCTAAAACATTGTATTCAAATTTTGTAAATAAATGAATATAAAATAAAAAATAAAGTGCAGCAGGAGAAAAAAAAAGTAAGCGAGGCAGCTTGCTCCTATAATTGGAGTTAGATCTACTGAACTACCTACTCTCTCCTTTTGGGTCAGTAGGAGAGAAAAAAATTATTAGGTGACCAAGTTTGTTTTGAGACACTTAGTAGTATCGTTCTCTTATACATTTTATGTTTAAAAAGTTTTCTCAAATATATATGTATATATTTAATATATGTTTTTAAATATATATATTTACCAAATATTAAAGACAATTATCTTTCAGAATCAACATAAAATTCACATTTATTTCTTTCTCCACAATTTCATTCATTAGCTCTGTGCTGAGCACATATTTATTCAATATGTGTGTCTGTTGTTTGGACACTCAGAGACCATTAGAAGGATTTTGGTAGTTGTTCTGTCAATGTCCTCACTTGGCTAAAAGGAAAACCCCTCCACTATTTTATAATAACTACAAATAAACACAAATAAATACAGGAGATATTTGCAAACAACAAATAAACACAAACTATTAAAACAGAGAAAAGTATTAAAGACTCTGCATACATATGTAAAAACAACATTAAAGAACATTATATGATTTAATGTTGAAAAAGTAAAATTACTAGAAAGTATGTAAATATGTATCATCTTGAGTGCGTCAGTGAAAGTGGATGGCTAGTGTGTAATGGATGAGTAAAGGCCTGTGTGGGAGGGAACATGTAGGTGGTTGGAAAGGAGCTAAGAGAAGAATGATAAATCTGTGTGGGAAGTAAGAAGGGAAATGCAACTGCAAGCTATGATCACAGTATACCCCTGGGAGAGACACCTCATTCTTCACTTATCCAGGGTAACAGCTTGGGTTTTGAGAGTACAGATATTTTTTTCTCACTTACTAAGGAAAAATACCTGTACCAAAATGTAAATGACATTCCACAACTGTCTGTGGGCAAGCAGTTGTTTAGAAATCTCATTTTTTTCACAAATTGGGTTTTTCCCTTAATTAAAGTGTTCAAGTCATAGAAATAAAAACAATAGCTTTCTTTTTTAAGTTGTTCATACTTGTTTATTTATGAAATTAAAATACATTTAGATTCTTCCAATTTCCCTCAACCTCCCATCAAATTGCACAACATTGTGATTAATCTCTCCCTCCCCCTGCACATCCTCATCCCTCTACTCCACCCTCCCGCACCCCCTTGGGTCCTTATACTTATTCTACAATAATGGTTTTATTCAATATTTATCCTTGTGGGATTTAGTTAGTTCACTCAGCATAATGCTCTCCAGTCCCTCCAAGTAAAGGTAATAGTTTACAAAACCATTGCTTTTGCGTGCTACATAGTATTTCCTGTGTGAATGTACCATAATTTCTCAAAAAGAATATGTAGAGGATACATTCTTAGAAGGGTTGTTGTAGCAAATGATATGTGCATTTGATATTTTGATGTTATTAAATGCCATTTAGACTCAAAGTGACCTTAAGAACACCTGAAAAAGCAAAAACAAAACAGACAATAGCACAAAAACACAATAGCTTTAATGAAATAAACTCATACTACAGAAGGATAGAGTTTCTGAGACGGTAAATCTATGTGGAAGAAAACTCTATCTTTCTGCCATGAAGCAAGTTGTTAACTTGAACTTTTGGTTAACAACTGTTTATGTTGCATACTATGCCACTATGACTCCTTTTGGGGTACATAGAGCCTCTCCTTACATTTTTCCTTTTTCATCAGTCAACATTATCTCCAGTAAGAGTAAAAGAAAGAGGACGTAGTTAAAAACTATTAGGAATAATTGAAATAGAAATAATTCCAGTGGAGGGCCTGTGTAAAATTGTAGAAATTCTTGTGTCTTTGTCAGTTCTGTGGCTACAGTGAGGCATAATGTAGTTGGTGCACTCTTAGACGTCAGCGATTTATAATGCAATCATAACTAATCTCCTTGAGAATCGATTAATAATTTGACTTTGTTTTCATGAAATCTGTTGTTAATTCTCTGCTACCTGTCTCCCAGGAACCCAGTTAGCTACCCTCTAATTGTACATCTCATCATACTTCATTTTCTTTAGACTATAGCTAGTCCAAAATTCAACATAATGATACATTTCTTTGAATTTCAGATGTGTTTTATTCATGTTTAAGTGTACATTATTGTCTATGTTTCCAAGTTTTTTAAAGGCAAATGAAATTATTTTGTGAAGTATTTTGAAGACTAGCACTAATATGTCGTCTTGGGGGTAGAAAGTAGCCAGGTTTTCCTCATAGACAATTTTGTATGAAGACAAATTCTCATATACCTCTCATTTTGTTGTTGTGTATTGTTGAGTCAGAACTAGCTTATAACTGACCCTCCACAGGGTTTTCAGAGACAGTTAATCACACTAGAGTTCCCATTTTTCTTCTGTGGAGCAGCTGGTGGATTCGAACCCTGTTTCTTTGGGTTTGTAGTGCAGTCACTAGAGCTCTCTATAACTCTCATATAACTGATAATTTTTCATGAGTTGGTCTTTGACAGCCAATTTATTGCCTCTTCTGTAACTGTGTTGCGATAGTCTACTGAAACATGGTAACTTCCTATTTCAGCAGAACAAAATTATTATTTCTGTTTACTTTCTTCATTTATTATTAAATCACATGCAACCACTAAGAAAGCTGGTCTTGCACTTTCTCAAAAAGTTCGAAATAGAAATACCCTTTGACCCACTAATTCTACTACTGATAATATAGTCTAAAGAAACCACAGCCACCACTCAAACAGATGTATGCACACCTATGTTTATTGCTGCATTATTTACAATAGCAAAGAAATGAAAGCAACTCAAGTGCCCACCAACAAATGAATGGATAGAAAAACTACAGTTTATTCACACAATAGAATACTATGCAGAACTGAAAAACAATAAACTCATAAAACATTACACAACATGGATGACCCTGCAGAACATTGTGCTGAGTGATATATCTCAATCACAAAAGGACAAATTCTGCATAATACCACTATTATAAACCAGGCCTGACGTGGGGAGTTGGAGGGAAAGTAGGAAAAGAGTGAATACATAATGAACATTTCATTGGTATAGATGAGGGAAAGAATTACTTAAAAGGAATATATGATTAGGCCTTATATACATGACAACATTCCAGAATAAGGGAGGAGCAAGGGAAAGAGAGAGAGAGGAAATTGTGCAACAGTGAATGAATATTTTTTTAAAAAAGAAAGTGAACTGGGAGGAGGAAGTAAGGAGGGGAAGGGAGGAAAATGTGCAAGAATGAATGAATGAATGAATGAATGAAAATAAAACTTTTCTAACATTAATTAAAATCACAGTAAAAAATAAAATTTAATCAAATGGAAATCTTTGAGTGTAATGAGCTTTAAAACCTAGTTGCTCTAAATGGATCCTTTTTTAACTTAATGAGGAGTTTAAACCTGGAAAAAAAATTTCTGTATTGCAAATTAATAATGTCGTTTATTTCCATTGAGTCAAGCACGGCTCATAGTGATCTTATGAACAAAAGACCTGAACCTTGTTCTATAACTATCATCACTTTTCTAAGTTCATAGAATTTCCAGAGGCATGTTGTTTAGGAAGTGGGTACCACTCCTGCTTCCATTTGAAAATAGGTAGAAAAGTTTGCTTTCTTATTATGGTAAGAGTAATAAAGCAAATTTTTGCTCATATTTTGACAAATGAATGATATTATTATTTATTATTCAGTTGTGGATTCAAAAACATTGAAACTATACTTGACCAAGCTTCAGAGTCTCTAAAAATGCCTTGAAATATTTTGGAGTTAACTATATAGAAAATATAAAAATCTTTCAATAAAGCAAAGCTTTGCCACTCAGTGTCACTCTTGAATTCAAAGCTTAAGTACTTTATTGCTAAAATATTGAAATGATTTAAAGTGGAATTCTCATTGGATCTCTTTCAGTTGTAGCAAAGCAGAAATTATTGAGTGAAAAATGAGAAAGGGAAATATTGTAAAACCATCATTCTTTTACTGTTCCATTGGCCCGACTAATCTATATTTCTACATAAATTAAACATGTTTTAATTATTTCTGATAAGCCAGTAATCTCTTATTTTCAAAACGCTTAGCATTTTCTCTTCACACTTAGTCATATTGTCTAATATTACAGGATTGAGAAAAAAATACTCAACAGACATTTATTCCGACCTCTAAACAGAGCATCACTTCTACAATGTTTCTGACCAGTCTTTACCTCTAAGTATATGTTACCATAGTCTGTTACTGCATAAGTCCTCTGACTATATTTTTTAAAGGACCAAATTGTTTGAACTTGTCTGGAAGTTAAATCTTCTCGTGTTTTTATAAATTTGCTTATCAGAACAGAGCAAGGAAACACTGCATGGTTCAAAATTGGGAAGGGTGTATGCCAGGGATGTGTCCTGTCTCCATACCTTTTCAACCTGTATGCAGAACAGATTATCCAGGAGGCTGGGCTCTATGAGGAGAAATGCGGCATCAGGATTGGTGGAAGATATATCAACAATCTGCATTACGCAGATGACCCAACCCTGCTTGCTGAAACTGAGGAGGACCTGAAACGCTTGCTGCAGAGGGTTAAGGACTTCAGCCTCCAATATGGATTGAGGTTCAATGTCAAGAAGACAAAGATTCTCACCACTGGACCAATTCGCAGCATCAGGATGGATGGTGAAGAGATTGAGATTGTTCACAGCTTTTGTTTGCTTGGCTCCACAGTCAACACTCTTGGCACCAGTAGCCAGGAAATTAAAAGACGTATTGCCATGGGAAAGTCTGCTGTTAGGGACCTCTCCAAAGTACTGAAGAGCAATGGTGTCTCTCTGGAGACTAAGGTGAGTCTGATACAGGCCATGGTCTTTATGATCACTTGTTATGTGTCAGAGAGTTGGAAAATGACTAAGGAGGATAGAAAGAGAATTGATGCCTTTGAGCTATGGTTCTGGAGAAGAGTATTGAGAGTACCCTGGACTGCTAGGAAAACAAACAGATTCATCCTGGAGAGGGTTAAACTTGGCTGCTCCTTGGAGGCAAGGATTTTGACGCTCCATCTGACATACTTTGGACATGTTGTAAGGAGAGACCCATCCTTGGAGAGGGACCTCATGCTTGAGAGGGTGGCGGGACAGCGCAGGAGAGGAAGGCCCTCTAAGGGGTGGATTGATTTAGTGACTGGGATAATTGGGATGGGAGTGTCAGAGACAGTGCAATTGGCACAGGACAGAGCAGAGTTTAGGGCTGTTGTACATAGGCTCGCTATGAGTCACAAGTGACTCAACGGCACATAACAACAACAACAACAACGACATATTTATAAATGCTTTTGTTGGTGGAATTAAGAGTTTATTAAAAAATAAGTTTCCTAGCCATTTTCTGACTTTGCTATATGGATGGGTGGGAATATGGGGCGAGGATGTGTTAGCCTGTCTTCAAGGGGAATGCCTACTCTCATCAATGTGCAAGAGGATTAGCTAAGTTAGGCATTAAATTGAGCTGATGGAGCAGCAGAAAGAGTATCTTCCCCACCATGAAAAGAGCAAGAAAGAGAAAATAGTGTGTCTTTTGGAGCCTGAGATTCTTGTGCCAGATAGACTAGAAGAGCCTATCGGAACAGCAGCCATAGCAGACACAGTGGAGGACCAGAGACCTGATACAGGATGGGACCTGGGGGTGCCTACTCCATTAGGACCAGAACCTTTGCATAAGTTCATTGGACAATTGGGGGTGAGGGTGGGGCATAATTTGCAAAACTGAGAACTGTGTAACTCTGGCCTAACATTAAGAGGTTCCAGGCTTAGGTGCCTGCTGGCACCTCATTGATGCGCACAATCATCATTCCAGTTTATGGAGTTGGTTTGACTCAGAATAGACTCAATGCCAGTGGTTTAATTTGGGTTTATATCTGAATATAATGATATCACAAAAGTAGTAACATTTGATACATGACATAATTAAATTGGAAATAGAATCTCAGTTATTTTGGTTAATGGTCCTGCAAATATTTTCAAAAACCTGTTTTCTCTTCTTTTACCTATCCTTTTTCAAACTCAACATCCCACCTTATTCAATTAACCTTTAAAGCCAGATTTTTCTCTTCGTGATCACTTGAAGACTTCCCTTTACACACTACAATGACTTTAAGTGTAGGTCATCCAGAGCAGAATTCAATGGCAAATACAATATTCCGAAACCTTTTCTGCATATCTTCGTCAATTTCACTCTTCTGAATTTTCTCATATGTTCATTGCCCACCATCTAGAATTCTATTGCTTCTCCAAAATACAGCCTTTTTAAAAAAATCAAGTATAAATTAGTAATACAGAGATCAAAGAAATACTTTCTTTACATGATTTATTGGTCCCAGTTCTCTAGTTAAAGACAATAGGGGTTACCTGAAATAGCCATTTGCAACTGACCTCCTCTTCCCCATATACTAGTATTTTTGTTATCAGATTCAGTATCAAATAAAAATTCCTTTGAGAAAGGAATAATTAGTTTACCTGATAAGTAAATATGTTGCTGTTGAAATATGACAGGCATATAGCATTGCAAAGAATAAGAGTGTTTGTTTCAATGTTGAGTAGCTCACAGGTTCTGCCCTAATATTTAATGTTTGTATTTTGTATTTTCCAAATTTGATAATAGGAAAATGTGGTCAAATATTCAGAACAAGATTTTAAATGATGTGAGAATCATTTTAATCTCCCTAAACTTTAATGTATATTTTAGTTTGATTTCTTGAAGGTTTTTATTGAGTCCATTGTACTTTTATATGATGATCCTTTAAATAGACTTATTAAAAAACTCACAATACTGAATAAACCCAGATTCTTACCTTGACCTCTTATTCCTCATACAGATTTATTCAATTTGTTGTTTGGAAACTGGAAATGTCAGACATTTCAGAAGGATTTGTACTTGACATTTTCAAAAACAACAAAGTTCATCTAAAAAAAAAATTCAAGAACATTTTGTTCGGAAATAGCATCTCTCTTTGGAATGAAGGTATTTAGTTGCACCAGACACTGGTCATTTGACATCCCTAAAGTTAAAGAACAAGTATTCCCAGGTGGAAAAATCTTTGACTGATCATTCTGGACCACATTTTTGTTCTGTTCTTTCCACTTGTAGCTATTGTCCATCACAATAGGATAACCTGTGCTTACAATATCCATGTAGATGATTATGAAGAACCATGATCCACAGTTAAATATGATTATTTTCGGTATTCTTGTGGTGTTAGCCTAAAAGTTGGCTCCCTCCCTGCCAACAACAACAGTTAGTCCCCTCTGGTTTCCAACTACCTTAACTACAGACACATGGACTTGCAAATTATCAACAGCTGTGGGACTAGGATAAGAGAAAGAGTCCTTCCCACACTATATGGCAAGACTTGGGGTGACCTCACCCTGCTGCTGGAACAAGATTTGGGGCAAGCAACACTTGTGATAGCAAGAATTAAGGGATATTGGAGCAAGACCCTGATGAGAGCAAGACTCAGGTGATGGTGGTGGAGAGACTGTGGCATTGCTGTGGAGAAACTGTGGCAAGGTGTGACCTGATATTTTTTGCATTTGTGCTAGTCAAAGATTGTTGGATCCTTGAAGGAGAAGCTGACTTATAACTGTTCTGAGGCAAACCTTACTGAATGTTTTGGATTTGACTGCTGAACTGAAACCACAACCTTGGACGAAAACCTGGACTTGTATTGGGTGATGTCCTTTGTCTTTCCACTCTCCAATTTACTTCCCTAATATACCCCATTCGCAGTACCTCAGCTCTGAGTATGCAAGTCAACAATGAATAAATAAACCCCCTTGCTGCTGGTGTAGCTCAAGAGGCACTGCCAGGCTTGTTATGGGCACTTTATCTGCTTTCTTCTCTGGGGTGGTAAGAGGCTAGTCTTACTCCCTATGGCTCTCTCAGAGAGATGGTCATGGCCCTTTGACTCCATGTGTCATTTCCTCTTAATTAGACAACATTAATGAACTATAAACCAAAAAAGAAGAAAGAGATATTCTCTCTGAAGACTTTACCATTAAAATCTGGAAGTTTTCATAAAACTTGAGATTTATCTGGTACTGAAAAGTCTTCCCTGGCTTCTGTATTTCTTTCCTTCTCTGCCTATCTTCTTTCTTGACCACTTTTTTTTAAAATAAAAATTTTATTTTATACTGGTTTACTTGCAAAGTTCATAAACATTGTTTTTCACACCACATTTCCCCCTTTTCTTTACCCACTCCTCCCTTTGTCCAACAAATTGTGCATCCCTATGATTACTCCCTTACCCATCCTCACCCCTCTGGTCCTCCCTCCTCTCCTTGGATCCTCATACACATTTTGCTATTTATCTTCTATTTCTACATTAATGGTCTTGACTACTATGATAATCTATGTATTAGTCAACCGACTTTTAAATTTTTATTCTACACTTCAAATCAGAGTGAACTGCTTTGAGATAGATTCTCACTACTACTGTTTACATTTAAAGATGAATTGTTTACATTTATTGGTGAATGTCTGAAAAAAATTATATTATCGTTGAACAAAAATGGATCAATATTCTCTTACATTATAGTCTATTCTTCCATTTTCAGTACTCTCATTTTCATGCCACTTAATTTTTTCATCTTTTCTTTAGGAAAGATGTTGACTTTTTGGTACCATATAGGTATTTTTGTCAGTAGAACACCACGCTTAATAATATCTTTTCTTTAATGTGTTATTTTATTATTTTTTTAAAAGATTTCAGAGGATCTAAAATTTACTCATTACTGTTTAGTTAACACTAACTTGAAGCTGACAGTCCATTGGTTTTTTGTCTGTAAGTCACAAGGGAGGAGATTATCCATCTTTATCCTGAGAAGCACAGGTGGATTTGAACTGTCAAAGAACATGACTCATTAGTGATGAACCAGTGGAACTCCCCGTAGGATATAATTTAGAGTATCTCAAGGTAATAGCCTCAGAGAGCCTTTTGGTCTCAACTGGCCCAGTAAAAACTTTTTTTTTTTAAAAAACTTTTAAAAAAAGTTTTGCTCTTCCCCATATCCCCCTCCTCTTTTCTATCAGAATGTATTTATATGTATTTATTGTGGCCTTAGTTTTAAAAGTAGACAATATTATACAGGCACCATCTGGTTTTTCAAGTCTGAAGGAAAATGAGGAAGTGGCTCATGTAAGTTAGTAACTGTAGGCTAGTTTGTTTGAGACTTTAGCTACTTTTTTTACTCTTCCTGAATAGAGATAAATAGTTTTATCATAGGTGGTTTAACATGACCTTTTAAGATCCCAGTTGCTATTCCGTTCACTAGAATGCAGGGCATGAATTTTGTGAACTACAGTATGCTCGTCAGTTGAGTTGTCCCATGAGACTAAGGTTCCATGTATCAAACATAGGAAAGCAGTATCACAAACTCTTTAGTTATATCTGAGAAGATACATGACTTCCATAAATGTATGTTCTTTTATATATTACATTTATGAACACACACACACACACACACACAACTTGAATCAGAGTGTTGTTCAGTTTTTTAATAAAAAGAATGATTCTTAGACATAATGTAATAGCCAATACAGTGCTCAGTATTGACTGCTAGTATCAACAGACTCTAACCTAGCATCTCACTCTTACTCTAGAGGGCGGCATGGATGAGAATACTGAGCTGTAGACATACACTTTATATGTCTTTGTTAAGTAGAAAGAGCTTTGTGCCAGTGTAAGGTCTCTTATATAACTGAGATATTGAATCTTTTATTTTGATGGTTGACCTTACTTCACCTTGATATCAGACAACTTTATAATACCTGGCATCCTGCTGGCCTTGAGCTTACTTAAACTTGTCACATGACTCCTACTACCCCTTGTTTCCCAAGTGTCCACCTTTCTACCTTACTTCTCAACTGTCTTGATGTGACACTCTCAGAAGACAAATTGCATTAAATTGTGGTGAGAAACTGTTTTATTTTTCCTTTACTGGGAGATTGACCATGAGGATAACACATTTGTACTTCATATGTCATCTTAAATCTCTGAAAGTATTGAAAATCTTTAAGAGAAATAAAAAACATATCCCTCTCCCCCAAATTATAGTAGATTCTGAATACAATAAGCTGTTTTGAGAATTACCTTAGAAACTGTATTTACCTGGCAACTGGTATCAAGTAGTCATGCTCTGTTCCTGAGATTTGCAGGTGCACTCATTTGTTCTGTCGTATCTCAACCAGTTCCCCTTAATAAAGCTGCTATTCCTAGCATTTGTGTAACTTCTTATCTGCTCTCTGGTTGAAGGAGGTGTTAGTGAAAAATTAGCATGTATACTAACTCAAAGGAGGGTTTGTCAAGGAACAATGGAGGTGGATGTTTGCTATATAAGCAGCCTTATAACTCAAGTGAATTTAAGAAGTTTTAAAATATACTAGCTTGCTTCCTTGTGTCAGTCAATCTGACTGGTTGTGAAACATGCCAAATAGCATTATCACTGATTTATCACACTCTCGATATAAATATCCAAGCACAGTGAAATACAGAACTGAGGCACTTCAGGCACATATATAAAAATAGACTTGAAGCATATTAAGTCAGAATTAACCTAAAAATGCCACTGCTTCCCACTTTATAATACAACAAAGTCACAATTCTGTATTCTGTTAACTTGACAACCATAGCATCAGATAAGTTTTGAGATGTCCCTCTGAGGATAGCAGGGACTCAATTCTCCAGAATTATCTCTTAGGTTTGCTCTATTTGGGGCTCTCTGCTTCCCAAATCAGGAGAACCTGAGCAATACCCACTTTTGATGTACTCTCATGGTTCTGAATCTTTGCACGTGAAGCTTCTTCTGCCTGGAGACTTCCCCCAAGTCAATAGTAGCTTTAGGAGTACCTGAGTGCTGCAAATGCTAACAAAAAAGCTAAACACTTGAATCTACCTAGAATTGATTCAAAGACCTAGAGACCTAATTCTGAAAAACCAGCCCTTGAAAACCCTGTGGACCACAAATACTCTGACTCACTTGGGTCACCATAAAGTGGAGTTGACTGGATAGAAACAGATAAAAACTAAATTAAAAAAAAATAAAAACTGCTTTGTCTGACTCGATCTATTTTTTCAAGTTGCAACTAGAATGTGTGTCCTTAGAAAGTGTTTTGTAAAAATGTTTTTCTATTTTATGATGGTTTACTTACAAAATTCATATACATTTTCACACCACAACTTTCCCCTTTCCTTTATCCACCTCTCTCTCCACTCATCAAATTGTGCAACCCTATGATTGAAATCACACCCCCTTGCCCATCCTCACCCGTCTGCTCCCCTCTCTTCTACTTAGATCCTCATACTCATTCTACAATGATAGTCTTATACAATATTTGTTTTTATGATTCTGAGTTAGTTCATTTAGGACAATGCTCTTCAGTCCCTCCCAGATTAGGTAGTAATTTACAAAATCATTGCTCCTGAGTGCTGCATAGTATTCCATTGTGTGAATGTACCATAATTTCTCAGTTCATTCCATTGTGGTTGGACATTTGGGCCGTTTCCATGGTCTTGCTAGGTAGAACAATCTTTAGAGGGTCTCATTCATCAATTTTTGCCTCTTCAGATTGTGCGTTTATGGCTGTATTTGGTAGTCTCTTTATACCGTAGACTAGGCCTTCTAAGTGCGATCCCAGGTTGTCTCTGATGAACTTTATGGTTTCGGATTTTATTCCCAGATGGAAGAATAACAAAGGCATAACCCCGGATGAGAAGGACTGATGAAGTGACTGGGGGAATGGAGGTAGCTGTGTCAGAGTCATTGAGACTGGCCCAGGACAGGGCTGGTTTGTGAGCTGTTATACATTCGGTCACTATGAGTTGCAGGTGACTCAATGGCATATAACAACAACAACAACAACAACAACAACAACAACGAGAGAGTGGGAACCGACTCATAGCTGAACTTCTGATGGGTTTTCAGAGGCAGTTACTAGCATGGGAGGAGATTGCTCATCCTTTTCCCACGGAGCAGCTGGTGGCCTGGAACCGTGTGCCTTCGGAATTGTTGCCCAGCTTCTTGTCACTTAATTCACAAAATTCTACACTCTCTTCATGTATTGTCTGTTTTTTCAGTTTGGGCTTTTCCAAAATGGTTCAAAACACTTGCATACATGTGGATACTGAATCTTCATATACATTATATAATATGATTTTTCAATATCTTTCTCATTCATCACAAGCTCCTTAGAAATATTTATTTTAGTGACGTGACTTGCCTTGTTAAATCTTTGTTTTAAATCCAAAGATTATTTCACTCAAATTATTGTTAGGTGCCATCAAGTCAACTATGACTCATAGCGACCCGATGAACAGCCGACCTGAAACCTGTCCTATCCTGTGCTGTCTTCATCATCTCTGAGACAGTAGAGCCCATTGCTGAAGTCACAGTGTCAGTCCATCTCGTTGGGTGTTGTCTTCTCTTTAGCTGACCCTCCACCCTTCCAATCATGATGTCCTTCTCCAAGGACGGGTACGTCCTGGCAGTATGGCTGCTAAACAATAGTCTTCTTGAGTTAGTGCTGCTTCATATTCAGAGCACAGCAGAAATAGGTACCAAATTAAAAAATATTGAATGAAGGAAGGAACAAAATGTTTGCTCTTCACACAGTAATCTTTTATTTCTAGATATCTCTGTCACAAAAGACTTAGAGTTGTAGCAAAGATCTGTCTGTAAAGATAGCTATTCAAAGCCTTGAAACAGTTTTAAAATATCTAAAAGTTGCTCATTAAGACATTGTTTATCATAGTAAAAGATGGAAATAATTCCGGTGGTTTAACCCCATTAGTTAATTATAGTAAAAGTTGATAAAATATTATTTAGTCGTTAGTAATTATTGGTTTTTCAAATATCACAAACCTTCATTTTCAAAGAACATGGAAAATACTCAAAATATGACACTAAATTTTTAGAAATTATCATAAAAAATGTAGCATTTAATTTTTCTACAAAATATATTTCTTTATGTCTACAAGGGTTCCTGGTGGTACAGCGGTAAAGGATTCTGATGATAATTTAAAGAGTGGAAGTTAGAATCCAGAAACCACTCCTTGGGAAGATGTAGCAATCTTTCCTAAAGATTACAGCCTTGGGACCTCTGTTCCATAAATACCAAATAAATTCTATTGAGTTAATGAAGAAACAGAATGTCCTTTCTAACTTAGTAATCTTTCACTCCTTTTACTCTATCTAGAAGGTTTCCATGAGTTGGAATTGACTTACCATTGGATTTGGTTTTGGCTTTATTTATATCTACATTAGTCAAAGCTTGAAAGGAAAAATACATTATAGTTATCAGTTACTTCCTGTGCATTGTGTGTAACTTCATTTATTTCTTAATACTTGTTTCTGCATTATTTTATTGGCAGGGGGATAAAAAGGCAAGTTTAGGGTCGAACTATTTCTATTCTCCTCAGGCAATATGAGGAAACAGATTAAAATTTTGCTAAAAGAGCAGAAAGCAGTCAAGGCAGAGAAGCTAATAAAACCAATTATGAAGCATTCATAGTCACAGAGGAAGAAATAGAAATAAAATGACAGGAAAAAGTTGACATTCCAGGAATTAAGTTGACAGTGATTACAATCATGAATAAATAAATTTTGTGATTTAGCATATAGATTAATTATTGTGGCATTGGTAAAATTACGGTCTTGCCAGTTTTATTGTGTAGGGAAGGATAATGAAGAGACATGACTGTAATTTCATCCAGAAAGAATAAGAATCCAGTGAAATGATAAAACTCATTATTGCCAGTGTTTTTAAACTGGGTATTTCTTAAGGCTTCTCTGTCCCAATTTCTGTCTACAGGGTTTGTTCAGTGTTTGAAGTTGTCTAATTAGGATTGTCTCCTGTGAGTTGATGTTTTCCCCAAGAAGGGAGGTTGGAAAACATGTACTGACCTCTTATAAAAACATTGTACAAAACCTCCATACTCTAGTTCAATACACAGCCGTGTGGGGACTTAAAGTCTGCAGGTGTGCGGTGTTGAAAATGTAGCAGCTGGCCTAAAGGCATTGTCAGTTTGCCAGGTATCTCTCCACAAAAGCCAAAGTCAGTGGGTCAGGCCACGGTCAATACTGAATCAGTGGCATTATTCATAGCAGAAATGAGAGATGATGTGTAGGTAAGAAATCAGGAGTGAACTGCAGTACCAATAGCCAGTGCTATTGATTTTCTGAATTCCTGCTCATGCTGCCAAATTCTCCTTTCTCTTGAGTGAAAAGAAGAGAGATCTCTATGCGAGGGACACATGTCCATGACTGGTACCTAAAGGAGAATGATTAAGATCAAGACAGAAGCTGTATCTAAGCTATGTTGCTTCATGGTCTTTGTGAGGATTGAAAGAGCTAATGTATGTAAAATACCTACATCAGTATCTGGCATATAGAACAAGCTCATTGTGAAAGTAGTTACTATTATTCAGTATTATTAGGAAACGCCATGGAAATCTATTAACCCAACTGCACATTGCCAGTAATCCTATCTGCCAGTGGGTCCAATGGAAAAAGGCAATCTCTGTCTATGAGGTATATCTTTGGAAAGTGGATGAAGGGTGACTATACATCAGGACTAAGTGGCAGTAAATTTGAGGGGTTTTCTATTAGGAAAGGGAGAAATAATACTGGATGGATAAAAATCACTTGAGAATTTTACTGATAAAAGAGAATGCAGATGGAACTTTTCAATGATGAAGGCTTTCATCTCAGGTGGGGAATGTCAACATCAACATGCATTCTCAGGAAGCAAAAGGTCAAGATGCAAACAATTTGTTCCCAGGAAGGTTGTGTATAACCAAATTAGCTGGCATCTCTCACCTAGGAAGTAAAATTCACTCTCCTTAGCCAAGTGGCTGACCTTTACATTTCAAAGGATTCCAAGACTGAAGCAGAATCCATTATTAACCCCTACCTTTCCTTTGTTCTTTAGACATAAAAACCTCTAGCTCCATGGAGACAGCTGACTGCTTTGTATTTTTTTCCTCACCACTGCTCAGCTCTAGCTGTATTATTCCTCAGTAAAACTTTTCTGTTATGTCTAACAGTATACTGTTTTATTCTTTGATGAGAGTTCCTGGGCTTTACCTAAGATTTTGGATTGGTACTCCATGTTGTACATTTATGTCTTTAAAATAGGTGTTATACATGGATTACAACAGCCTAACAGTACAAAAAGATGTGGCATCTTTGGAATAGTGATAGTCCTATAAAATACTTTAAATTATTGACAGGAAATATTCATTGAAGATTGAGGTAAAAAAATGACTGTAAGAAATACAATTTATCCTGAGAATTGGAAATCTAAATTTGAATGTTTCAGAAAGAAAGTGAAAAAGGAAAGAGAATAACATTGCCTGAATTTACTTTAAATTAATGACTCAAAATTAGTTACACATCAAAATGTTATGTATGTCCTTAAACAATAATACTTGAAAATATTTTATTTAATTGTTCTGGCATTTCTAGGTGATTTTAGCATGCAGTTCAGACTAAGAAACACTACCTTAATTTTAAAATGCTAAAGCTATTTTAGAACTATTCTTTCTCTCTGTAATGTCTTTTTCCTCATCTTTCATTTACTGACTTAACTTCTAATTCTTCTTTGTTGAGAAACTAAAAGCAGTCAGAAGAAGAAGTAATCATTCTGAATCAAGTCTAATCTGTAAGATCATATTCTTAGTTGGTACCTTCTTTTCTGTTAAAGAGGTTGAACTGTCTGTTCCTTTAATTAAGACCAGCTCTTTCTGTGTATACACTAGATAACAAATTCCTCCAAAAGCTCAATAACTCCACTCCTACAGTTGTTCCCTATTATCTTGCTTATTAGTTATCTATATTCATTACTAATAGTAAAATATTTGTATTATACTTTGTACCTTAATGATGTGTGACTCACAGTAATGAATGTTGAGGTTCCAGAGGACAGAAAGCATGGCTGTGATGATTAAGATTATATAATGAGTAGGCTCATTCCTCTAGGTCGTACAGCCCTGGAATGTCCACTTGCTGTACAGAGGTAACTTGTGGTTCCTGTGAGGCTGAACACTGACAATGATGTGTCAAATGCGTTAATGGCTGGTTACTCCTGGTGGACAGTGTTGGGTGAAACTCCCCGATTAAAACAAGCTTGGAAGCAGGAGCAGGAGCGGCATCCACTTCCATAATAACTTGCCTCCAGAAACCCTTTGAACCTGGAGAGAGGATGAGAGACACACAAGTGTTGAGGACTGTCTTTCATAGGGTCGCTATGAGTCACCTGTGACTTGACAGCACTTAACAACAACAACAACAATGAGTAAGTTATTATTTTTAATAATTTGTCAGTTTTGTAACAATATCACTTGCCAGTTATGTAATGATGTAACCACCTTCTATTTTGTGATCTGACATAGTCTTCTTCCATTTTTACGTATGGTGATTTTTATACAATGACTTGGTCTTTCGGAAATAACCAAGTTAGTAAGTCAGGAGTGTGACTAATTTAAAACATGTTATTATATATCATATTTTTAAATATGATTTATATCTGTGCTTCATTGACTATCTAAAGGTGTTTGACTGTGTGGAGCATAACAAACTGTGGCTGACTCTGAGAAGAATGGGAATCCCAGAAAACTTGATCGTGCTCATGAGAAACCTGTACTTTGACCAAGAGGAAATCGTCAGAACAGAGCAAGGAAACACTGCATGGCTAAAAATTGGGAAGGCCGTATGACAGGGATGTGTCCTGTCTCGATACCTTTTCAACCTTTATGCAGAACAGACTATTCAGGAGGCTGGGCTCTATGAGGAGGAATGTGGGGTCAAGATTGGTGGTAGGTCTATCAACAATCTGTGCTATGCAGATGACACAACCCTGGTTGCTGAAACTGAAGAGGACCTGAAGCGCTTGCTGCAGAGGGTCAAGGACTGCAGTCTCCAATATGGATTGAGGCTCAATGTCAAGAAGACAAAGATTCTCACCACTGGGCCAATTGGCAGCATCAGGATGAACGGTGAAGAGATTGAGATTGTTCACAGCTTTAGTTTGCTTGGCTCCACAGTCAACACTCTTGGCACCAATAGCCAGGAAATGAAAAGGTGCATTGCCATGGGAAAGCCTGCTGTTAAGGACCTCTCCAAAGTACTGAAGAGCAATGGTGTCTCTCTGGAGACTAAGGTTCATCTGATTCAGGCCATGGTCTTTGCAATCACTTGTTATGCATCAGAGAGTTGGACAATGACCAAGGAGGATAGAAGGAGAATTGATGCCTTTGAGCTGTGGTGTTGGAGAAGAGATTGAGGGTACCATGGTCAAACCGGGCGGCTCCTTGGAGGCAAGGATTCTGAGGCTCCGTCTAACATACTTTGGACATGATCTAAGGAGGGATCGGTCCTTGGAGTGGGACATTATGCTTGGTAGGGTGGAGGGACAGCGCAGGAGGGGAAAGCCCTCTTTGAGGTAGATTGATTCAGTGACTGGGGTAATTGGGATGGGTGTTTTTGGAGACGGTGCAATTGGCAAAGGACGAGCAGAGTTTATGGCTGTGTACATAGGGTCGCTAAGAGTTGCAAGTGACTCGATGGCACATAACAACAACAACAACAACATCTTTAAATAATTGTCTTGTGCCACATCTACCTCCTGTTTTATTTCTTGTTTTCAAATTTGAATAAAACTCCTTGAACTGATTACGTGGCTTTTAATACCAGATGTATTCACTGATTACATTTGTTTTATTATATCTCTAATTTCAAAGTTCACCATTATTTGTAGAATCATATGTGCTTTAATGGTGAGTTGCTTTAAAAATAATAGCCTCTGAAAACTTTAGGGGTCACAACAAAACATTGTCTATTCAATAGTTTTGGATAAGTCATCAGAAGGGGGTTAATTGTTATATAAAGGCATCATATTTGAGAAAGTGATTAAATGCATTGACACAATATCCAAACTAATGGACTGGAACATACTGGCAATTATGGAGATGATGCAGGACTGGGACGTGTTTCATTCTGTTGTACTGTTTTGCCAAGGGTCATAGTCAATTCGATGGCAGCTGTTAAAACATTTCAGCCACCCAGGGGATAGCAATGTCTAACTTGCACTAATTCTACAAGGAAGAAGAGTCTCCTTCAACAAGTTCACAGTTTGAAATTGATTCCTGTGAGGTGAGACATGCTTCTGTCAGTTCTAACAACAACCTTGCCTCCTATAGTTTTCAGGGTTCTGCTATTGTTGTATTTGTTGATGTTGTTTATGTTGGGTACCATTGAGTTGAATATGACTCATAACTAACTTATGAACAAAAGATCTGAACCCTGTTCTATGCTTTGTTATCCTCACACTTTCTCATACATAAGAGCCCATTTCACAGTCACCATGCCAATTCACCTGGCTGAGGGTCTTCCTTTCCGTCACCAACCCTCCACCCTTCCCAGCATCATGTCCTCCTTCAAGGAACAGAACTTCCTAGCAATATGCCCAAAGTGTGTGAGATGAAGCCTCATAATTCTTGCCTCCAAAATGCGCTCTGGTCGCACCCTCTCTAAGGCCTACCTGTTTGTTCTTTCAGCCATCCATAGGATGTTTAGTGCTTTTCTCAAACACTACAGCTCAAAGGCATCAATTCTTTTTCTGTCACCCGTTCTCATTGTCCAGCTCTCAAATGCAGAACAAGTGATCAGAAGGACTATGGCCTGAATAAGATACACCTTACTCCTTAAACTGACATTATTATTCTCAGTCATCAATAAGTACCATCAAATTGTACCTGTCAACAGCTCCATCTTACTTGAATCCACAATTAACACCCTTGGTATGAGCAGTCAGGGAATAAAGAGATGCATTGCACTGGGAAAACCTACAGTCAAGGACTTTTCTAAATTATTGAGGAGTAGTGATGTCAGTTTCAGGGCTAAGGTATGTTTGATTAAGACCATAGTCTTTCCAATTACTAGTGATTCATCCAAGACCTGGACAATGAATAAGGATGACAGAAAGATAATTCATGCCTTTGAGCTGTGGTATTGAGAAGAGTACCAAACATCCCACACACAACCAAGAGAATGAATAGATATGTCTTGGAAAAGGTACAGAGGGAGTGCCCTTTGGAGGCAAGAATGATGATACTTCACCTCATATACTTTGGACATATTGCTTGGAGAGGGACATGATGTTGGGAAAGATGGAGGGTCGACAAAGGGGAGGAAGACCCCAATCTGGTGGATTGACTCGGGGACAGCTGCAGTGGACTCTTGCGTAGCAGGAAGTGGTACAGGACAGGAGTAAGTTCAGATCTATTGTTCATAGGGTCTCTATGAGTCATACTTGACTCGCCCCTAACAACAACAACCACCATCAAATTGGAATTTCCTCATAGCTGACATAATTCTTTTGTTAGGACAGCTTCTTCCTAGGTGCACTCTGAGGTCTCTCTCTAATCTACAGCCAGAACTACTTCATGGCTCTGGGCCAATGTTATAAAATTATTTTGTTATTATGTGCTGTCAAATCTATTACAACTTATAGTGACCGTATGAACAATGGATATGGACCTTACCTTATCCTGTGCCATTCTCATGATCTCTGATATGTTTGAGTTCTGTTAACTTTGGTTTCCTTCCAAAACCAAGCATGGACCCACACACGCACACACACTCTCTCTCTCTCATTGGTACCATACTATTATCCTTATTGGCAAGATTTTTAAAGCTAATGGGACACCAACACCCTACATCAGTATAGCTTTACTCAGACATGTGAGAAAAGCCATAGCCAATGACTGGAAACACCACAGTGAATAAGCCACATATCACAGCTGTCAACTATAATATCAAAGATACATTTTAGACAACCTTTTCCACTTTCAAATTCTGAACTCTTTTTCCACCCCAAATATTCTCTTTGCCCAGTCTATTCTACGTATGTTCTTCCAGTTGCTAATGTAGTATCTTAGAATTACCCATTACATTTCTCATTCTCTAACATTCAACATCCAATCCATTAGCAATTTTTTAAGTGAGCAAAACAAGTGAAAGAGGTTTATTAAAATGACAAAATAGAGGTATAGTTGATGAAAGGTGGTAGTAGGCTGTGAAAAAGACAGAAAGAAGTAAAGGACTTTTGAAAAGTTAGAGGTTGAGCTAAATGTCAAGAGCATTCTCCCAGTAGAAAAAAGAGATTTTGGTGGGTATTGTTCTAATTGGCTCTTAGTCTCTTGAGACTGGGCCATTCTGGGTGTCTAAGATTTCTCACTAAGATGTCTTTCCTAGCCAATTATTAATTGTTCATATTGTGCTGAAGAATTTATCATATTAAGGAAAGAGGATTAGGATGAGATACAAGCCCCACCCTACTAGAAGCTTATATAAGCTGACAGGCCCTCAGAGCTGGCAATTCTTCTTTTTGAAATGCTTGCTCACCTGGGACTTAGCATCCAGCTGCATCCAGCCTGGTCCATTGCTCACAGTCTCTGTGCCACCATATTGCATCATCAGAGTCACAATCCAGCTGTGATACAATTTTCAGTCTGGAGGATCCTGGCCCATCACTCATTAGTTTCTGCAAAATTGCCCTGCATATCTACAGACACATATCAATCCCCTGATGTGTGTGACTCACTGGAAGACTTTCCATCAAGCCACAGAACCTAAGGGACAAGGAGCTAGTTGACCTTCTGGTGGGCTTTCAGATGCTGTAAATTACATGGGAAAAGATTCACCACTTTCTGTTTTGGAGCAACTGGTAGATTTAAACTGCCTGCCTTTTGTTAGCAGCATAACTCCTTCCCATTATGCCACTACTTAAGGAAAAATAGGGATTGTTGAGATCATAGCAGCAAATGAGTTAGACAAGAGAAAATAGCAGAGATGAGGCTCAGGGTAAAGAATGCCACCTTTTGATTTTCTACCGAGAGGACGTAAAGTCATTGAAGAAGATGGAGGTTGAAAGAGGGTCAGAGACTTGCAGTATCATAGATGCAAAGGTAAGAAGACATTTCAAAGGACTGATTATGCAGTTGAAATTGAAAAGGATGAAAAATAAATAGAAGACGTTGTTATGTGCCGTCGAGTCGCTTGCGACTCATAATAACTGCCCTCATACAATAGCCCTAAACCTTGCTCTGTCCTGTGCCAATCGCACTGTCTCTGACATTCCCATCCCGATTACCCCAGTCACTGAATCAATCCACCTCATAGGGGGCTTTCCCCTCCTGCACTGTCCTTCCACCTTCTCAAGCATGATGTCTCTATCCAAGGATCCATCCCGCCTCACAACATGTCCAAAGTATGCCAGACAGAGCCTCAGAATCCTTGCCTCCAAGGAGCCACCTGGTTCAACCCTCTCCAGGATGAATCTGTTTGTTTTCCTAGCCATCCATGGTACTCTCAATACCCTTGTCCAGCACCACAGCACAAAGGCATCGATTCTCCTTCTATCCTCCATAGTCATTGTCCAACTCTCTGACGCATAACAAGTGATAGCAAAGACCATGGCCTGCATCAGACACACTTAGTCTCAGAGAGACACCATTGCTCTCCAGTACCCTGGAGAGGTCCCTAACAGCAGACTTTCCCATGGCAATACGTCTTTTAATTTCCTGGCTACTGGTGCCAAGAGTGTTGACTGTGGAGCCAAGCAAACTAAAGCCGTGAACAATCAGCAATCTCTTCACCATCCATCTATACTAAAAGAAGATGGAAAGAATATACTGAGTCACTGTATCAAAAGGAATTGGTAGACACAGAAGAATTTCGTGAAACAACATGTGAGCAAGAGCTCACATGATAAAGGAAGAAGTTCAGGCTGCTGTGAAGGAAATAGCAAAAAAAAAAAAAAATAAGGCCCCAGGAATAGATGGTATGACAATTGACATATTTCAGCTAATAGATGCTGCCCTGGATGTGCTCACTAAGTTGTGCCAAGAAATCTGGAGAACAACCACTTGGCCAACTGACTGGAAGAGATCTATATTTGTTCCAGTTCCAAAGAAGGTGACCCAACACAGTGTGGAAACTATAGAACAATATCATTGATTTCACATGCAAGCAAGATTCTACTGAAGATTATCCAAAAACGACTAGAACAGCACATCAGCAGAGACCTACCAGAAGTCCAGGCTGGGTTTAGAAGGGGTCGTGGTACTAGGGATATTGTAGCTAATGTTAGATGGATCTTAGCTGAAAGCAGGGGATACCAGAAGAATGTCTATCTGTGTTTTACTTATTATGCAAAGGCGTTTGACTGTGTGGATCATAACAAACTGTGGCTGACTCAGAGAAGAATAGGAATCCCAGAACACTTGATTGTTCTAATGCGAAACCTATACTTGGACTATGAGGCAGTCATCAGAACAGAGCAAGGGAACACTGTGTGGTTCAAAATTGGGAAGGGTGTATGCCAGGGATGCATCCTAGCTCCATACCTTTTCAACCTGTATGCACAACAGATCATCCAGGAGGCTGGGCTCTATGAGGAGAAATGTGGCATCAGGATTGGTGGAAGATCTGTCAACAATCTGCATTATGCAAATGACACAACCCTGCTTGCTGAAACTGAGGAGGACCTGATGCGCTTGCTGCAGAGGGTCAAGGACTGCCGCCTCCAATATGGATTGGGTCTTGATGTCACAAAGACAAAGATTCTCACCACTAGACCAATTGGCAGCATCAGGATGGATGGTGAAGAGAAGACATTAGCTTTAGTTAATTTTTGTTTCTTTATTGCTGCATAACAAACTTCATGAAACGGTTTTATTGTGCTCATGGGTTCTGTATCTTAAGTATTTAAAAAGAAGCCTGTTGAGGGAACATTTGAATGAGTTTGAGTAATTGGAATCATACAGAATTTTCTTCACAAATCTAGCATCTAATTTGGCATAATTTTACATATGGGATTCAGAGGGTTTGTCAACTAATGTATCTACAAGTAACCTTTCCTAGTGGCTTGGTTAAGGTGTTGTTTCTCAGGAGTATCCAGACAGATACTTTGAGGAAGGTGTCTGCTGCTCTCAAAGCAAGAAGTATATGTTTTATCTCACTCTTTGCTCTTCCTTCTCTCAGGGATCCTCTGGTGAAGTTGAACCATGTGCCTTTGGGATTGCAATACAGCTTCTTACCACTAAGCTGCCAGAGTTCCTTTTTATTATTTATTATGTATTTCTATTATTTATTATTATTATTATTTATTATCCATTATTATTATTATGCTGTCAATGTATTATATCCATCATGTTGGTTATATTACTGTAAGTCACTAAGGCAAGGTCAGATTTTAGTAAGGATAGATAGACTATTCTCTTAGTTACTTAGTGCTGCTATAAACAGAAATACCACAAGTATATGATGTCAGCAAATAGAAATTAATTCTGTCACAGTTCACTAGGCTGGACTTTTGAATTAGACTCTAGGAGAGGCTTTATGTCTCTGTTGATTCTGTAGGAGAGTCCTGTCTTCTTTCAACACCTACAAACTAAGTGTTTCTTGGAAACACCCATGTGTTTTGACATCAGATAGTTACTAGATCTAGAATGTTCACCATGCATAGACCCTGGTTCTCCTTTCATGGGGTACTGAGATCCCCCTTTCTCTGGTAACTTCTGTATGTTTTTATCTGTTGTAAAAGAAAAGGTTTTTACATTAATGACATGTTTCTTACATCTATGAGAGCTGTTATGGAATTAAGGATTTTATATTCCACTCTTAATCCTTTTATAATGGATTTGTTTTCTTCATGGGGAATAATTACTTAATTGCCAATTACATCCTTACATATAAAAGACTAGGAATTATGACCCGGCCAAGTAATACTTACTTGAAAGTGGATAGAACTCAATCCATCAGAGGCTGCAAAACAAGTAAACACACACACAGTCTAGTAACTGGCCAAGTCAATTTTGATTCTTAGCTATACCATGTGTGCCAAATTGAAGCAGTGGATGATGTTCCATAGATCATCAAGCCTTTCTTTTGAGACATTTCTTAAGATGGTGCACTCAAGGGCTTAACTGTTTATGCCACCTGTGTATTGTAGTTCACAGAGTTGGACTATGTTGTAAGCTGGAGAGCACAGTGTCCAGCATGCAAGGATAATAGGCAGGGAGATGGAGAAAGCTGATGGGTTTAAAATTCATCAAAGTAGACTCTGAAATAATTCAGACTCCTCATTCTCAAAGAATGAAATAGAAGTCCATTGAATTTATGTGACATTTTCATGGTTACATAATTTTGGAGAACGCTAGATTTCTAGAAAGCACTACTCCTAATTCCTCAAGTCATTACATCAACCTTAAATTCCAACACAATTGATCCAGAAACAGCTGGGTTTATAATAGAGGGTGGGAGAAAGGTAGATTCAGATTCTCCATCTCTGCATCAATCACAACAGCTCTCAATCACTAATGTTCTTCATGTTGGAGTTGCATGCATGATTTTTTTAAAAGAATTATGCTACTGAAAAAAATGTCTTCAGCATGGTTTTCAGCATGTTTTGTCTGATTTTCTTTTACATATTTTCATATTATTTTTTACAAATGATGAACTAGATATTTTCTAAGTTCTATTTCATTTTCAGCTTTGTGTGTTTCTGTTTTTCTAATTTCTGTCTGAATCATAGCTATACAATAGAAACAATTCCAGATTAAATGCATAGGCAAAAGAAAGTCAATCAGCAACTGTTGAAAGTCTGTTACTTACATAAGGGTCTTCAATATATGATCTTATTAACTCTTTATACTACTCTAAGATAATTATTACTTCGGCCTATAATAAAACAAATCTCAAAAAAATTAAATCACTTGTTTTAGGTTACCAAGTGACAAAGAGTTTTAAAAAATGAAGCTACTAAAACTTTTGAAAGTCAAAAGTGGAAAATGCATGTATTTATTAGAGTTGGTTGAAATGAATACCATGCCTATTTAGATGTCAAATTTCTTGTGTTTGCTAAAAGAGCATCTAATGTATTTGTAACTCAGTGCTAAAAAGCTTTCAACTGAAGCTAAAGCTATAGTTGAATATCACAATCATTGAATGAAAACCTGAGAAATAATAAATCTAAAAGTTTATAAAATTTTCAATTATGAGTAAATTTTATTATCAAGCTGTCAACTACTCAGATTTAAATGTTTGACATTATTGTGTAGGAATAATAATTTCCTGCACCATCATCTTACAGAAAGGTTCTACAGGCACTTTGTTGAATATTTGTGATTTAGTGGAGAAAGAACACATTTTGGGGACTTAATATTTTTTCTTCCAAACTTTCTTTTTTTTTCTCATTTTGATTGTTTTGCTTAGAATAAAGATGATTTGAGATAATTATCAACAAAATAATTAAATATTAGAATTAATCCTATTCTTTTATCTCCTTTATATTTGGTGGAAATTCTTTGTATTTAAAAAGATGTTTTTCCTAACATTAATGTGCTTTAATCTGAAATTCATTAAATAAATAATTTCTTTGTTTATTTAACTCTGAATGTTTTAAATGAATTACTTTCTTAGACATATTATTAACAGACTTAACCATTAAACACTGCAGTTTTGTTTGAAAAAGAAATGTTCTTTTATATTTTAAGGGCTTGAAATGATTATTTAATACATAGAATACATAAGGGGAGTTTTCTCCAAGTTGTGAATCTATACGCATCTGCTCCTCACACATTCACTATCTGATTGTCTGACATTTATGACAGTATATTTAAAAATCCAGTGCCTCGATCCTTTTGACAGGTAATTAGGAAGTAGCAGGTGCAGAGTACCCCATCCCTTGAAATCGGCCTGGCAAAGGGTGAGGAGGTGTGGCTCCAGGAAGCTGCATTGTGCAGCCCAACATCCTCTATTCCCTTCTGTCAAAGACGTACCACACTCAGCTGCCGCTTGTGGTTACCCCTCTGCGGTTAAAGCCCTCAGGCTAATGCTCGGCAGCACTGAGGCAACGATGCCTCTTCTGAATTTCCAGTCCCTCTGTTTCCTGTGAGCCTGCAGTGCACAATTCTTGTAGTGATGCCTAGAATAAGAGGAGGGTGAAGTGGTTAAGTTGTGGGCCCTCTAGTCACACAACAGAGGAAGAATCATAATTGGACTTGTCCCATGGATGAGCAAATAAGTACATCTTAAAAGCAAAACCCCAAATCTATTACTACACAGTCAGCTCTGACTCAGGGTGCCTCTCCATTGGGTTTCTGAGGCTGTAATTTTTTAGAGAAGGAGACTGTCCATTTTTCTCTTGAGGAGCAGCTAGTGGATTCCAACTCTCAAACTTATGGTTGGCAAGCCAGCACCCAGCGAGCTACATCACCAAGTATTTTATCCAGAAAATCTTAGCTGGTATTATTTCTATGATCATTTTTTGTAAATAGAAAAACATGAGCAAATGGAAGATCAACAAACAAACAAGTTCTCTATTTTCACATAATGCCAATTTTTATGTAACAACATGATCTTTGGAACCTGACCATATTGATAGGTGAAAGAAGATATATTAAAAATGATTCTAAATTATAAATACTAATTATTACTGAATATTTCTAAATTGTTTTTTGTTGTTGATTACCTTTGCATAGAGCACGACTCATAGTGACCTTATGACCAAAAGGCCTATAACTCCTCTACAACTATCGACATTTATCAAAGTTCATAGTTTCCAGAGACATGTTGTTGAGGAAATGTATGCCATTCCTGCCATTAAATATATTTAAGTAATATCTGTGGTGTTGTGATGCAATTAGCAATGGTGATAATCTATTTTGTGACCATTAATCAGAAAGAATATTGAAATAGGTCTTTGACTATTTGGGCTTCTCAAGGTTGTATTTGAAGTTCAAATGTATTTGAGCAAAGCTAGGTAGGAGGAGTGGCATCCACTTCCTAAACAACATGCCTTCAGAAACTCTATGGACTTTGATAACTGTTGATAGTTGTAGAGAGGCTTCAGGCCTTTTGTTCATAGGGTCGCTATGG
This sequence comes from Elephantulus edwardii, assembly GCF_000299155.1. Classification (NCBI taxonomy): domain Eukaryota; kingdom Metazoa; phylum Chordata; class Mammalia; order Macroscelidea; family Macroscelididae; genus Elephantulus; species Elephantulus edwardii. Next base: position 4,781,575 of record NW_006399797.1, on the reverse strand, counting down.
ATCATGTTGGACTTGAAGGCAAGCAACAACAACAGGCTTAATTTATAAACAGAATTACAATTTTATTCCAATGTGTTAAATGCTTATCTCCTTGTAAAATGTTAGATGTCCAACTGGCAGATCAGAAGCCAAATGAGGCCCGAGATATTTTTTTAATTTGTTTTAAATATAATTAATTAAGACATTTGGATAATTTTAATTTGAAATTGTAATAGGGAAAACAACTATTAATTTATTTGAGAATATTGGTATTCAGAATTAAACCCTCCAAATGTATTCATCAGGTGACTCAAAGTTTATATATACTATTCTGAGCTTATTGAGAGTACTATTCATTTTAGTGACATTTTTGAAATTTAGTGCAGAAAGCTACCATTAGTGAGTATAGTAAAGTCCAAGATATTACAATTAAATAAATTTACTTTTTTATAATATATTGAATATAGTTTTATTATTTTAATACTTGGGAAATTTATTTTTATTTTAATATTTGAAAAGGGATAGCACATGATCTCATTTAAAGCAACTTCATTACAAACATATTGGCCAATATAATACAAATAAAAATGTTCTAAATAATTTATTTTCTTATTTTTCAAATACTGGTTAACAGGATAAAAGGTTCTTTAATCGTCAATAGCTAGCTTTCAAGTCTATTATTCTGTTCATTTATATAAATAGAGTTGGTTATATTATAATTTATCCCATTTTAATAAATTAATATTATTAGATATTGAATAGTCTATAAGACAGTGGCTCTCTAGTGTCCTAGTTTTGAGGAGCTGCACTGAAATCCAAAAGGCACATATTTCAAATGTACTAACTTCTTTGTGGGAGAAAGGTGGACAATCTCCTCCTGTGCAATTGAACTGCCTCTGTGAACCCTCTGGAGGGTCAGTAACAACAACAGACTTTATAACTGTGATTAATGAAAAATTCATGGAGCTCATATACATAGGATTTTATGGGTGTGTACTGAGAGAACAGTTATTCATTAGAAGAATGTGTTGGAAACAACCTAAGTGCCCATCAACAAACGAATGGATAGAGAAGCTGTGGTATAGTCACACAATGGAATACTATGCTGCATTGAAAAACAAGGAACTCATGCAATATTATTCAAAATGGATAACCCTGGAGGACATTATGCTGAGTGAAGCATCTCAGTTACAAAAGGACAAATACTGCATGGTGCCACTGTTGTAAAACAGGACTGACATTGGGTTTTGGGGGAGATTGAGAAAATGAGATAAATAATGTATACTGCCTTGAAACAGATGAGGGAGAAAACTGTTTGAAAGGGATATGTGATTAGGTATTATTATCATGACAGGAGTCCAGAACAAAGGATGCATGGTGGAGTGGACCTGGGGAGGAAGAACTGTAAAAAAATGAAAGAATTTTCCTTTTACTTTTCAAAGAGAAGAGTATACTGGGGGTGGGGGGAACAGGGAGAAAAGTGCAACAATGAATGAATGGAAATATAAAGCCTCTCTAAATTTTCATTAAAATTGATAGTAATAATTTTTTTAAAAAGAAGAATGTATATAGAGAGGGATTAAATGTGTATATTTAATTTGCTGCTGATTTACAGAATTGTTTGGTTTTTTCCCCTTAAGACTTTGTTAAAATTACCAATAATAAAATTGATCATGTTGGCTATTAGAAACAGTTTAATTCCATGATATTTGTTATGCTACTGCATAATTAAATGAAAGCAAACTGTACTTAATTTGCTGTCTTATCCCCATTCTCTATGATGTGTAGAATGCTTGTCAGACTATTAAGAATTGATCCTATTGTTGAGAGAAAACCAAAACATTGTGAACATTGGGTATATAGGTTGTTTGTTAGAGTAACTTTCATATACCTTCAATAATTTTTAATACATTCTGTGGCAAGTGGGACTGAGATTTAAAAAAGTGGATATGGATACAATGGACAAAATGAAGATCCATATTATTGAGTATCTTTCAGAAATGAAAGGTAGATGAAATGAATTATCTTTTGAAGTAGTGAGTTCTTTGAAATTGGAAGATATACAAACAAGAATTAAAGATCAATTTGTCAAATACATGGCAAGTATTTCATGCACAGACACACACCCTTTTACAATATTTGTATAGCTTATATTCATACAAATATTACAAATAAATTAAAATATCTTACTGCAAGGAGTCTCACATTTATGTTACACTAATTTATAAGTCTTCAATAAGAAAAAATTAATTTTAGGTGCTTCCTAGATTTTTTTCACTGTTGGCCTTTTTATTTTATCTCATCAGACTATTACTGTCTATTCATCTAAACATCAAATTAATATTATATAAAGCCGATTCCAGATAATTTTTAATAGTTGTTGTTTTTTTCCCAAGTAAAATGAAACATTTGAAAGGAAAATAGAGTGACCATGATATTTAAGAAGAAGTAATGCCAGAGAACTTTTCTCTTTCATGATGTTCATGAGTCTTTGAGAATAAAAGGATATAAAATGTGATAATTCTCTAAAATAATGTTCTTTTAAACAGGATACAAAATTATTTCTCCCTCATATGATTCTAAAGTACCGTTTGAGTTCTACTACAAGAATTCTTCATATGTGAAAGATTTTTTTTTTGTTATTGCCTCATCCTGGTTGTGTGAAGCCCTCATCTTCTTCATTCAAGTTCTAGTTACTTCTTTTTTAGAATCATGACATGAAAGCTGCACATAATACTTACACTAACATTGCACTGACTAAACAGCAGTTCAACAGTGTTTCATAGGTTTCAGCAACTGGTTTTTCTAGAAGTAGATTGGCAGACCTTTTCCCCAAAGGATCTCTGGGTGAACTTTAACCACTGCCCTCTCTATTAGCTGTCAAGTACATTAACCACCTAGACTCTCCAAAGGGATCTCTGGTGGCCTGGTCAGCAGGGATTCACACTGTTAGCCCAAAGGCCAAAGCTCTTGGTGGTTCAAGTCCACCAGCAGCTCCAAGAGAGATTGCTAGGCAGTCTCCTTTTATGTGATTTATAACTGAATGGAGGATCATCAATGAGTCAGTTCCCTCTCAATAGCAATTAGTGAGTAAGGCATTCTAAACACATGCAAAACTATATAATCCGTCTCTAGGTAGCCAAACTTAGCACAATCAGTAGCTGGAATTTAAGTTAAGGAATACTGGACACTGAAAATTTTTGCTTTGTCAAAAAGCCTTGTGGGTTGCTTAATCTGACATTCCGAAGTCATTTGCTTTGTGTTGGTATTAAAGCTTTATATTCTTGTCCATACATACATTCTAAGTTTAGAAATGGTTTTCTGACTTTCTTTAGATCTTCTCAGTTCTTTTTTTTATACATTATAGGAAGTTCTACTGACCTACTGCTTCAGAATTATACTGCCAATCTAAAGGCAAGTGGTTCAAATCCCATAGCTTTTCCACAGGAGACAGTTGGACAACTTGTCTCATGCTATTTATAGCCTTTGCAAACCCACTAGAAAGTCAGTTATGAGTTAGTTCAGACTCGATGGCAACGAGTTTTCATGGGTTATTGTGTTTTGTTTTTTTTAAAAATGTATTTTCCAGATTTTATTTATTTTAAAGATTTAAATATAGTCCCTTAGCCAGCAAGTTTATCTTCATTTTCTCACTAAACAATTTATAATTTATATATAAGTATAGATCAATCAATTCAGAAGTAATTATCAGCACCTCCTGTCTAAAGAACTGTGCTAAATGTGCTGGAAGTTGTGAAAAAAAAAATTTGAGATGTGTTTACTGCTAGGTTATACGCGATCTGTATTCTGAAAATGGAGAGAATATATGACAAGAATATTTTCCTTAAAAAATGTAAATTATAGAGCTCGTGGCTTGCATTATCTGCTTGTCTGGACCTAACACTCATCATCAAGAAATAACGTATTTCCCATATCTGAAAGCGTAAGTGTTATAACCCTGCATCTGGCTGTCATTGCTTCATTTCAAACACAGGAAAGTATATTAAGAAATGAAAAACATGTCAAAAATATCCCAAAAGTATATATTTAATAACTTTAAATTTTTCTGAACTTTCATTTATCCTGCAGATATACACTATACACATTATCCATTTTAGTAATCCCTATTGCTTTATACTATATTCAACTATGCACAGAAGGATTTTCCCCCTACCCACTCTTTTATTTTCCCTACTAATTTAAAAAATGAAATGTTATCTTCCCCTCATCACTTTCCCCTCTTACAACCCTCCCCGCATTGACCCTCTTGTTCCACATTGATGAGATGGATTGACGCAGTGACTACAATTCCTAATAGAGTTAGAAACGTCAGAGATGGTGAAGTTGCCCCATTCTTCTCAAGGATGGCTACATAGTCAAATGCCTTTGCACAGTCAACGAAACATAGACATTCATTCCTCGGATACTTTGCTTTTAGACAAGATCCATCTGACATTGGCTATGTTGATGTACTCAATTTTGTATAATCTTCAGCAGGATTTTGCTTGCATGTGATATTATTTTATAATTTCCACACTCTTTACAGTTGGGTTTTTATTCTCTCTTTAGAACTTTAGGTGACTTTGAAACTTTCCTTGATTGGTGGAGTCTGAGTAGAACCAATATATTAATTCCTTTTAATCTTGGTACTTAATCCCTGCTTTTCATAATCTTATGGCATATGGGCACGTGCATTAAAGAACACATTTTATAGATCAGCAGGGGTTTTTTTATTGTTTAAAATATTTTACTTGTCTTCTTGATCTATTATGCTTTTAATCAGTATGTAATGTCTTTTCTTATCTCTTATGGTGGTTTTCATTCTGAAGTATATTTTATCAGAGATTAGAATTGCCACTTCTGCTTTTTTAAGGTTGCCTTTTGCTTGCTATATTCCCGCCCCGCCCCCAGCATTTGATTTTGATACTGTCTTACTCTTCTTTTAGACGTGTCTCTTGTAGACAACATATTGATGGGTTTTGTTTTTTTAATACATTCCTGTTGTAATCTTTTGTAATTTTCTTTCTGTAGGTCTTTTGTGTCTCTAGTTGGATTTGCTCCTAGGTATTTTATCTTCTGATTAGTTATTGTAATTGGTATTTTTTCATTAGCTTTATATCTATATTTTCTTTGTTACTATAGTGAAATCAGCTGATTTTTGTTTAAAATCTTGTATTCTGCTACATTGCTGAATTTGTTAACTATGTCCAATACTTGCTGCAACTTTTGGCTTCATATTGTTGTTGTTGATTGCCTTCAAGTCGAGCACAACTCATAGTGACCCTGTAAACAAAAAGACCTGAAGCCCCTCTACAACTATTAACATTTATCAAAGTTCATAGAGTTTCCAGAGGAAAGTTGTTAAGGAAGTGGATGCCACTCCTTCTTCCAAACCTGTCTTAAACTGGGAGCTGCACCAAATACTCTTCACCATGGGTAACCATTATGCCACCATGTCGGTCCACATGGTTGATGGTTTTCAAGTCCTCCTCACTTCCAGCTAGCAAGGTTGTGTCATCTGTATTACAAAGCTAATTGATTAATCTCCATGTAGTTTTACCTTATCTTTGCTAAGTTGGATGCCTTTTATTTAAATCTTTCACTTTATTGCTCGAAGATTTCTAATTTAATATTGAATAGGAGTGGTGATAGTAGGCATACTATCCTGTTCTCAAGGGCTATTATTTTAATCTTTCTCCATAGAGAGTGATGTTGGCTATTGGTTTTGTATATGTACTTTCCACTAAATTAAGGATATTCCCCTCTACTTATATCTTATTGAGTGTCTTAATCAGGAAGGGGTGTTGGATTTTGGCAAAGGCCTTTTCTTAATTGATAGAGTTATGTGGTTCTTGTTCTTTGCTTTTTAATTTAATGAATTACATTAATTGTTTCTCTTTTGTTGAACCACTCTCGCATAGTTGCTATTGTTGTTATGTACCGTTGAGTCACCTTCACTCATAGTGACCCTATGCACAATAGCTCTGAAGCCTGCCTTGTCCTGAGCCAGTCTCATTGACTCCAACATGCCTACCCCCATTGCTCCAGTTACTATATCAATCTATCTCATCCAAGCTGTTCCTCTCCTTCATTGTCCCTCCACCATTCCAAGCATGATGTTCTCCAAGGACTGGTATTTCCTGACCACATGCCCAAAGAATATGAGATAGAGCTTCAATGGGGGAGAGAATAGTCTAAAAGTATTATATTTTAGGGCATTATTTTTATCGTAGGAGTATGCAATGAGGGTTGCAGAGTGGATTATATTTGGGGG
>NW_006399797.1:4768791-4775222 GCF_000299155.1 Elephantulus edwardii | reverse complement strand
GGGGAGGGGAGAGGGGTTTGTGTGGGGAGAAGGGTGCAACAATGAATGAATGGAATCCCAAAATCTCTGTAGATGTTCATTGCGATGAAAAATAAACAACCTAAATTAAAAAAAAAAATCCTAGCCTCCAAAGATAAACTTGGTTTTGCCCTCTCTAAGACAAACCAATTTGTTTTCTTGGTGGTCCATTGTATGTTCAATATTCTTCTTCAGCACCACAACTCAAAGGCATGAATTCTTCTTCTTATTTGGTTATTGTCCAGGTCTCTGTTGCATAGCAAGTAATTGTGGAGACCATGGACTGGATTAGGCACACCTTAGTCTCTAGGGTGACATTTTTGCTTCTCGCTATTCTGTAGTAGTCCCTAACAGCAGATTGTTCTCTGTGTAATTTGTCATTTGATTTTCTGACCCTTGGAGCCTATTATAAATCTCATTTGGTGATGTGAATTATTTTTTTATATATTGTTGGATTCTATTGACCAAGATTTTGTTTAGGATTTTTGCATCCATGTTCATGAGAGATATTGGCCTATAGTTTTCTATTTTAGTGATATTTTTTCTTTGGTCTCAGGGATATGTTGGCTTCTTAGAATGGATCTCAAATTATTCCACTTTTTTCTAGTTTTTTAACGTGCTTTATGAATTTGTGAGAGTTCCCCTTTGAATGTTTGGTAAAATTCACTAGTAAAACCTCCTGGAAAAGGGCTTCTTTTGTTGTTATTGTAAGGTTGAGGGTTTGGTTTTTTTTTTTAATGACTTGTTCAATTTCTTCTTTGGTGATTTTTTTTTTCAATTTATTGAGACTTGCTTTGTGATGTAAAATATGATTTATCTGGAGGGTGTTTTCTGTGTACTGAAGAAGAATGTATACTGAGCTTTTTTAGGGTTTATCAATCTTTATATATGTATGAAAATGAGTTGGTTGATTGTTTAGTATAATATTTTCAGCCTTATTTAGTTTCTTTCTGATTTTTCTATCATGAGAGTGGAGCATTTAAGTCTCCTACTAGTCTTGTGTGGTTGTTCTTTTTTGGTTCTGTTAACTTTTATTTTCTGTATTTTGTAGCTCTATCATTTGGTACATATGTGGTCTTTCCCTCTTGTTCTATTGATTCTTTAAACATTATTTACTGTCCTATGTGAAGGTTTTTACTTTGAAGTCTAATTATCAGAGATTAATATTACTACTCCTGCTTTTTTTCTGGCTACCATTTGCTTGGTATTGGAAAGGGTTCCCCCCACCCTTTTATTTTTAGTTTGTCTTTATCTTCACATTTCAAGTGTGTCTCTTGTAGGTAGCATATTGATGGGTTTTATATTTTAAATTCAGTATTCTTCTCTTGTTTTCTCTTCCCTGTTACATTTAAATTATTCATATCCTGTGTAATTATTGAGAGGATATGTTTTATTGCTATCATTTCATTGAATTCATTTTGTTGTTGTTGCTAGTTAGTCTGATTCATTTTCCTTTCCATGGAGTATCTGTGATAAGGTCTTCTTTAAGCATATCCTGCAAAATTGGTTTTGTTTTTACAAACTCCCGTAATCTCTGCTTTTCTGAGAATGTCTTGATTTCCCAATCATATTTGATGGACAGTTTTGTTGGGTACAATATTCTTGTTTAACAGTTTTGTTCTTTGTGTACTTAATATATGTAATTCCACTGTCTTCTTGCTTATATGATTTCTGCTGAGAAATTTGCCCTTCATCTTATTTGCTTTTCTTTGCAAGTCATTCTTCAATTTTCCTTAGCTGCTTTCAGAATTCATTCCTTGTCTCTGATTCTGGCAAATTTGACAATGGCGTACCTTGATTTTTTTTTCTTTTTGGTCTAGTCTATTTGGGGTTTGCTCATTTTCCTGAATATATATTCTCTCATTCTTCATATGAAATGAAGCTCAATATCAAGAAAACAGATTTTCACCACCGGGCCAATTGGCAGCGTCGTAATGGATGGTGAAGAGATTGGTATTGCTAACAGTTTTCATTTGCTTGGCTCCCCAATAATATTCTTGGTACCAGCAGCCAGGAAATTAAAAGATGAACTGCATTGGGAAAGTCTGCTCTAAGAGACCTATCCAAAGTACTAAAGAACAGCAGTGTGGAGACTAAGAAGTGCCTGATCCAGGCCATAGTCTTTGCAGTTATTTTCTATTTGTCAGAAAGTTGGACGATGACTAGGGATGATAGAAGAACAATTGATGCCTTTGAGCTGTGGTGCTGGAGAAGAGTATTGAATATACCATGGACTGATAAGAGAACAAACAAGTTCGTCTTAGAATGGGTGAGACCAGACTGCTCCTTGGAGGCAAGGTTTCCAAAGCTTAATCTAACATATTTTGAATATATTGCAAGGCAGGATCAGACCTTGAAGAAGGATGTCATGCTTGGGACGGTGGAACGACAGCCTAAGACAGGAAGATCCTCGATGAGATGGATTGATTTGGCAACTGGGGTAATGAGGGTGGGTGTGTCAGAGACAATAAGATTAGCACAGCATGGAAGAGTGTTTAAGGCTGTTGTACATAGGATTGCTATGAGTCACAGGTGACTTGGCGGCACATAACAATTATTCTTTTGAATTCTGTAGCACAAAGTTCTATCAGACATTCTGGCTTCAGAAAATCCATTGAGTCTATCTTTTGATCACTTTTGGGGAGTGTTATCTTGCTCTGGTTTTGTGTAATGTGTGAGGTACTCCTTCTTCTGTGTCTTTGATGTGCTAGTGTTTGTCTTTTTTCTTTTTTGAACACTTTTTTGTTTAAATTAATTTTAGTGAACATTTACAGAGATTTTGGATTTCCACTCATTCATTGTTGCATTTTTCTCCCTGCCCCACCCCCCAGTTCATGCTTCTCTTTGAAAAGTAGCTAGTGTTTTTCTTATCTAGGGTCCTGGCAGGTCCTGGGTCTGATGACCTTGTCTGGGGTCAAGAGGAGGGAAGGGCTACTACCTGAAGATCTCTCTGGTTCCTGGGTTCATGGGAAGACTTCCCTGAGGTGGGGAGCTCAGCGCTCCAGTCGGGAAGGGGAGGGCAACTTATCCTGCCTATGGTCTTTCCTTTCTCTTCCTGTGGCAAAGTTCCCTGGGGTGGGTCAACCACTCTGAAGCAAACTTGTTCTGTCTCTGGTCTTTCCTCTTTGATGTCTTTGCTGGTGGGGATATTCATAGTGGCTAGGGATCCCACTAGAAAGAGAACTGGAGGAGAACTCACTCTCTTCCTCTCTGGTTCAGGTAAAGTTCTTTTGGTAAAGAACCTCCTGGGAAGGGAACTCTTCTGCCTCTGTCCCAGCAGAGCTGGGAGGTTCACCCCCGCTGGGTGCTCACCTGAAGAAGCACTTGCCCTGCTTCTTTTCCTTTCTCCATAGTCCCAGCAAAGTTCATTGTGGCAATAGAAGCCATCACGAAGTGAGCTCACTCTGCCTCTGCCTCAGTGCTGGCTGGAAAGTTCATTCTGTTTGGGGGCTCATCTGGAGGAGAACTTGACCTGCTTCTATTCCTTCCTCACTGATCTTGAATTTTGAGAAATATCTCAATATTTTAAATTCTTGGTTGTTTTTTTTATTTTTAGAAGAGAATAAGGTACACTTTTTTATTGATATTGATCACTAACTGAATTAGTACACAAATTATTCTTATCTTTTGAGTCATATAATTCATTTAAAACAAATAAAATGATCACTCTTGAAATTTATTCTAAAGAGCAATTTGCCATGAAATCCACGATATTTAACATTTTCTTGCATTTATTTGGCTTTATATGTGTATTACAATTGATTTTTAGGTCTAGCTTGTATTCTAATTAAACCACATTTTAATTATAACCTGTTTTATCACTTACAGCCATGATTATTTATAAAATGGTGATAACAATTAATATTTATTCCTCAAGTAATTGTGTAACTCAAAGGAGATAGTGTATACCAAAAAATTCCCAAGGAAGAAAAGTTCTACAGGAATACAAATTGCTTAAATTTGGATAAACTAATTTCAAAAGTTAACATTCTTAAGTTTTTTAACTAAGTTCACATTCTTGAGTTTTTTAATATAGAACAGAGGATTGAGAAGAAAAATGAGCTTAATTTATTTTAATCCTTTGAATTTAAGTCATATAAAGCAAGCCATACATTGTTATAATTAATATTCTTTTTAGAAAAGTAAGGGTACCTGGTGGTGTGATCAGTAGGGGGTTGTACTGCTAACGCAACAACAATACAATTGGCAGTTGTATTGCACTAGAGCACAGAGAAACCAAAGCAAAGGAAAGAAATCAAGAAGTTAAAGAGTTTAATAGAAGACTTCAAAGGGCAGCTCGAGAAGACAAGGCAAAGAATTATAATGAAATGTCAAAGGAGCTGGGGTTGGAAAATCAAAAGGCCAAACATTCTTAGCATTTCTTAAGCTAAAGGAACTAAAGAACAAATTCAAGCTGTGATATGCAATGCTTAAGGTTGTTATGAACATAATATTAAATGAGTTAGGAAACATTAAATGAAGATGGAAAGAGTATACAGAGCCATTATACCAAAAAGAATTGGCTGAAATAGAAGAATTTCAAGAAACAACATATGATCAAGAGGCATTGGTGATGAAGGAGGAAGTGCAGGCTGCTCTGCATGACTTGAAAAAAAAAGCCCCAGGAATTAATGGAATGCCAATTGACATATATCAACAAACAGATGCTGCCCTGGATGTGCTCACCAAGTTGTGACAAGAAATCTGGAGACTAACTACATGGCCAACTACTGACTGGAAGAGATCCATATTTATTCCCATTCAAAAAATGTGACTCAACAGAGTGTGGAAATTAATGAAAAATATCACTACTGTCAGACACAAACAAAATACTACTGAAGATTATCCAGAAAAGACTGGAACAGTACATTGACAAGAAGTGACACGAAATACAAGCTGGGTTTAGAAGAGGTCGTGACACTAGAGACATTATCACCAGTGTCAGGTGAATCTTGGCAGAAAGGCAAAGAGTACCAGAAGGATATCTATGTGTGTTTCATTGATTATGCAAAGGCATGATCACAACAAATTTGAGTTAACCCTGAGAAAAATGGGAATTTCAGAACACTTGATTGTGCTTATGTGAAACCTGTACTTGGACTAGGAAGCAGAATAGAGCAGGGAAACCCTTCATGGTTCAGAATCAGGAAATAAGTCCGTCAGGGATGCATCCTGTCTCCATACTTTTCTAATCTGCATAACAGATGATTAAAGAAGCAGGGCTTTATGAGGAGGAATGTGGCATCAAGATTGGAGGAAGTCTCTTCAATAACATATGTTATGCAGACACAACCTTGCTTGCTGAAACTGAAGAAGACCTGAAACACTTGCTAAAGAAGGTCCAGGACTACAGTCTTCAATGTGGATTGAAGTGCAACATCAAGAAGACAAAGATTTTCACCACTGGGACAATTGGCAGCACCATGATAGATGGAGAAGAGATTGAGGTTGTTAACAATTATAGCTTGCTCAGCTCCACAATTAACAATTTTAACACCAGCAGTCAGGAAGTCAAAAGACGAAGTACTTCGGGAAAATCTGCTATCAGGGACATCTTTAGGGGGCTGGAACTAACTTGCACCTAATTCAGTCTATGATCTTCGTAATTCTTATGCTTCAGAGAGCTTGACAATGACTAAGGGTAACAGAAGAAGAGTGGATGCCTTGGAGTTGTGATGCTGGAGAATATTTTTGAACATACCATGGACTGCCAAGAAAATAAATAGGTCTGTATTGGAGAGGGTGAAATCTAGTTTCTCCTTGGAGGCTAGGATTTTGAAGTTCTGTCTCACATACTTTGGGAAAGTGGCCAGGAGAGACTGTTCCTTAGAGAAGAACGTCATGCTCAGAAGGGTAGAGGGACAGCACAGGAGAGGAAGACTCTGGATGGAATGGATTGATACAGTAACTAGGACAATGGGGAATGGTGTATTGGCATTAGTGAGACTGACTTAGGACAGGACAGAGTTCAGAGCTGCTGTCCATAGTGTTGCTATTGATTGCAGGTGACTTGACAGAACATAATAACAACAACTGCTAACTCAAAAGGCTGATCCTCTCTGGTGATGTGAATCCACCAGTGGCTCTGAGGGAGAAAGCTGGGCATTCTCTTTCTCTCTGATTAAAAATAGCCTTGTGAACCCAATGGAGGGTCACCAAGAGTTTGTTTGCATTTAATACCATTAAGTTTGAGTTTATAAAGTGATACTGGTGGAATTTTGAAGATGGAACAGGAATGTATTCTTATTAGTTCTTAATTGCAAATTTATGTTAATATGAGCCACAGTCTGAATCAGAGTGTATCTGAGGTATACTGTGAATGGTATGTGCATTAGCACTTTAAAAGAGGAGCACCACTGAGCAGTTTCTCTTGCTACTTATGTTAGGTGACTTCGAGCTGAGTATGTCCCATA
>NW_006399797.1:4766792-4768141 GCF_000299155.1 Elephantulus edwardii | reverse complement strand
TGGGACCTTATTTCTTACCAATGTTTTCATGGCAGCGTCCTCTTCCTCTTTCATTACCACTGGCTCCTGCTCATATGGTACTACCCTGAAATTTTTCAGTGTCAATCAGTTCTTTTTGATACAGTGACCCTTTGTATTTGTTATGTCTACTTTTTATGCTTCCTGGGTCATTCAATATATTGCCTGTAGCATCTTTCACTATTGTGACTCGAGGCTTAAATTTGTTTTACAGTTCTCTCAGATTGAGAAATATAGAGCAGGTTCTTCCCTTTTTATTCTCCAATAACACTTGTCTGCACATTCCATTATCATCATTTGCTTTGTCTTTTTGAGCTGCCTTTGAAATATTCTGTACAGCTCTTTTACCTGCTAAGGTTTTCCACATGTTTTGATGTCTCAACACTCTAGTACACTCTTTAGAGTCTCTTCTGACATCCATTTTGATTTTTTCTTTCTCCTCTTTGTAATGACCTGTTGGTTTCTTCATGGATTTCCTTGGTGACATCCCACAACTCATCTGGTCTTCAATCACTGATGTTAAATGCTTAAAACCTATTCTAAAGATGATTTTGAAATTCAGGTGGACTAGACTGAAGACCATATTTTGGTTCTCATTGTCTTGTTTCCATTTTCTTAGGCCTCAATTTGAACTCTCATAGGAGTAATCAATTTTCTGACCCAAAGTCCACCCCTCACCTCATTTTGACTGCAGATGTTGTTTCTCCAATCATTATTTTCACAGATGTTGTCAATCTGATTCCTATGCAGTCCTCCAGTTAGCATTCATGTGTAAAGTTGTCGTTTTTGCTTTTTAAAAGTTATTTTCAATGGATAAATCATTTTAAAGTACAAAATTCTATTGCCCACCTCATTTCTGTCACCAAGTCCCTATTTTCTGACTATTATTCATTCTTCAGAAGGTTTATACTATCAACAAGTTCTTCCTACTTGGATCCAAAATCAATACCCTTGGTACCAGTAATCAAGAAATCAGAAGTCATATTGCACTGGGTAAGTCTGCAGTTAGGGAATTTTCAAGTTATTTAAGAGTAATGGTATCAGAGAAATAAGGTACAGACAGTGATCTTTCTGATTACTTGCTATGCATCTGAGAGCTGGACAATGAATAAGGACGACAGAAGAATTGATGCCTTTGAGTTGTGGTATTGGAGAAGAGTACTGAACATCTCATGAACTGCCAAAAGAACAAACAAATATATCTTGGAGAAAATGCAGCCAGAGTACTCCTTGGAGGCAAATATAATAAAGTTTCACCTCACATACTTTGGGCATGTTACTGGGAGAGGCTATTCCTTCGAGAGGGACTTCATGATCAGAAAGGCAGAAGA